>NC_056522.1:126576201-126691130 GCF_019175285.1 Sceloporus undulatus | reverse complement strand
ACTAGTTTCAGCTGTATTTGCACTATATGTGCACTGGGTTGGAGAAAGAAGATTTCTTATTGTATATTTATTTGTTGGTTTTATTTATTCTTTATTCAGATGTTTGACTTGGGATCTCTAATGTGTCATAGCTTCACTCATTTGACAGTGAAATAGCGGTGGACATTATAGAGGACTAGGAACTGTTCACCTAGGAAAACACTAATTACTTATGAACTGCTCAGTATCTTTTCTGGGACTTTTAAATTTCACATCAGTACTTGTCCTTGGTTCATCTACTGAAGAATGTTTGCCTTTTGTTGGCAGAAGTATGCCTTGTTCTAGTACTGTACTGAAGCTCATCTCCCAGAAATGAATTGGTTTGCCTTGGAATGTGGCCAGGTTTTGCATATGTGTTAATTTACTTTCATAACAGGTCGAGGTGGATCTCAAATTAAAGAACTTGAGGAATCATCAGGATGTAAAATACAGGTGAGATGTTCATGTTTATCTCTAAAAAATCAAATCCTTTTATTTTTACTAGTTATCACTTTGTAGAAAAGTTTCTGTGAGAAAGAATTCTGTGTTGAGTCACTGATTAAAAAAAATACCAAAAGCAATTAAGACTGTTACAGGAATATATCAGATGATCAGTAAGAATAAAGAAAAGCAGTAACAGGATCTGCTGAAAGAGGAAATGCTCTCCCTGTTTAGTGCATGAATCATTACCAAATACAGTGGACCCTTGTTATACGCTGGGGTTTGGTTCCAAGACCCCCCGTGGATAACAAAATCTCAGTGCTCAAGTCCCATTAAATATAATGACATAGCAAAATGGAGTCCCTTATAAAAAATGGAAAATCAAGGTTTGATAGTTGAAATTTATACCTTTTTTTTTTAACATTTTCAAACCGTGGATGCTTGAATCAGTGTATAAAAATCTGTGTATAAGAAGGGCTGACTAATTCCTCCATAGAATATAATTAGAAGTTTTATTGAATGAATTAAATGAAGCTTCTAACTTAGATATGTCTAGAATTTTCCTGAAAGAGATTTATACTTACATGCTAATTACTTCAGTGATGTTGAATTAAAGTTATAATCCAGATTTATTGAGGTACTGATTTTATTTATTTATTCATTTACACCTCAAGAATAGCTTTTATTCCCACTAGAATAATCTCCTGGTATTTTTCTCTAAAATACCAGGAGGGGAGAAGTATCATATCACTTGTTGTTGTACTGACTTAGGAACCAGTTTTACTTACTCAAGTAAGATGTCTGTTCAGTTGGGGGTGGTGTCAGAACCATGAATGCATGGCTTCTGTCAGGATTCTGAATATGTGATTAATGGAGGGAGGAGGGTTGGTTTTCAAATAATAAAACATGTTATATGCTTCATTGCTAGGAGGGCTGATGGGTAGACTGATAGTTGTTCTGGTTTATAGGTAAGTGGATAGCTAGTTGGCATAGAGGGGATAGGATGCACGCAGCTGGTCAGGATAGTTATGGGAACGATAGGACTGGAATGTGTGTGGAGTGGGCTGCGTCAGTGTCTGATACTGTAAGAAGGGGCTGGATGGTGGAAATACCTGACTCTGAAAGAGATAGTGTTGGTGAGAAAGTCTAGAATGGGGGATAGACTGTGGAGGGGACTAAGCTGTGGGAAGTGGAGGTGGGTGCTAGTTTTGGCCCCAAATGGAGTTGGGGTTGAGTTTGGATTTGGGTTTTTTTTTTTTTAAATAAACTGCTTGACTATTGAAGGAGGTTTTGGCTTAAACACTGGCTGGTGAATTACTAATTATGTGTATTCAATAAAGTTCTTTGCTGTTTTCAAAATCCTGGACTGGTTGATGCACATTGATTCTGAATTTGCTCAAGTCTTACAGGTGGGGAGGACGGCAGTTCCCATTGGTGCAGCCTAAGTACATAGACAAGTTTCTGATAATTAGACCAATCATTTCCCCTCTTGGGCTAATGAAAGCTAGCTTGAGTGTGGAGTCCAGAATTTGTGAATGCATCATTTGCAGTAGGTGAGGTGGTGGTGGTGCTACTGAGTACCATTTAAAGAAGTTGCTGCACTCCTGAAGAAGCCCCTTTTAGACTCGGAAATCTTGGATCCAAAACACACTGCAAAAATAATGCAATTTGAGACTGCTTTAACTGCCCTGGCTCAGTGCTAGGGAATTCTGGGAACTGTAGTTTTGTGAGACATTTAGCCTTCTCTGTCAGAGAGTTCTAGTGCTACAACAAACTACATTTCCCATGATTGTCTAGCACTAAGCCAGGGGAGTTTAAAGTGGTCTCAAACTGGATTATTTCTGCAGTGTGTTTTGGACCTTGGATATCTGTTGCCTGGTAGCCAATACCTCTTTCTTCCTCAAGTGATAGCTACCCAGATTCAAATGTTTTGGGAGGAAACCAGTTTTCTAGACCTCTTTCAGTCTGAGTTCTGTTTGGGTTTGTGGAGTGAATCTGACTTGCTTGTCCTGATTGCTCACCTTCGCTAGGAGAAGGGCATGGGAGTAAAACTATTGTTGGTCTCATAGTGGCATTTGTTACTGTTGTATTTGACTGTCTCTGAGTTGGGGGTAGTGGGCATCTTTTATATTTTAAAATTATTCCCGTTCAAGCACATAGTTTCAAATACATAAAATGATTTTAAAAAGAAAAAAAACAACTACAGACAACATAACCACTCCAACATAAAATACAAAATACGCATACAAACATTACACATGTAAGTTCACCCTGAAATCCTTTAACTCAAACTATATTAAATGTCCTGAAAAACATATAGCACTTATACCTCTTCTATAAAATATTGTTATCTTTATCTTATCTTGTAAAACCCAAAACTGATTAATTCCACTATCATTGTCTCAAAAAGTTGATAAAACTAGCCCAGTCTTTCTTGAAATTAATCAAAGACTTTTCTTTAATCAACATTGTCAGTTTGTCCATTTCAGCAAGTTCATAAACCAATCTTCTTATGTTGGAATAATACTGTACCATCTTTCTATCTCTGAACATACACAGTTCTCAGTACCTCAGTCATATATTGTAAAACACTTCCACATTTCCTTCGTCTCTTCTTCCATCATTCCCAATAAGTAAAGTTCAAGTCTCTTCTGGACCTTTACAGTGAAACCTTAGTATCCACTAGGCTTTGGTTCCAGGGCTCCCCAGAGATACTAAAACGGATGCATGCTCAAGTCCCGCTATATACAGTGGCATAGTAAAATGGTATCCCCTGTATAAATCAGCAAAATCCAGATTTGCATTTCAGAATGTATATATTTTTAAAATATTTTCAAGTAGTTGATGGTTGAATTTGTGGGCAAAGAATCTGTGGATATGAAGGGCCAATTGTATTTTTAAAATGTCCGCCAGCATTAGGTGGATCTGAGTCCAAAATTTCTGAGCTTTATCGGATGACCACCACATATGGTAAAATGTCCCAACATTACATTTCCAACATTTGTTAGTAACATTTTAATACATTTTAAAGTCTTTCCAGTGTGTTAAATACCACATCTACATCATTTTACAGAAATTTTATTTCAGATCATATTTCATTGTACATTTTAAAGACTTTGTCCCAACCTTTTCCCAGTACAGTATTCTAAATGTATTTGGGCACCAGTATTTTTGCCCATTTTATTATACATTCTTTTACTTGTTCATCTGCCATTTCTGTTCTTGATATTGTGTACATTATTTGCAGAACTTTGTTCAGATGATGGTCATTTTTGTCAGGGCAGTTAAAATTAAAATTTGTTTTTGAATCTATTTGTTTGGTTATGTTTAGCTATGATGTGTTATGTTTGGTTATATAGAGGTTCATTTTGCTGTTACAGTATGTTAAGTTGCCTATGAGAATGTTGTATTTGGGAATATTGTAAGCTCCAGTTTGATTGTTAATGAAAACATGTGTTACTATGTACTAACAAAAACATCTGTGCCTTTTCAAAGAATTAAAGAAATCAGTGATATGTTAAGATTTTTAGGATTTAATAAGTTTGTTTAAGAATAAAGTTAATAGAAGAGAGAGAAGAAATATAACTGCAGAACACACTACAGAAACAATCCATTTTGAAACTGCTTTAACTGTCCTGGCTCAGTGCTAGGGAATTCTGGGAACTAGTATTGTGAGACATTTAGCCGCCTTGTCAGAGAGTTCTAGTGCCACAACAAACTACATTTCCCATTATTCCTTAGCACTGAGCCAAGTCAGTTAAAGCAGTCTCAAAGTGGATTATTTCTGCAGTGTGTTTTGGCCCTGAGATACTTAAATAGTATTATATGGGCCTTATGAATAGATAAGAAATATGTTGTTTTTATACGTTTTAATGTGTTTGAAACTGTTGTACAATAAGTAAAGACTGTTTGGGTGAAAACAGCTGCAAAGGAAGATGCTGCATTATTTGGATTGTTAACAACCTGGGAAAAGAATGTACTAAAATGCTTATCAGTATGGCTTTGAAGGGTTTCAAGGTTTGTTATGTCAAGTAACACTACCAGGGTTAGAATCTCTGAGAACAAAAAGAAAAAAATCTGAAGAGATGATGGTTTTGGTAAATGTGTGTGTATTGCAAATTTGTTTTGAGAAACCGTATGCCTGCTAAATTTGGTGGTGGAGTTCAAGCATCTCAACTTCTTTTTGATTTTTGGGATGTAGAATTGGAATTCTTATTTGATGTATGTGTGTTAGATTCTCAGCTCTAAGAAGTCATAATAGATGGACCTCTCTGATCTTTCAATAAAGGCTTTTCTGCTAACTATTAAGAAGTCTTGATTTAGTAGAGGGAGGGCTTTCTCTAGGTCCTAACACAATGTCAGGAGTGGGCTGATGAAATGCACCTCCATTTTTGTGTTACACCTGAATCAGGAAAACCTGTGCAGATACTAGACTGCACTCTGGATGCAGTGATGGGCTCCATTGGAGGCGGTCAATAAACTGTGACTGAATCCTTGGAAGATGAAGATCCTATAGGTGAAGCATTCTCAGATCTGGAAATAAGGCATGCTCCCTTTTTCTTCTTTCTTTCTTTCTTTCTTTCTTTCTTTCTTTTTTAAAAGAAGAATGCACATCTGAAGGAAACAAATGTGGAGTCAGGGTGTGTTCACTGAATTATCAGTTTTACTAGAGGCCCTAGTAACTACAGTGACAAGGTGTGACTTTTATTAGTTTTGGCTGATGTATCGGGAACAGACATCCCATGGCCAGGAACGGATTAGTCAGTATAGCCAAAACACTGATAATCTCATATCTTGACTGCTGGTAGTATATTCATATGTAGTCTGGAACTGACAACTAATGCAGAACAGAATAATAGTGTTACATGATGCACATTGTTGAAGGAACTTAATTGATTGTCAGTATGTTACCTGGCCAGGTTTATGGTTTTCATATAATAAAGTTAGCAAAACTTGAGTACAGGATAACTGAAAGAACAGCTTTTCAAAATAAACCTGACCACTGTGATTCTTGTCAGATGTCCTTATGGTTTGGCCACATCCTGCAAAGTCCATCTAGTAACAAGAAGATGGTCTTTTCTGTGATGGTACCTACTACAGTACTTGAACAGCCTTTCCCTTGAGATGGAATGTGTAACATGGCAGTTCAGGTTCACCTTGAAAACATTGAATCAACAATCTTGATGAGCGCAGTATTTTCCATTATAGCATCCAATACATCAAGGGTGAGGATAAGAAAGAAGTAGATTTTGGGAGGGTTTTTTCTTCTTTTTTATATTTCCCTTACATTGAAGGTGGGGAGATTATTGTTTTCTTCCAATATTTCACACATAGACAGAGGCTGTAAGAGCATTGAATCTTGCAGATTCTAAATTTCCCCCATCCATCCATATAACCCTGCAGTCCTCCCATTTTTCACCTCCCTGGCAGTGTTGGGAGGGTGAGAGATGTGGATTTTTGTATTAGTATGGGAATAGATTATCACCATATTCAGCATACTCCCTCTCTGATCTAAGAAGGGAAAAGCCAGTTTTTCCCATAATTCTTCGGATGCTATAGCAAGAACTATAGGATAACAGCATTAATGGGATTTAAATACACAGTAGTCCCTTGCTACCCGTACAGGGTCCATTCCAGATCCCCCCACGGATAGCAAAAAAATCTCTTCCTTTTCAATGGTGCACATGTGCACACACTCGTTGATAAAGCCAGGGTTTGCCATCTGCAGAAGCTCAGATCTGCAGGTGGCAAGTCTGCAGTTAGCAGAAGTGGAGCCCTGGTAGCACAGTGCCTGTACTGCAGCCACTCACTCACAAACCATAAGGTTGCAAGTTCAGTACTAGCGAAGGGCTCAAGCTCGACTCAGCTTGCATCCTTCCAAGGTCGCTAAAATGAGTACTCAGATTGTCGGGGGCAATTAGCATACACTTTGTAAACCGCTTAGAGAGTGCTTAAGTGCACTGATAAGCAGTAGAGAAATGTACTTGCTATTGCTATATTCACAGTTTTTGGAAATTATTTTTATTAGATTATTTGTAAATTATCTAAATGTTCTAAGATATAGCAACGACTTAACATTTAAATTATAAGAGAGAAAAATGAAGGTTTTGAACCTTGTTAACAAACTGACTTTAGCATCTCCAAAATTAGTTGTATATCAAATATAAACATATTTATTGATTATAAACTCTTTTCTCATATTCTGTCAATGTATAAAATGGGAGTGGGATCACATCTTCTGGCACTTCGTGTTTTGTATGTATGCAAATGTATATGTGACAGTGGATACCTTTTGCACCAAGGTTCCTCATTATGAATACAGACCCTATGCATGTATAATCTGTTCTTAGTTTTCACTGAACACTTGAAGCTCTGGAGCAGAGCCAACAGATGCACAAAGGCTCGGACCAGTAGCGGCAGTCTTTGCTCCCTCATACACAAGGATGGAATGTATGGCTGGGACATAAGATGAAGCCTTTGTTTATGGTGCAATAATTAAAATGATGAAAGAGTCATTTTTTTGATAGTTCATCCACTCATAATGTTAGTAATGATACAGTGTAGTTTTAGGCATGAAACTTTGCAGTTTCAGAAATAGAACAAAATCCATCCCACATCCTTGTCAGCTGGCTTAGAATAACTGATTTAGGAACCCCCACTTGGATTTAGCAAAGGAGGTCTAAGAGCCCAGAAATAAGAGTTTGGGGAGGAGTGTTGTGGTGTTGATTCTAGTATTTGAATCTTATAATAAATAGAAATATTTTCCTTTAGGTTGTACGGGGGAATTATGAAGCTCAAATAAAGGTATTTGGTGGTAATGATAAGAAAAGGAAAGCCAAAATGCTGATTGATGACCTTATTGAGAGATCTAGACAAAGCTGTGTAGGAGAGAGGTGTATTAAAGGTAAGACTCTTAAATTTTGGATGCATTTTGTATTTAAAATTTCTCTACTGCCTAATTCTGCTGCTTTAAAATTCAGTTATAGACAGCAAATCTATCCCTGAGGCCTTAATGAATACAAGACTTGTATAAAGTGTTTTGGGATAAGATTGTGAATTTCTAGAACATAAGACTTTCTTCATGATGTGTCCAAAAATAAAACATTGTTATAGCTGGGATTGTTTGTCTTTTCATTAGCCACATGGGATTAGACTATTTTGTAGCTCTGATTAGATTTTTAATCTGAAATGACCCTCATCCATATAATTTAAACTGGACAGTAATCTGATTCAAAAATATTTTTGGTTTAGCAGATGCTTACAAACAAGAGGAAGGAAGCTCTTACCACAATGAAAGGTGTTCTGGAGCTTTGAAGTCTGGATGCACTAATCTTAAACAGTCCATTAACTGGGCCTCCCTTCGAGCAAATAAAGATAAATATGAAGCAATGAAGTGGGCTGGTTAGTATAACATGTTAAAAAGAAATTGTATACCATGTTGCCTCTGGCCATCTACCTCCTTAAATAATATGTTCTCACAGCATATGCCTACTTACTGATTTTGTTTGCTTCTTGATCTCTGGTGAGTGATAAAAGCAAGGTGAGCCCAGGAGCCAGATTTCTGGTCCTAGAATTCTACAGGGATTGCATAGCCTGCCAAAGAAAATCCCCAAAATGAAATGCAAAATGGGCAGAATTCCTCTTCTGATCTTGAAAAATGGGAGGGGGGGAACCATTAGGGGGCAAGCTGCAACCTATTTAAACAATGAATTGCAACTCCTGCAAGAAAGACAATTCACAACTCTTTTTTGGACAGGGAAAAAAAGTTGCCATTGTAATGGGGCAGGATTGAGGACTCCAGAAGCAAGCTAGAGTGGCTGTATACATCCCCAGGGACATATTTTGCCTATTCTTGTTTAAAGCAGTCTGAGGGCAGGGAACTGTCTAATTAAAAGATTGTATGTACAGCACTGTGTAAATTTACAGCGCTTTATAAATAAAGGTTAATAATAATAATAAAGCAGAAGGCATAGAATTTGATGTAAGGCATGTTGTTTTGGTGTAATGTTATAGCTGTGACATCACACTGTGTTGGTGCCTTCTAAAGGAACAAATGGACAAATGTATGAGTCATAATGCTATGCCACACAGCAGTACACCTGCTTTTCTTATTGCAGCAGGCATTGGGAAACATTAACAGAAAGTTAGTCTCCTCCCCCAGCTCTCTTCAACTCCTCCCCCAAATATGTTCCCCATGGTAAATTGTGGTCCTAGAAGCTTCTAGAGTCCCATTTTGCCATTTAAGAGATCATGACCTCTGGATGCTATTGGAAATAACTGCTGTTTGGGCCACGTGATATGAATGTTTAAACAAGCTCAGATTTTTTCTTATTTTTTTTCTTAGTGTTTTTGGGCTTTGTTTCAATTTTTTTAATGTAGTGAATCTCTTCACCTTTGAAGCCAAACGTGAGTTTTAATGTTATAATTTATTAAATGTCATGTCATTTAAAATTATGCATGGCTTAATTGCATTCCTTTATTTGATATAGACTGATATCTGTAACCAGTCCTTGCAAGTCTTGTCTGAACTACATCTGTGTCTATCCCAATGGGACTGTCTGCTTGAAGTCCAAAAATCATTCTTAAAAATGTTATGTGAATAAAGTACCTTTCTGTTAAAGGCAGAGCAGGTTAGCAGGTTTCTCTCATTAATTACTATCTCTGAAGTTTCCAGAGGCTTGTTGTCTGAGCAAACATAGCATCTTCTGAAGTCACCATTCTCACAATGGCAAGAAATTGCCACATTGCCAACAGAGTTTTCCACTCCATCAGCATTCACTAGCATCTTAGGTAATAATATAGGGAAGTGTATTCTTTGACTATTATAACAGTGATTTTTTTTCTTTCAATTTTACCAGATCTACCTCCAATTGAAAAATGTTTTTATAAAGAATCACCAAAAATTGCTTCTATGTCACAAGAAGAAGCTGATAGGCTGAGGTAAAAAATAAGGATTTGGGAACTTGTGTAATATATTGGAATATTATAATGATTTGGAGGTGAATGGGTATAGTACTATGTGTACCCTTCATTGGGTGATTGGTATATCTATGAAATAGCTATAAAGTGTTCACAAGTTTGTCACAGAGCCAGGATGAGCCATGAGTATGATCATACGGTGGACCCTTGGTATCTGCTGGGGTTTTGTTCCAGGGCCCCCATGGATAACAAAATCCGTGGATGCTCAGATCCCATTAAATACAATGGCATAGCAAAATGGTGTCTCTTATATAAAATGGAAAATCAAGGTTTGCTATTTGGAATTTATACTTGTTTTGAATATTTTCAAGATGTGGATGTTTGAATTTGTAGATAAAAAAAATCTGTGGATAAGGAAGGCCGACTGTACATACTATGTATTGAATTGACTTGTATCCTTTTCATTGATCCCTCTTTCTTATGGGTTATTTGGGTTCACAGCCTTGTTGCATAGCCTGTAAAGCATGAAAATTCAACCTGCAGCCGTATAGCAGTTCTATAGGATTTTCATGAATTTCGTTTCTCTTCACTTAAGAGCCATATTTTAAATATATATTTAAAATGTCATCTGTTAATGACACATTCATATATTTGAAAATGCGTATATCCTTCAGGTCACATTAGAGCAGAGGTTCCCACTCTGGAGTACCCACATCCCCAAGATGGAATTTCAAGGTGTGTGACAAGAGTGGCTTGTAACCTTGAGTGACAAGTAAGAAGTCATCACTCGGCCATCTGCCAGTGTGCCTTGAGAAGTGGTAGTAGGTGGTTCTGTTGCATAGATAGGAGGAAATAACAAAATTAACATGTAAGTAAAATAAGTAATGGAGTGTCATAGTATTGCTTTTAAAATCATAATGCAGTATCTGATATAATCATTGTATGTTTCATTCATAAATTCACCATTGCGAAAGTTAATTAAATATTTCACCCCTTAGGGCTTAGCAGCTCCCCTGTTGTCTCTACTCACACATACCATGCCTACCTTCATCACATGAATTAACTCAGCCCATCTCCAGTTTGTTCAGCTAATCAAACACCTCCCTTGTTGCCACTGACTTTCCCATTTATAATGGAAAAGACTCGGGAGCATGAGGGAGACAGGAAGTAATATTTGCCCCAAGCACACTCCAGTCTCCCACTGCTCAAGTTGAGAGAGATGTAAATGCCTTTGTTTGTTTCTCCATATTCTGGTAGCCCAGTCCATTCATTCATTCATACTAGCAGGGTGCGAGTTTATTGACAGTGAAATTAACCAGCTATACATTTATCCAGAAGTTACTCCCACATAAATTGTGGCATTGATACAACATTCATCACAAATCCTATCCCTCAAGCAGCATATTTACTCAGGCCCACAAGTACATATATGTGAATAATTATTAGAGGAAGTACACTTCCAATACAGGCTACTTGGTGCATCACGCCTGCCACACACTGATATACGTTCCAAAGTTAGGTTCTAATTCTGTTGAAAAACGCCTACTTGCTTCATAACAAGTGGTATATAAAGTGGCCAAATCTAAGAAGTCCCAGGCAATTGCAGAAGATCTCATCAAGCCATTTGCACATGGAAATGGCAACAATTGTCTTGGGCAAAGAAGCGGGGGGGAGGGATTGAAAAGGTGCCCCTATTAAATAATGGCATTCACAACCAAATCAGTGATGTGAGTGAAGATAATTTGGACCAAGTCATCACACATGTCAGAGCTAGTCCTCTCAAAATCTCTGTTCAGTTGGACCAATCAACTAATATCTCCCATTAGAGTCAACTCAGCACATTAGTGAAGTATGTCAGTGATGCTATGGTGCTGTGAAGGAAGATTTCCTGGTTTGTAAAGACTTGAAAAAAACTGCAAAGAATGTGATGCAGCTGGTGAAAGACTTGTTTGCCACCCATGCTTTAGATATCAGCCATTGGTTCTGTGTGCTCTGATGGGCACCTGCAACGCTTAGAAATAAATCTGACATTTCTGGATTGGTGAAAAGGGAGATTCCAGACTTGCAAGTAACTCATTGTTTTCTTCATTAGCATGCTTTGGCATCAAAAATATTGTCACTAGATTTGAAAAAGGGCCTGGATTCTTGTGTGAAGATCTCATCAACTGAATCAGGGAGCATACTTTGAACCAATCCATTTTGAGATTATTTTGTGAGGATCTGCAAAGTGAGCATTCACTTTTGTTTTTCCACACAGAAGTCCATTTGTTGTCACAAGGACAAGCTTTAAGCTGTTTCTTTGAACTGTGGAAGAAATCATTTTTCTGGAGGAGCATGAGTATGATCTGATCGGTGCATTGGGATCACAGGTGTTTGCCCAAATGCTGGCTTCACTGGCATTTTCACTTGTGAATGGCCTGAGTGTTTCTCTTCAAGGAAAAGGAATAAATATATTGAAGACTTGTGAAAAGCAGAATGCCTCCAAAGAAAAGTTGTGCCTTTGGTATGGGAGGATAGAAAGAGACAGTCTCTCAAACATTCCTTCACTAGGAGAAATGGCTGATAATGCTGGATCCATAAATTCTACTGTGCATGAAGAAATTATGGCTCATTTGGCAATGTTTTCAGATTCATTTCAGGGATATTTTGCTGATGGAATCCATACTCCTACAATTTAGAGAATATGTCAGATGATGAAGAGCTGAAGGAAGATCTTATTGATTTGTGGACAAATAGACCTCTTGAAATGCAATTTGAAAGCAAGACATTGGAAGAGTTTTGGTGTGCAGCACTGGATATGTTCTCAAGACTTGGTGGGAAAACACTCAGTGTGTCTTCATTCTATTTGCAACAACATACTTGTGTGAATCTGGATTCAGTTCTCTTTTTTCAATCAAGACAAAATCTAGTAATCACCTGAATCCACAGGCATCCGCTGTGGATCTCAGTCAGCAAGAAAGTTCCATGCTTTGGCAAAATCATGATGAGAAGCAGGAACAATGAAGTCATTGCATTTTATGTTTATATTTGTTATTGGTTTTACTGTTTACATTTTTTTCTGAATAAATTGGAATCTAATGGCTCAATTTAGATTTGTGTTATAAGCACTGAGGTAAACACTTATTTTGACAAGTTCAGTTTCCTCACACGCAGTATTGTATGTAGTTCAATTTATGGTTAAAAATTAGAAATTGGACTTTTTCAACTTCAGGTGTAATATTACTTTTGTAGGAGGTGTGAACATTAATCAGACATTTCTTAGGGGTGTGGGGCATAGGAAAGGTTGGGGACCACTACTTAGAGCCTGATTACTGCTGCCTGAGAAGTATATACTCCTTGCAAATCTTGCCCTAAATACTTTTAGTTCCTGCTAGAGGTGACTCATTAAAATGGGATTTACCTAAGTGTTGATTTACAATTCAACAATTGATTGAATACATCTACTCTAGTTAGAATTAACCAAGAAGTGGGAAAGCCAGTAATTAATTGTTATATAAAGGATTCTCATGTGTACAATATCCATGTAGCTTTAAAACTCAGCTGGTAACTTTCATAACTGATATTGGTGGGAATTTAAATTTTAAAAAACCCTGCCAGTATGAAAACTTACTGTATAAGCTTACAAGTAAAACTCTTGGGGGATATTGTTAAATATGCCACGATATACAAGTTGTTGTTTTTTTTTAATCACACTAATTGGAAATTTCTTTTGTTTGTAAAATAGTAGACTTATAAAGGGATCGTTTGTTTGTTTATTCGCTTTATATGCCACTGTTCTGATATGAGACCCAAGGTGGCTCACAAAGTTAAAGAAACCAAGATGAGCTAAAAACTTGAAATACCATGCAATTCAGGCATTCTGTGCAGAGTTATACATCTCAGTTTGCATGAATTAGACAGGTGGTATAGTTATGTGAAATGATTTACTGTTGGAATTCTCTGATCACTACGGGCCTGAACAGACAGGTTGAAAAAGCCAGCATCCACACAGCTTGGGGGCATCACAAAAAGTCAACATGGGTTTCAGAGAAACAAGTTATGCCAGACGAATCTAATCTCTCTCTCTCTCTTTTTTTTTTAAATAAAATTACCAGCTTGATAGATGAAGGGAATGCTGTGGATATAGTATATCTTGATTTCAGGAAAGGCCTTACTGAGGCCATGATATTCTTGCAAGCAAGCTAGTGAAATGTGAGCTACACCAAGTAACTGTTACATGAATTTATAATTGGTTGACTGGCCGAACTCAAAGGGTGCTCAACAATGGCTCCTTTTCATCCTGGAGAGAAGTCACCAGTGGGGCCCCACAGGGGTCTGTCCTGGGGCCAGTGCTATTCTACGTCTTTATCAATGACTTGGATGACAGAATTGAGGACATACTAATCAAATTTGCAGATGACACCAAACTAGGAGGAGTAGCTAATACCCCAGAGGACAGGGTCAGAATTCAAAATGACCTTAATAGAAATGTAAGGTACTGCACTTAGGGCGGAGAAATGAAATGCACAGATATAGAATGGATGACACCTGGCTGAACGAGACTACATGTGAAAGGGATCTGGGAGTCCAAGTAGACCACATATTGAACATGAGTCAACAGTGCGATGCAGCAGCTAACAAGACCAATGTGATTTTAGGCTGCATCAGAAGTATTGTGTCTAGATCAAGGGACGTAGTGCCACTCTATTCTGCTCTGGCCAAGCCCTACCAGGAATATTGTGTCCAGTTCTGGGCACCACAATTCAAAAAGGATGTTGAGAAACGAGCGTGTCCAAAGGAGGACGATTAAAATGGTGAAGGGTCTGGAAACCATGTCCTATGAGGAACGACTTAGGGAGCTGGGGATGTTTAGCCTGGAGAAGAGAAAGTTAAGAGGTGCTATGATAGCCCTGTTTAAATACTTGAAAGGATGTCATATTGAGGAGGGAGCAAGCTTGTTTTCTGCTGCTCCTGAGACTAAGACCTGGAGCAATGGGTGCAAGCTACATGAAAAGAGATTCCACCTCAACATTAGGATGAACTTCCTGACAGTAAGGGCCGTTCGACAGTGGAACAAACTCCCTCGGAGTGTAGTGGAGTCTCCTTCTTTGGAGGTCTTTGAGTAGAGGCTGGATGGCCATCTGTCGGGGATGCTTTGATTGAGATCTCCTGCATGGCAGGGGGTTGGACTGGATGGCTCTTGTGGTCTCTTCCAACTCTGATTCTATGGCCATTAGATGATGCACACCCCTAAGACATGTGGAAACGGTGCTGAAACGGTTTCCAGGGTGCCCAAATCCAGGCCAAAATGTAGTGGATCTTCTCTGTTCCTATTTGGCATGTGCTGGAGGGTGCCTTTGGGACTGCAGTGTGTGGTTGCCACAGTCCCGAGCCAGCTTTGGCAAGGGCTGCTTCAAGCCACCCCTTTGTGGCCATCTGTTTTGACCCTACATCAGCTAGAGAGATTATATCTGTACCTTCTCAAGGGATCAATCATGGCAGATCTTACTATTATTGTTGTTAGTACTATTTATTGTATTTATACCCTGCTCATGAGAAAATCAGAGCAGCTTACAAATGGTTAATTAGACATTTCCCTGCCCTCAGGCTTACAATCATACTAGTTGTATGTTCCTTTCCTGTACATCGCATACCTTTGTTCTGGGTCTGCTCAGAACATTGTAAATCTGGCTGTAAAACAAGCAGTGTCTGCTACTTTTGGAGTAGGAGAGACCACTGTTTGCTATTGCATTGAGAAATATAAGTGGAGACCATTTGATTACAGTAGTCTGTACTAACATTACATAGGAAGGCTGAAAGCATGGGGAAATGTGCTGCGTCTAGGGATGGTTTTTGAAGGAGCTCTTCGGCACAGATACAGAAGCCTTCATGCTTAACTGAAGTATGAGTCCAGATTGCTTCACCAGTTTGGTTTCATTTTCAATTATTCTTTGTGGTCACTGGGACTCTCACAATTTAGTTATCCTGCGCCTGCACAGAACACCATTTAGAACATTCTATAATGATTGGACATAAAATGTTGATTTAACAAAATTTGGCTATGGAAACCCACTGAGCAGGTCACATACTCTCAGCCTCAGAGGAAGGCAATCTGGAGAAACTTGCCCAAAAAAACCCTGATAAGGTTGTATTTAGGATCATCATAAGTCAGAAATTACTTCAAGGCATGCAACAATAACCAATTTTGTGATTTAAATACCTGTTAATGGTTAATACCTTCCAGCAGAGCAACAGGGCCAACCCACTCCTTCAGTATAATCAAATAAGCATTTATGGTTTTCCCAATGGAATGGAGGCTGCTGCCAGACTGCAGAAGTAAAGCAGTTTGATAGTGTTTTAACTTCTGTGACTCAATGCTATGGAATTCTGGGATTTGTAGTTTGGTGGGGGCACCAGAGCTTTCTGACCAGAACAACTAAATAGCTTACAAAACTACGAATCCCAGGATTCTACTGCATTGGGTCATAGTAGTTTAAGTTTAAGTGGTGTCAAATGGCATTAAATTTGCAGTATAGATACAGCCCTGGATAATTTTGGACAGTTAGAAATAGATGTCTTCTGTCTTCATTAGGATACCTCAAGAATCTGTTCAAATAGTAAGCAAAAGATTTATCAAATAGCAAAAAGAGTGAATGAGATGGGAGAGCAGTGCTTTTTAAATGCTGTTGCAGTTTACTATTTTTTCTTGTTTGGAAACTATGGGCGTGTTAGATTACTTGCTTGTGATAAGCAGAATGATTTAAGGTTTGGTGAACATGATATTTCTAATTTATAGCCACAGAGAACCATGCAGAATTTAGAGCAGGATTCACACTTAGGTAAGTAAGTATATACAGGGTTCAAAGGCCAGCCACAAAATATACCAAAAACTGATTTTGCAGCCTAGGTAAGTGGTGAATTCAGTAAGTCGGAGGTTACTAACATACAAACCATGTGCCCATGGCCGTTTCTTTTGTTTGGCACTGTCTCCTCCCCCTCCAAGGCATATCCTCAAAATCAGGCAAAACAACAAACAAGCTTAATTTGTTTCTCTTTTAAAGTAATTTTCCTGGTTTGTCACCAAATTTTGCTGGTGTGGTTTGCAGAGTGCAGCATGTTCATGGAAGGTTTCCCCCTAGACCTACATTGCTCACCTAAAATAATCAATTTTGAGGACAGTGCTGTGGATCCTTTATGTTCTGTTCTTCTGCTTCTCCTAAACTACAGTCGGCCCTCCTTATCCACAGATTTTTTATCCACGGATTCAAGCGTCCATGAATTAAAAATATATTTTTAAAAAGTATAAATTCCAAATAGCAAGGCTTGATTTTCCATTTTATATAAGGGACACCATTTTATTTATTTACTATTTATTCATTTTACTGTTCCATTGTATTAAATGAGACTTGAGCATCCACGGATTTTGTTATCTACGGGGTGGGTCCTGGAACCAAACCCCAACAGATAACAAGCGTCCACTGTAATTGGTTTAGAACAAATGACAATTATTCAATATACTCATTATGTTTCTGTATACATAGAGAATATATGGAGAAAATTAAATGGTGTGTTTAGGGCTACTTTGACCCCTAGCATCGTGTGTGGGTTTTGTTTTTATGTTTCTTGGTCATTACAATGTGAGTTGTTCTGCAATAAGCACAGTTTGTTTTTTCACTGACTGGAGAACAGTATGAAATAGCAAATGCTTACAGAATACCTAGAATATGGAATTATGGGAGATATGCATACAACTTTTATGGTTATTTTTGAGCTACAGTGGGCCCTCGCCTTACGCAGGGATCCATTCCGGATCCCACTGCGTAAGGCGAATTCCGCCTATGCTCAAGGCCCATTGTAAACAATGGGGCTCGTGCGCGGCAGGGCGCAACGGGCACACACGCCCATTCAATTGAATGGGATGCTCCGCCCGCGGCTTGAGCGCGTATGCTTAAGCTGCGTAAGGCGCGCCCGCGTATGAAACAGGCGCGTTTTATTTATTTATTTATAGTATTTATACCCCGCTCTTCAGCCAAAAAGGCTATTAGTGGCTTACATTGTTTTAAATTGGACATTTCCTTTCCCTCAGGTTTACAGTTTAAAAACACAAGACACAAAAGGAGAAGGGAATGGAAGTGGGGAAGGGGGGGAAAGTCCAGCCAACCTTCTCTCCCTCTGAGGCCTGGACCACGGCAGATGGACTGGAGGGAGGGCCCTTCTTTCCAGGCAAGGCCCAATAGAGATGGCCTGCCCATCTCTCCCTCTGGATGATGGTGGATAGAGGGAGGACCTTCTTCTTTTCAATTTGAGTATATTTAATCCTAGCTGTTTACTGAGAGTAATAAGTGGCAATGTCTCTTACTGGTTTTGATTATACTATAATGTATCACTTTTAAACAGTTGTGTAGAATATATATGTAGGACATAATGTCCTTTTTCTTCATCCTCTGTCATAGACTAGTTAAGAATCTTTTAAGAATGTAAAAATATTGGGTCCAAACAGACAGGCCAAAATAAAGCTGCTTCGGGTCACTTTGGAGGTAAGCTGTTTAAATGACACACACAACTTAAGAGGCCAGAATCTGCACCAAATCTGTGTTCCAGTCCTTAGGACTAGAGCGTAGCTTTGCCGTGGCGACCAGCCTTTTGGGACATCATTTCAACAGCATACTTCCAAAGTGACCCGAAGCAGCTTTATTTTGGCCTGTCTGTTTGGGCCCATTCCGACTTTTCTGATCCAGTGCTGGTGCTGATTTTGTGGTTAGGGATTGCGCAGCAACCGCACGGGCGCTGCGATTGTTATGTAAGCGCAGTGTGGCATCCGCACGTCACTGCACGGCGCTTACATAACGAATGCACCAGTGTCGTACTCATTACGTCGCGCCTTTGGTGCAAATAGAACCTAGTTTTTCTGGGTGCTTTTTCCTGCGGAGGGAAGCCGTGTGGTTTGGCGGCTGTGGCTTCCCTCCAGAGGAAATTAGGCTGCCCTTTTTGGGTGGTCTGTCCCGAGCCTGCTTTTCCTGAAACATTTTTTTTCCCTGTTGATGGTATAAAATTATTTTTTGGTGTCTTTTAAAGAAAAGAAAACAATAACATCACATGTGATGACCTGAAAGAGGGTGAAAAGCGTCACATTCCCAATCCCATCTGTAGATTTGAAGATGCTTTTAAGCATTATCCTGATGTCATGGCAAATATAAGGAAAGTGGGTTTTCAGAGGCCTACCCCAATTCAGGTACCTTAGTTTTATTTCTGAATAACATGATGATTGTTCTGATTAACTTTCAGCTCTTTTAGAATACTTATTTCATTTTTATTTTAGGCACAAGCTTGGCCAATAATACTCCAAGGATTTGATTTGATTGGAATAGCACAGACAGGTACTGGAAAGACATTGGCTTATCTGATGCCTGGATTCATTCATTTGGATTTACAGCCAATGTAAGAACTAGAGGAATGTACTTTGTGTGTATAGGGTGGGTGTATATTAACTATAAAAGATCCAAAGTATTGCATTTAGTGTTTGTTAAGAGAGGCATATGCAAAAAGATAAAAAAGATGTCCACTGCTGCTATTGCTCCATATTTAATGTTTGAATCTATTATATTTTATCCTGCTGTTCCAATGCAAATTAGCCTTTAAGACAGCTAATAAATATGATTAAAAACAAATTAGACAATAAAATATTGAAATAGTTACAATAATCGATGCCATTATAATCATTGCAATTGTTAATATCAAAATATTTTTAAAGGCAAGAAATTGGCTGGGACTTGAAGTTTTGGCAACTGTATTTTGCATCCTTTTTCTGCTGTAAGCCAAGACATAGCTATATGTCAGAATTGGGAGGCATATGAAGAATTTCAAATACAAATGGTGGTTTTGTTTTACAAAAGTTGTTCAGTCTTCAATTCCAGCAACTGTGGGGGGCTAGGTGACCACATTGTCCCCCTAGAAAACCTTGGGGCGGGGATACACCTCACCACCACACACTCCCACTGCAAAACCCTCTAATTTATTTGCTACCACTTGTCACTCAGTGCACTTTTGGCACTATGAGAGGAGGCCATTTCTGCCATTTTTCTGGTTCCTCTGGGCCATTTTTTTTTCCAAAACAGGAAGTGACCAGAAGTAACTTCAGATATACTTCCAGTTTTTGTTTTTGTTTTAAATGCCTTTCCTCGGCCTAAAATAGCTGAGTGAGGAGCATGCACAAATGCCTTCTAGAGGGAATTTAGGGGGTATTTTGTAGCAGTTTTTTTAAATGGGGCCCTAAGGGCCATAAAAACAGCTGTGAATGTTGGATTCTGTATGCCATTTGGGATTTATAGTTTTCAGCCTTTTATGTATAGTGGCAGAATTTTTATTTTATGCTTTGTATGTAAACAGACATTGTATACATTATGTGTTGCTTTCATCCTCTGGCAAAGCACATTGCCTTGAATATACTCGGTTTGTCTGGATGTTAGAGAATTATTGTTACTATACTGATTGAATACTTAAGATAATAAAACTTTTTAATTTATTTTTCTATAGTTACTTTTCCCTAGATCTTTTTGTTTGCCATTCTGTTCTTTTGGTTTAGGACAACACCTTTTTGCTTTTGCCATCTTGTTTACACATGAAATCTTTGTTCAGGTGACATGCATTTTTTTGGGTAAGAAATACTGCCCTCCCCCTCATTTTTTCCCCTCTCATGTTGCCTCCAAAATACCTGGATGTTGTATTACCTAGACATCCATTCTTCCTTCCCACCCTAAATCACCATTAATCTAGGTTAAGCAGTTTCCACTGCTATGTTAATTTGTAAGTGACGTGTGCTTTGGGGCCTGCTTTCTTGTAATTTATGCTAGAACAATAGTATTTAATATGATTCTAGCAAAATCTGAATGATACTAGTTTACAAATCAAGTAGTGGATGTTATCCTTTCCAATTCACTCCTGAGTTTATGTGCTTATTACAAATGTCCTAGATTCTAGGGCCTAGAGAGTCTTCCATTCTTTCCTTAGGCAACTTCTTCACCTTCCTTTTCTAGGTTTTCTTATTAAATACTGTCTAAAGACTTCTGAACATTTTTTGCAGACCTAGAAAAAAGCGTGGTGGACCTGGTATGTTGGTTCTCACTCCTACTCGAGAATTGGCTCTTCAAGTTGAAGCAGAGTGCTTAAAATATTCTTATAAAGGAATTAAAAGGTAATATATATCATATTCTCTTCTCTACTATTTTTAGTAGTGCTGTTGCTGTGTGGGGATTTTAGCAAGTACATGTTTCATGTGCGTACTTAATTACTGATTGAAAACTACTTAACGTCTAGGAAAAGATGATAATAGTAGTGACTATTTTGACTGCAGGAGAGACAATCGAACAGATTTCATTTAGAGAATGTAGAGTCATTCACCACTCCATTGTGGTTTTCAATGTTAAAACTATCAACTTTTGATTTAAAATACACACATACCTAACAAAGCTTTTTATGCCTTCTCAGGCCTCCTTTTTCCTTTTCATCTCCTTATCTACCTGGAAGAGTTTTAGCAGCATTGGGAGGATGGTGAAGGAGGGCTGGAAAAACATAGACCTCCAATATCATGATGCAGCAGCATGTCTGTAGTAAACTGCACTAAATCCTGAGCTGGGAAATAATGTGGTTATACTCTGTCTAATCCTACTGTAGTTATGTGTGCTTGCTTACAAGAGGCAAGGTAAACTGCAGCTGACTCAGAATTTCTTGCTAATCATGAATGAACAGCAAAGCAAAGGAGAAAGCAAATAATCCTGTCTCAATAACCCCAACATGTTTTTATAAATAAATAAATCTTATGTTTGGTTTCCAAAATGGAAATTGAGGAAAAGAAGAGACTTAGTAAAAGAAAAAAAATCATCCCTGAATGCACTTTGGAAGAAGCTTTCCAGTAGTCTCTGGAAGTTTCAGAATGTTTTCGTTTACTAATTCAAAGTGTGCCTGACCTAGTTGTTTCATTTCACATGTAGATATTATTAGTTTTGGATAAAATGTTTGCTGAAACATGTTGAACTGCCTCTTGGGTTTGTTTGTTTGTTTGTTTGTTTGTTTGTTTTTAAATGTAGAAACATATCCTTATTCTTTCCATGTTATTTTTTGCCCCAGGGTACCATATTTCTATTGAAAAAGTAATGTCCAGGAACACAGCTACTTCATTAACTGAAGTCTATATGCATTCATTTCTAAAACCAGCCAAATGCTGTTTAATAACAATTTTAGCATTAATGACCAACAACATAGAGATACTTAGCTTTTTCAGCAATATGTTTTTTATGCTTGTTCAAAATCTGTTCCCTTACTCTCATTTAGGGGAAAATACCTTTAACTTCCTGTTCTGTCACTCATACATGTGGGTCACTTGTGCCTGTGCAGTGCTTGTTAAAAACCTTTTAGACCTGAATGATCTCTTTTTGGCAGGAACTCCACCCATTTACATTGTGCTTAGATAGAATGATTTCCACAGATCTTGGTTTCTTGCTGTCCGCCACAGTGATCATGTGGTGAAGAAAATTCTCTTTAAATATGAGTCCTGAACAATCATTTTCTTTGTGTTAATTTCTCTCTGTCATTTTTTTTTCTTGTGAATTGTTGAAAAAATGTTTTGTCCTCTCTTCTGGGGAACAGTTCAGACCACTCTGAATGTCAAATGTCAAACCTTCAGTCACTGATTCAGTGTTTAAAAGTTTTCAGTCAGATTAGGAGCTATCCAAATGCTTGTGTTCATTCTCCACAGTGCACACCTTTCATAGCAGACCTCCTCATCAGTTCCATATAACTCTAAGACAGTGATGGCGAACCTATGGCACGTGTGCCAGAGGTCCCTCAGAGCTCTCTCTGTGGGCACATGTGCCATCATCCCAGCACAGAGTTTGCCAGAGTTTGTTACTAGAAAGCCAGAGGGACATGGCACTTTGCAGTAAATAAGTGGGTTTTGGGTTGCAGTTTGGGTGCTCGGCCTCCAAAAAGGTTCACCATCACTGCTCTAAGATAATCAAGATCCTCTATAGTGGACGAAACTTTATTGGGTATTGCTCAATATTGTTCAGATATCTCTACTCTAACTCTGTAACTATTGAAGCTTCATAGAGAAAATCTTCCCAGTAGCAAAACACCCAAGCAGATTGAGAAGGGAAGATGCTCAAGGTTATAAATAGGAAGTCCTATGCTACCTTTTCAACCTGACAGGATGGTGACACTTTCATCCATTCTTCCTGGAGAAGGCTGGCTTGTGGCAATTGACCTAAATATGTGTTGGGTGTTTTGGGGCATCAGCCATGCATTAGCCAAACAACTGACACTGTTGGTGAACATAAGCAAAGTTCATAAGAGTGCTGTTAGGATTAATGTCAGTAACCACACATACATATCATGCTTATGTCAGGCTATATATGGAACTGCTTCAACATTTGATCAATTGCAACATTAGATCCAAAAATAGATGGCCAGAACACACTGCTTATAGCTTTGAAACATGTTGCAAGGTGTCTGGTGTAGATGGGTTAGGCAGTCTTAGAGCAGATGAGCTCCTTGAAACCCAAAGCTGGTGTGTGTCATGATGCTACATGAGAGAGTTCATACCTTTTCCAAGCCTGTGAAGAAGACATGGGTGCAGGGACAAAGGATCTCCAGAAAAACATCCTTGAGATACTAGCTGTAATGACAGTTTTTCAGAATAATTGAGACCTTCTAGATAAGAGAAGTGACACATTTGGTGACTGATAACACAGTCATTGTCTCCTACCTCAAGAAACAAGCTAGAGCCAGCTCTGTGATTTCTTCTTAAGATACTGAACCACTTGGGGTGGTGTTTTTACTATATAGTGGTTGCTTTGTATATGCAGGGATCCGTAAAAACACAGGACCACAAGTCCTGTTGATTCTAGTGGCAGTGCGCTCCCATGTGTGCAGTACAGGTGCGTGCACCATTTTTCCCCCCGGATTTGCCATCTATGTGAGTTCGTCTGTGGATGGCAAGCCCACGGATGGTGCAGCAGACTGTTCAACATTTTTCCAATGGCAGTTCATCTAGTGGGAAAAGACAAATGATCTTATAGATTCTCTCAGTACAGCAACAAAAGTTGTGCCACAAATAGAGGCATCATCTAAGTGTAGTCCACAGAATACTCATGTGCTGGAGGAACACACAAACTGCATACATGTCCTTCTCTGCTGAATATGTAACACATATAGATTGTGTATAGTGCCAGACATTCTCACCAAAGGATGAGATGCCTAGATCAATTAGCAACTTGCAGGGTACAACCTCTCAGAATTTCCTGCAGTTAATTCAAGAGTTGCTAGTAGCAGCTTGTATTTTAAATTGTCAATGCTCTCTCAGATTATTTGCAGACAACCTGGTGCTTCAAGGTATGCTGTCGTTCATGTCCTTCAGTTTCTGTCTCTGAAAACCTTAAATCTGTTATTGCCGTTGCTGCACTTCTATTTCCAAGCTAGTATAGTTGTCAGCAGCACTCAACGAGTGGGTCTTCGTTTGATCAACAAACTGTAAAAATGCATCCTCACTTTCAGCCCCATTACCTGCAGTGAACCTGCCTTGGAGTTTGCAATTAAAGGACAAGACTTTTGGGCCAGTGGCTTTCAGCAACCTGCAATTGTGGTTTTGAAAGACTGTGTTCTTGTTAATCATAATTTCAGTTAGGTAGAATAGAGAGCCTTGGGTCCCAAGATCAGGTCTGTATTTTTGCCTGGATGAGGTCACTTTAAAACTAGATGTGGGCTTATAACTTAAGGCAGTGTCATATTTCCTTTTGAATAAGGACCTCTTCTTACTAATTCTTTTGAAAGATCTTTCTTCGGAATTGGAAAGAGTTCTACTTTGGATGTTCACTGGACTTTGTACCTATATCAAACTACTGAATTTACACAAATTTTGTTTCTTTTTAATATGCTATGCAGGGCCTGAGAAAAGTTTGTTGTTCTCTTGCTGGGTGGCTAGCACAATTGTTTTGTGTTATCAGATATGAAACCTCTTCCGCAATGCCCAAGGGGTCACTAAACCAGAGCTGTGGCATCATAACATATAAAATGGTGAATAGCCCATTAATCTCCCATTTGTGTGAGTCACAGAGGCCACAAGGAGCAACAGATTGCTTACCTAATGACTTTTTGTTATTGAGTTGTTGCTGTTGTTGTGTGCCTTCAAGACATTCCTGACTCATAGTCTGTAAATTCACATAATCAGCCCACCACCCCCTTCTTTTTTAATCCTGTTATATATATTTTTGTCCTTGGATGATCACAGGCAGACAATGCTCTGAAAAGACAAACATTTATTGTTATATGTGTGTGGAGGTGTGAATTCTTGCCAAAAAGAAATACTGTAGTTCAGTTCTGTCAGGTTCCATATGTGCACTGATGTAGTTGGAAATGATCCATATGTGTGAGTTCATAGATGACCACTCAAAGAGTTATAGGTAAGCAACCTGTGTTTTTAATGAACCTCTGTCCATTGTAAATATTAAAATACTGTGCAGAATATCAGAACACTTTTAACTTACAAAGGCTAAATATCGTTCATTCTTTCTAGCATTTGCATATATGGTGGTGGAGATCGGAAAGGGCAGATCAACATTGTTACCAAAGGTGTGGATATTGTTATTGCTACTCCTGGTAGATTGAATGACCTTCAGATGAACAACTTCATAAATCTGAGAAGCATAACTTATTTGGCAAGTAGTCAACATAATGTATTAAGAATAGGAGTCAATAATGTGCAAATAGAACAAGCAACAAAAAAGTTATGTTGTGGAGTGTTCAGGTTCATGATAAGTTGGCTGGAACCTTGTCATGTTCTAGGCTTTGGCATTCTGTTCCCCACTCCTGGCTTGCCATCCCACCTCCAAACCATGAGTCAGTATTCTATGACCATTGGGCATGTTGGGTCCTTTCGGAGCTCTTCTGGGGATAAATGTTATAAAGGTTTTTAAAAAATACTTCAAGCCCATTCATGCCCTCATCTAGAATAAAGATGGCTCTAATTTGGTTGCATAAGAATAAACACTCAGACAACTGAAATCACTATTACAAGAAACCTGCAAGAAAATTATGCAGTTCATAGCGTTCCAGCCAACCAATCATGCTTTCTTCCAGTGTGTTCCATTTCTTTCCCTTCTTCTTGCCAAACTGTGGTCAGCATTCTTTACCTATTCAGTCCACAGTCAGCTTTTGTGTTTTTCTTCCCCTCTTATTGATTGTGCACACAGACAAAAAAAAACAACAAAACCCCTGGTTTCACCCTGTTTCAAGTCTCAGCTGTTGTTTATATGACACGCAAGGCCATAATGGGAAGAAACTAGGATGAAGCTCTGCTCCAGGGACAAAAACTGGAGCAAAATAATCCCCAGCTTACTCTGCAACGACATGGAAAGTGCACTATTGCACTGGTGTTTAAACAGCACAGCATGAGTGCTGGAATGTGGGAAGGCCCAGGCGGCTTACAGAATTAGTCAGGGTTATGTGCCTTGAGTCCTTTCCTAATGCTCCTGCACTGGAACCTTCGCCCCACCCCATGCAAGTACTGTACTGGCCATTGTTCACCATAGACATTGCATTGTCCTGTGTCTGCCACAAGCATGGTGACATCAGGGCCCTACTGCACCATTGGCATTTGTCATCCACACATGGAAGGATTGTATGGCATCCACAAATCATGAAAAAAGAGAGAGAGGATTCTCTTGGACCACTGCTGATTTCATAGCCATATGAGGACATAACACCATGCAGGAGGAACTCTGGAAATCCCACCAAAATATTGAGCTGTTTGAAAGGGTCACAGAAGAGATGGGGGCAAAGGGGCATGAACACAGAGCAAAAGAATGCAAGATGAAAAGCAAATATCTTTGACAGTGCTATGGACAGGTGCATGAACACAGTGTGTGCAGCAGCCAAGGCACGGCTACCATGCCCTTTTACAAGGAGCTTGATGCCTTTCTTTGCAGAGATGCCACCATATGCCCCAAGCAACTAGCCTGCAGCGCCAGCATTCACTGGGACCCGGTCAGCCAGGTGTTCAGAGCCAAATGATGGGCTGTCTCCACCATGAGCACTTCAACACCACTCCAGGTAACATGCACTGAGGGCACAGAGGAGAGATTGGGAGGACAACCGCATAAAGACATGCTGCCCCTCCCAGGTACAGTTGCCAACATGGCTGTTGGGGTGGACATAGTGTAGCCATGACCCCACTCCCAACTGCACAATTGACCAGGAGGACGTCCAGGACTCCAATGAGACTTGCATCAGCCAAACACCTTCAGAGCCATCCTCTGCAGAGACATCTCAGTGGGAGGAGGGCATCTCTACCTCCCCCATGGCCAATGGACCCCATGACCAATTACCTCTGGCACAGACAAACAAAGCAGCCAACAGTGAGAGACAGGCAGCAAGTGATGTCATCTATGAGATGCTTTGGAATACAGGAGTGGCCATGCAGGTCACAACCTCCCAAAAATGACAACTGGCACACCACGTTGCATGTGCATATTGATGCTGTGACTAGTGTTTGTGCTAGGCATGTATTATGTGCCATGTCCAGATGGTGTAGGCACACTTAGAGATCAGGAATGGCACAATCTGCTTGTCCCTCAGGGTGATGGTTTGGTTCCCTGGCACGAAGATGGCAGCCTCCATAGTGTTGAAGATGGCAGCATGCACCTGACTAGGGTGTTATGATGCTTTCTATTTCAGCTGATCTCCATGTCCATGAAGTGCTGCATGTGATCACAGGTCCCCTGTAGTAGAATGGAATAGCTGTCCTTCTGGCTGATGAATTGGCCTTCCTACTGCACTGTCAACACAAGTCAGACAGTGGTACCTATACATTGTGCTCCCTACTTGTGGAAATCCCATTTTGGCAAAGCCATCCATGATACCTGTGGGGGATGGAGTGGGCGACAGTGAACTATGGCACGTGTGATCAGCACCTGATCGGACCCCAGGATGGTGGAGGGGCAGACATGACACAGGATGTGCTCATGTGACAGTCAGGTGTACTATGAGCACACTGGAAGGGATGAGAGCATATGCCTCTGTTTACCTGAAGGACGTTGCCCAGGTATACAGTGTGTGACAACAGTAGTAGTAGTAATAATATAATTTATTTGTATCCCGCCTTTTCTCAAAGGAATCAAGGTGGGTTACAAAATAAAGAAAACAATAAAACACAATAGCATAAAATGTACAATTAAAATAACCCCATACCCTAACTCCCATCCCAATCATAAGAAACATAACAATATAAAATAGGTTGCAGTATACAATAAAAATTATAACAGAAAAAGGTAGAAAAATTGAGGCGAGGACATTATCTTCACAGGGTAAACGGGGGCTACCCATATGAGAAAAAGGGGAGGCTAATCTGGGAAGACCTGCCGAAAGAGATCCATCTTAACAGCCTTTTTAAAGGCTTCTAAGGTAGTAATATGATGGATCTCCGGAAGATCATTCCATACCTTAGGAGAGGCAGATGAGAAGGCCCTCTGGGTTACTGCAGCCAATCTGGTCTTTCTAGGCTGCAGTAAATTCTTCCCAAAGGACCTTAATGTGCGGGGAGGATTATGTGGAAGAAGATGCTCCCACAAGTAGTCAGGACCCAAACCCTGTAGGGCTTTAAAGGTGATGACCAAACATTGTGCTGCGCCCAGAAGCTAAGTAGCAGCCGATGAAGAGATTTCAAAACTGGTGTTATATGGTTGGTTCTAGGTGTACCCGCGACCAATCTGGCTGCCATATTTTGTACTAATTGAAGTTTCTGAACTTGGCACGAGGGTAGCCCCATGTAGAACATGTTACAGAAGTCAAGTCAAAAAGTTACCAGCACATGTACCACTGTTTCTTCAGCCGGCTCTAGGAAGGGGCACAGCTGGCGTATCAGCCGAAGCCAAAGTAGGTGCCTCTCCTTGACCAAGACCTCCCCAAATACTTCTCCCACAGTAGTACTGCCAAACCCAAACAGCTGGGTAATTTGGCGATAGGTGCTATAGTGGGTGAGCATCCAGATGGCGAGTGTGACCCTTTTCTCTACCAGGATGACAGTCTTTGCAATGGTGTCCACCTTCTCCACTTCTGCATGCAGCTCCACCACTATTTTGTGGAAGAGGGTGCAGGGGATGTGGAAATGTCATTGCCATTGTTCATTTGCCCAGATGTTCATGATGAACTACTTCCACCAGTCCTTGCTGGTTGGGTACACCCACCAGCAGCGCTGGCATTTAGATGGTGGCAGCATGATAGTGGCTATGGCTCCGCTGCCTAGGACGGCTACAGTGACAGCTGTGTCATGCTGTTACATGGGATACCCAATCTCAGTATCTGCAGCTTCTGATGTTGCTGGTGTTGGCTGTCACAGCACGTATCAGGAGTGTTGTTGCATAATCTGTGGCCCAGTGGCTATGTTTATGGATTGCAGCATGAGTGTCACTGCAGCCTACACTAGTGAGCTGGGCTCCATGATCTGGCTCTGCCAATTTTTCAGGGATGCAGGTGCAGTATGCCATACTGACTGATAGAATGCTATGTGATGGTGCAGTTGGGTAGCTGGCCATCTGGTGTCTAATCATCAGGGGGTTGACTGGCAGTTGTAGGCAGTGTGTTCATGCACATTCGTTGAGAATGCAAACAAAAAAGTATGGAGCGGCACAGCTTGATGCTGGAATCACCGTTTTGATGCCTCTGGTCTCGCATCAGGAGGGGGCTGCTGAAGATGCCTGTGAGTGTTCAGACCACCTTTGGAGCAGGATGTGCAGACAGCAGGTGTTCCTCCTGAATCAGGAAACTCTGGAGGCAACCTGGATTTCTCCCTGCATAAGCTCAGCCCTTTAGTGGTTTTTTTTTTGCTCCCAAGGAATGGGAGGTTCCTTCAAACCTGAGGGTTCTCAAGCATGCTGCTATCCCACCTGTTTGTGAATAGTGCAGTTTTGATTATGTAAGTGCAAGCACTCAACTTAAGATTGATATTAATATGTAAGTAATGCTATGATTATGTAAGCTTAACTTATCATTGGTGAAAATAATACTGTATAATGAATTTAAGGAAAATGTTTGGACTCAATTCCCATCCCAGTTTTCAGAGTGAACATTTTAACATTAGGAGCTCCTAGTCAAGATAGATGGAATATTAAAATACACTTTGTAGAGGTCTGCGGAACCTCTCGGGTACTCATTGGCATCATTCCCACTTCTACATCTGGGAGTGTTTTTTGTATCACACACACAATAATCCAGTCCATGGGCTTAATTAAACCTAAATGGGTTGAATACCACAGATGATACAATATCCATATATTTAATAGTAGTGGCAATCTGTTTCACTTCAGCTGGCTTTTGATTGGAATATGTGTTCCAATAAACATAAAAGTTTTATTAAGTAATAACAGGTAACTCTTCACAGATAAACTTGATGTGTCTAAGTTTGCAGCACACACTGCATCTCAGAACTTCTACAGGAAATGAGTAGGACTGTAATATGTTTACTATTCTGGAGTATCCCATAAGCTGAGACATGTCGTGCTATTAAACCTGCAAGTCATTACAAATGGGTCATTCCTCCATCTTAAAACATGCTCTAGAGTAGATTTTGTGAGAAGTATGAGGGGAATCATTCCAGTTGCAGTTCTAGTGGTAATACGGATACTGTTGAATCACTCAAGGCAACATAGAAAACATATTAATATAACATATACATATAAAACAAAACTGTATATACTCTTCAGGCAACAATTTAGACATTTATTATTTTGATGCTCAGTTTCAGAAGCCCAGTAGTTTATAGCCATGTAATCCTCAGTACTTAACAGTTCTTTTTTATAGGTCTTAGATGAAGCTGACAGAATGCTGGATATGGGATTTGAACCTCAAATAATGAAGATTTTATTGGACATACGTCCTGACAGGCAAACAGTGATGACCAGGTATGCATCCTTTAATGACAATAGTTTCACCTGAACATGTATTGTAATGAAAAGTGCAACATAGTATGCATCACTTTGGATAGGATGTCAATTAACAAATATTAATAGCAGTCAAAATACTGGAACATCCATTACTCCAAGAAGCTGGTAGAACAAGGTAGCTGATCAGTTCCCATGGAATTACAGGAATTACCCGACATGTTTTTGATATTACCCTTTCTCTGCTAATGAGGCAGTTTGTTTTTAATCCAAAGGGAGATCATTATCAGTGTATTTGGAATAACCTGTTTCTTTTTGTAACTGAAAACATCCTTTCTCAGATGTAAATTGCAGAATAATATATTCATACAATAATCTGCTAGTCTGGGATTGGCAGACTGGCTAATATTTGTTGGACAATGTTAGCACTAAAATTCACTAGGGATGCTCTTGTATTATGAATGATAGGTTTCCCACAACTTGGATAAGTAGCAGTCCTGATAATGCAAACACCAAATGTTCAAAATCCTGTTACTTTGTTAATAATAACATTTGCTTTCATTTTGAGTGTCTAATTGCTGCCCCTTAAAGCTTCATATTGGCTGATGGTTATGCAGATACCCTGAAATGAAAATGACAATCCTTGGGATTCTAGTAGACCAGGAGTTTGGAGACAAGCATTGGGACAATGCTTCTTCTCTCATTTAAGGATTTTGAGGGTTTGTATCACATTGATACTGCATGATTTCTCCTAGGAATCAAGTAGTTAACACTATATCGTAGGGAAATATGTGAAAGATAGGATCAGCTTTCTAATCCTTAGAGAGCTATCCTTCCAGCATCCCAAACCATCTTCTATCTTACAGCTAGGAAGGAAGATTGTTTCAGAACACTTTCTAGTTCTGTATTTCCATTTTTTAATTTTTTATTTACCCTTTTCCCAGTTCTCTCCTACCTTTCTTAGTACCTCAGACAAGGCTTAAATTAGCAAACTGTAAATGAGAGGTACAATTTTTAAATAGCTGCAGGGTGGGATGCAGAGTTCCTTCCCTACTTTGCCTACTCCAAGCTTCCACATCTCATTTCTGCAATCTGAGATGATTAACGTAAATGTTTGTTGCCTTTTTTTCTTGTCAGGAAAAGATTTGTGAGTGGCGGGGTGGGATGCACCAGGTTGCAGTTTGTGAGACAAGGTATATACCAGCAAACATAGCTTGGTTTCATCTCCTTTCACCCCCTTTTTCAGCGTGTGGAAAGGACGGAACATTCCAGCAACAGATAGAGGTGGAAGTCACCAAGGAGATTATTGTGTGACACTATGTTTGATGCATAGCCTGTAACTCTGAAGAATGCCATTTCCTTGATTCCCTGTTGTATGAAGCAGGAGATATGTCATCAATGTGACCATGGGCATGGGTATCATAACCTGAATGCTCCAGCTTTCCCTTCCTTTATATTATCAACAATATTTTAAAACCAAGCGCAAGTTTATAAAAGGGCTATGGGTCATATTTTCTTCACAAGAAGAGTCAGTGTGGTGTAACAGTTTAAATCATGAAATGGAAATGCATGCTTGGACAATAATCAGCAGAGTAAGGTCTTAACCCTGTGGTTTTTGAACAGCAATGATTGAATCCTTCATTTATAGCAGTAATCCTCATTGTAATTAGCTTTTAAACAATTTCTCCATTCATTTCCACCAGCGCTACTTGGCCAGATGGTGTCCGACGTCTTTCAAAATCGTATTTGAAAGATCCTATGATTGTTTATGTTGGTACTCTTGATTTAGCGGTGAGTTGCTTTATGTTGCTTTGGACCAAATAAAAAAGTGTGTCTAGAGAAAGGGAGTTGGATAAAGAGTGGTTAAAATCTGCCAGGTTTGATTTTAATCTAACTATACTCAGCTTGAAGTTAACTCACATAAGATACTTTATTTCTGTACGTTTCTCAATAAAAGTTACAGTTGGTTTTATAAGTTGACTGACTAAATTGATTGTTAGAAACTGGAAAGAAGAGAGGACATGTCAGCTAACATTTTGAAACTTGTTTATGGAGACACTTGGTGTCCTAGCCCTTACACTCTTAAGGATAGTGTTAAGAGGACAAAGTGTTAATGACAGGGTACCTTCTGAAGTTGGAAGGTGGAATCAACCTTGGTCTTAAAGAGGTTCTGACATACTATATACCTCACTTCCTCCACTATCTCCCAGCAAGCTACAGTATCAACACAATCACAGTACCTGAAAAGCAAGCACCTACTACTGATGCTGTGGGAAATCTTTTGGTTCCAGCAGTAGAATCAGAATGCATAGAGTCAAATTCTTCCTACAAATCTGATTCAGATTTTCCCTCCTCCACGGTATTGGTCTCTACTTTATCCCCTTACCGCAATGTTGGAAACCAGAACCAGTTCTCACCATGTAATTATGTTTAACTATATACAGATCAAGACATGCAGATGGCAAAATTCTTTGATTTAGAGCACAAAAAACAGAACCATAAGTGTTCACTCCAGTTTTCATTCATCTTCATTCCCCCTTCAAATTCATCTTCATCAATTTTTTTCTGATACATTATGAGATAGCTATGTAGCACCTTCTGCCCTCTAGGAACCTGTATGGCCTTTGAAATGTCTTAACTCCCATGTAAGGCCATAACATTGAAACAAGGTGTACATGCCTAAAATTTGCAGGGGTAGCTGTGTTGGCCATTTAACAAATACAAACAAAATTCTATTAGTAATACCTTTATTGGCCAACCAGAATGCACAACATACTTTTTGCAAGTTTTTGAAGCTCCATGGGCTTCTTTCTCAGACAAAATGTTACAAACCAAACAGGCGAAGAAGAGAAAGAGAGATGTTAGTCAGATGCCTGCATGTTTTTTCAGTCCTTAACAAAGATGGTATGCTGGGGATGATTGCATCTCGACAGTTACCCCTCTTTTGCAATCCAATATATTTCCATTCCAGTGAGATTACAGGCCTCTTTGAAGACACGAGAACAATGGATTCCTCAAGTCTCCATGGTTTTTGCATCAGGAACATTTTGGTGGGTAAAACATGTGAATTCAGTCCAAATTTAAGAAGAAAAAAATTGTTGAGATGCAAATGGACTTTAAATTTCCTGGACTTTGAAAATCTTCCTATTACTTCATGGCCAGAAGGAGGAGGAGCCTGCCTGCAAAAGATATCCTCCCCAACATAACATCTTTACTAAGAACTGGAACAACATGCAGGCATCTGACTAGCATCTCTAATTGGTGTTTTATTTTTCCTCCTGTTTGGTTTGTAACATCTTGCTTGTTGAAGAAACCCATGGATCTTCGATAGCTTGCAACAAGTATATTGTGCATTTCAGTATGCCTAAAACTGTGCATGAACCCAAATTGAATAATCAATTCTTAGACTGGGAGGAGTGAAAAATCATATTTGGAATTATGCACTGGTGATTTTAGGTGCATATGTTGATTACCACTATGCCCTTCCAACCCAGGAACATCTAAAGGATTCTTACCTGGGTTTCATACATCCTTCCTCCTTGGCACAGAACATGTGTATTATTTATTATATTTATTGATCAAGTTATTGAGTTGAGGCATCGTTAAGTCAGTGTGTACAATTCTGTGATGATGTTTTGACAGCATTTAAAATAAAAACCATTAACTTCCGTTCAGAGTTTTAAAACTGTTGGTTAAACTTTATTTGATAGGCAGTAAATACAGTTGAGCAGAAGGTGGTGGTTATTCCAGAAGAAGAAAAAAGAGCTTTCACACGTTACTTCATTGACAGTATGAAGTCTGAAGACAAAGTCATCATTTTTGTGGGCAAGAAACTTACGTACGTAGAAGATATGTAACACAAATATTTGATTATGTTTATGTTTCACTGTTGACAAATACAAACCTATGAATTTTGTCTTATAATGAGTCGGGCTATTGGCCATTTCTACCCCTTTATTGCTTACTCTAATACAGCTAAAGATCTTTTTTCTGTTACCTTTTAAATGGAGATGCCATGGATCAACTTTGGGATTTTCTGTATTCCAAGCGTAACTTTCCAATTTACCTATGACCCCTCTTCAGCCAGGGTGGTGTTGATTTAAATTTAGATTTGTTTTTTTAAAAAATATTAAACTTAAAATTAGCACAATGCATCACTCATAACATAATTAAGGAAGCATATCAGTATAATCCATACATAGCTATCTGTACATATCCATCTTCTTAGTTGTATCTCGACTTCTTCCCATCCATCCTCACACACTCCATTATGTACCTTTATGGATATAGTGTGAACCAAGAGGGTTGCAGCCTTGGTTCTCTTCTCTAGCTAGCTATTGTAATTTGAATTGTATTCCATGTGTCACATGCCATGTCATGGCTTCATTTCTGCATCAATTCCCTCTCTTTTTTCATAATAATCTTTATTTCATTATTTACATAAAGTTGTACAAACATACATTCATTCATTCATTCATTCTTCTTTATCTCACATATACTGTATTATTCCTTACATTCTTCACATCTAAACAAAGTTAATAAAATGAATTTCTTAATAACCATATTCTGAATATCACCTTTCTTTTACTTCTACCACTTATCTAACCATACTTTTCTTATTAACTTGCTACCTTATCTTTCATATTGTAATTGTTTCACTATCTCTTCCAGTTGGTTTATTTTCCCTAAATTCTTTTTTTCTACTTCTCTCATTTCTTTTCTCTTATTTTAGTCCCATTCTATTCTCTCTCTTTTTTTTCTTTACTGTTGATTATATATCTCTTTTAAATTCTCATCTTCTTTCTCCTTCAGTAGAAGTGGGATTTTTTCTACTGTCTTTAACCATTCCTTTTTGAACTTGTCTATTGATTTATTTCTAATCAGGTAAATCAATTTGTCCATTTCCATATAATCTAGGACTTTCCACAACCATTCTATAGATCTGGGCATTTTTTCTGTTTTCAACCTCTGGTGGATACCACCCTTGCAGCTGTTATTAGATAAAAGAGCATTTTCCCATATTAACTCTGAATCTCTAATTTTAGCTATTAGATGGTCTTTTTCCTTCAATAATGTCTTTCCTAACTCTGATACTTATATTGCAAACCCCTGGATACTTTGATTTATTTTAAACCTTTCATTTAATTGTCTGTAGAAGAACCAACTGCAATACATCCTCTCTTAAATCCTCAACAGTCTTTATTCTTTGTTTACCATGATCTGATATCAAAAGATTTTCATATGTTTCAATATATCTTAGATTGTTGATGTTCCTTCCTCCTGCCTTTACTGCTGCTTCTTCAGAGTTTAAGCCTGATTTTCTTATGATATTTTCTGAATACAAATTGATCACATTAAGGTGATAATATGCATCCTTGCCTGATACCTTTGCCAATTGGGAACCATTCTGTTTCCCCAAATTCTCTTCTAACTGTAGCCTCTTGTCCTGAGTTCATATTTCTCATCAGGACTATCAGATGCAGTGGTACTCCCATTTCTTTAACAGCATTCCAAAGCTTTTTGTGATCCATGCAGTCAAAAGCTTTACTTTCAGTCTTCCTGGAGAGCAAGACGGTTGCAATCAGATACCCACTTGCAGAAGGACAGAGGATTGACCTGGGGCTCATTCACACTACTGTACCATTTTTGTGATGAGTAGATCTGGGGAGATTTGATGATGCAATACCAAATCAAAGTTCCCACTGAGTTTAACCCGATCGAATCTCTCCATGGCAATTTAACCCTGATGGAGTTCACATTATGTTTTGTATTGATTTAAAATGGAGCTGCCATTTCGATCTTTCTTAGGTTTTTTTTAAACTGTCAATCAACCACACTGGCCAACTGCTCCCCCCACCACCACCTTCAGCCTCAAAGGATGGCAATGGGAAGCCATCCTTTTTTGTGGTTTTATTTTTTGGGAAAGAGGAAAAAACTGCCCCTAACCTACAGCTCCACTGATACTTTTTTTTAAATGTCAAACAAATCATGCACACCTTTATCATATTGATGATGTGAGTATTTAAAGGTGCAGTCTACTGTGGACATTCAATAGCAAATATATGAATAAGCTGTCAAATTTTATTATTATTATTTTTTAATTTTAAAAAGCCACCATCTAATGATGTTCCAAGGAGAACCCCCTGCCTGGCTTTAGTGAGCTCTGAGAATCAAACATTGCTGCAGATAAGGGTATTGATGGGCAGAAAAGGGGGGGGGGAAGCCAGGCTGTGCTTTAAAGAGACCAATTTCCAAAGTGCGGGAAGTTTGAATCCACTGCATTTCTGAAGATGCTTTTTTCACTCCTGCAACCGAGTGCCGAGAGGCAAAAAACAATGGAGTGAGCAAGTGGGATTGGGAGCAAGTTCCCATTGGCAGCACCCTGATAAAACCTAATGTTTAGGAAAAGAAATCGGGAAAAACTCGATGTTGAAAAAAACGGGTTAAGTAGGATTTGTGCCAGCCCCCCTTGAATTTGGGCTGGGGGAAAACAGCGCAAGTGTGAACAACCCAATTTAAACTGGTTTGCAAACTAGTTTATAATGTACAGTGCACCCATACCGTACGCAGGTGCTTACATGGAAGCCGTGCAACAATCTAAACAATGGTGCATGCATCTCGCTGCCACATGCACACACCCCATTGTTTCCTATGGGGCGTGAGCATACGCACATTTTCCCATATGCGGGAAGCGGAACAAATCCCCTGTGTAAGGAGAGGGCCCACTGTAGTGTGAATGACCCCCTAACTTTCCTGCCTCTTCTTTTCCCTATCAATCCCAGAGCCCTTTGGAAATGTTCCCTGTGTTTGGAGGCTTTATTGAGTCAGGTAGGCTGTGGCCCAGTAAGGACTGATGAAAAAGAGGAGCTAGCCACCATAATAAGACAGCAGGGAAGCAGATGGAGACATTAACTGGTATCCTGTTATTTATAACTGGGACTTACTGTACATCTGAACACATGCTTTCAGTCCTTTGTTGAAAGAGGTATGCAGTAATTTTTTTTCTTTAAGGCCCTCATTCAAATTTGGAACAATACTTAGATGAACACTAAGTGCAGATAAACCTGCCAATCAGTAACTAACTGTGGCTGCATCCACGCTGCAGAAATAATCCAGTTTGAAGCCATTTTAACTGCCATGGCTCAGTGCTAAGGAATCCCTGGGAACTGTAGTTTACTGTGCCACCAGAACTCTGATAGAGAACACTAAATGTCTCACAAAGCTACAGTTCCCAGAATTCCCTAGCATTGGGGCAGGGCAGTTAAAACAATCTCAAACTGGATTTTTTCTGCAGTGTGTTTTAGACCCGAGAGATGTGTCAAGGCTCATTCCAGCTGTTCTAGAGCACCAACTGCTGAAGGAGCAGACTTATATTGAGGACTTTCAGCCCAGACTCGAGCAGCAGGAATTAGTCCAGATGCAGCCTTGCAGATAAATAGTGGCCAGAGGGCTAGAACTACATCTGCTGTTGTACACTGCGGGAAGCAACTGAGGAAGCTGCCTCTTGTAAATTGTTCTGTTACTGACACTAATCTGTAAGCTGTCAGCTGCTGGTCAACATCACGTTTTGAGAACAGAAGGAAACAGTTGTAGCCAATGGGGACAAATATGGTACTGGCCCATTGCGCAGTAAAAAAAAAGAGTTTGCCAGTCCTCTTCACCAAATAGCCTGAGCAGCACTGCCTTTGTGGAGACTTAATGTTCGTTCCATCAGTGTGATAAAGGATTTCAACCAGTTTGTGAGGCGTCTCTGTAAGTTTCTCCAAACTCTTACCTTTCCACTCAACTCCCTGTGACCCAGCCAGTATGATTCAGTAGCATCCCCAAATCCCCAAGGAATTTTTTAGAGGACTCCAAGGCTGACAGGAGGAAGGGTCAATAAGCTAAGGTTTCAATCTGAACCCCTAAAGGAATTTGCAGTGTAAGAACAAAGCTTTTCTGTGTGTTTATTTTTTTAATGTTTCCAATTAGTGCTGATGACCTATCAAGTGATTTCAGTCTTCAAGGAATTCCAGTTCAATCCTTACATGGCAATAGAGAACAGTGTGATCGTGAACAGGCCTTGGAGGACTTCAAAAAAGGTAAATTTAGAATTGACTAAAATCAGTTGTAACTTTTTTATTAAAAATTAATCGTTGTGTCTTTGGGGGGATAAGATAAATTACTCAACTATGAATAAAGGTTACCATGTAACAAAATGTATGAAGTCTTAACCAATATAACAAGAAAGTCATTAATAGTGAGGTGCTGTTGCTGCAGTGCATGGAATGTGATTTGGCATCTGCTCCTTATCTTTTGGTTTTGAAGTGTCTTGTAGAAAAAGGCCTTTCATGATGATTAAGCAGTTACTATTAGAAAGCTCTGAGCAGTACACTTAACTGACAAAATAAGGAATGTTTGTGTGTATGGTTGAACAGTGAACATTGTTTGTCTAGTCTTGTGTGCACACATATGTATGTCCCGTAGAAAATTAAAATTACATGTTTCCAAGTGAGTTCAAAACTTGCTACATTTAGATGTATACAAGATAGTCCATTTACTTCTCATTGTGCTTCTTCTAGGTACAGTTCGTATCTTGATAGCAACTGATCTAGCCTCCCGTGGGCTTGATGTACAAGATATCACTCATGTTTTTAATTTTGACTTCCCTCGCAATATTGAAGAGTACGTTCACAGAGTAGGTCGTACTGGTCGAGCAGGGTAAGTTAAGTATTAATATAGTGTGTGAGAACTCTGGAATGTCTCTGCATTACTGCTTGAAGGAATGGTGTTTTCTCTAGCCTATTTTACCTGGGTAGTCTGATAGAGGCTTATATTTGTCTAGGTTCTTGGGAAGCGTGTGAGACATCTCGCCATACAAATGCGAAACTAGCCATCTTGCTTAGAAACATGTTCCCTACCTCATGGAAAAAGCAGTGAGACTTAAATTTCTTTAAATGAAGCTAGTACATATATACCTTGCAGTTCATATCAAAAGTACCTGAAATCAGAAGAGGCTATATAGCCTATTTTTTCTCAGTACAATACAATCATTTCCTCACCTTTTCCACTGTAATGTGACTCACAGTGGCTTACAGCTTATTAAAAGCAGTACAAATTAAAAATTATACAAAACATTAGTTTAAAAAGTATAAATATGAAACTATTTTAAAAACAGGTTTAAAATCAGTAAAGTTAAAAACATTAAAATTTATTTTTTAAAAAATCAACAAAACAACCCAGCACATCACACTCAGTTTCCAGACAGAGTAAAAATGATTTACTTAATAAAAATGGTGAAAACTTTGCATATGTCTCCTGTATTTTACCTTGTGTGTAGCTTACAAAGCTATTAATTAGTTACAATCAAATATTTATCTGCCAAAATTTAAAAGAGCAATCTTGGATGAAGGTAGGTGTAATATTCTTTCAGAGAAACTGGCAGTCTTAGCCCTATCCATGTGCTTGTTTTTGAACATGGGTGGGTGAAGATAAAGACGTGCACCCCAGACCCACCTGTACCACTCATGACAACAAGTGGATGCAGGTATAGAATTCTGTGTGATCATAACACTTCCTTATCAAGGTTTTCAATCACATGGAACTCTGTATTTGTGGTCATCTAAATGTGTGGTTACAGCTCCTTTGAGGATCTTCACCAGTAAATTCAGGCGATTGGGAATGCAAGAATGCATCCCTGGCTCCTCCTTCTTTCTTCAGGAAAGAGTTTCTCTTAACTCTTCTGCTTTTTTCATAGACGCACAGGAGAAGCTATAACACTTGTGACAAGGAGTGACTGGCGAATTGCATCTGAATTGATTGAGATTCTAGAAAGAGGAAACCAGGTATTACAGTATTTGGCATATCTGAGCTGGGTACTAGATCTCTCTCTACATTTGTTACACTTTAGTCACCACACAAACAATAAGAGAATGTTATAGTATTGAAACTTAGTTTTAAATACTTATTTCACACATTTGTACTTCTGTGTATATTGCCAGGATGGGGAAGCCTTTCTGTGTAGCACTGCATTCCAACCCGGAGTGGACACATTCTATCACAGTGAAATAGATGAGACAAAGCATAGTTCTTTCAAGTTTGGACAGTTTTCAAAGCATAGGTCAAGTCTAGAAAAGTCTAATCAGAAGTAAGACCCAGTGCAATCCCTTCTCTTGTCTGCAGAGTGCAGATCAGTGATTTGCAAAATCTTTCTGGGCTTCAAAACATGGTTCATTTCTCTGCAATAAATAGATTCTGGGACTTTATTCTTGTTTCATCAGAATAAAGGCTTGCAAGCAGGTTAGAAATGTATTATGGAGATAACCCATATGTTCTCTATGGGTTCCGTAGAATGGCTTCTGTATCAAGGTTTAAGTGATAGTCAGGTTTATAACCCTTCAGTTACTGGGAAGATAAAGCCTGCTCTTTGAGTTAAATGTGAAAGCATACTAGTAGTCAGGGCAGTTCTTGTTAAACATCTGGTTGAAGGTGTGCTCCCAGTTAGTTCATTAGCAAAAATTATGTACTGACAATGATGAAAATCATTTTGACATCAAAGATAAACATTATCAGTTAATAATGCTGGAACCTGGCTACCAGAAAGTCAACTAGCATCACTACAGAATTTAACTGGAACATTTGTGTAAGAAAAAATCACCAATAAATAAATAAAACAAACAGTCATGATTGTTGCAATAATTCAACAATAAATTGTATAATTTATAACTAATACACTATCTTAAAATGTTGTGTTACGTGAGCATTATGAACACAGCTTCAAAGGGCCTATAGAATTATTTCAACAATATTGTGATAAAAGGTGATTAATGTAAGCTAAATTAAGATATTTGCAGTTAACAAACTTCATATTACAAAAGTGACAAGTAACAATGCCTAGCTGAGTGACTAGAGTGGCAGCCAGAGTAATGGGGTGAGTGCTTTTAGTGCAGTAATATCACTGGGACATTGTCCCTCTTGATGCTGAAATAATTGAAAAAGTCAGGGGCAAGGAACTTAGCCCGCTCAGATATTGCTGGACCACAGCTATTATCAACCCTAGCCAATCTTGATTAATGATAAATTACATAATTTGAAGTCCAACATTTTCTGGAGGGTAACACTTTCTCCACCCTGAAATACATGCCTAAACATAACAAAAGCCAAATTATAAACAGAAATGTATGCTCATACTTGTAAGTCCTAAAGTTAAGAAATCAGTAATAATTAGTTAATTCTAGATCCTTTAGTTCTAGCATAAAGTGCATGAAAGATCATAAGCTGTCATGTCCAGCAGGATACCAAAGTTCGGAAACCTTTATTAAGAAACTATAGATTCAATCTAGTGACTTTATCATGACTGACCAGCAATTGTTTACATTGGACTCTAAATCATGCATAATTTGAAAATCATGGTAGGAGTATTTCTCATTCGTTCTCAAATAATAATAAGAGCCACTTTGTCTAGCAGGAACATCTGCTTCATACCCCTTAGTACCATCATTTCCTCTTTTAGCTGTTGCACTTCGGTCTCTTGGGCCTCTTCTCCTGTCTGATCACAGAGCCTCCAACATTTGCATCCTGACTGGAGATATATCCAATTCTCCAGCACTCCCTCTGTTGAGCAGGCACTTGGCAATAACACAGTGGGAGTTCTTCCACCGATGGGGTGAGCATTGTCCAAGGTTCTCCTTCTGGATCTAGTCTCAGTCAGGCCCCCAGGACATTAGCCTCCACCATGGACCCTTCTCCAAAATCCAGCCCTTTGTCCAGCAGCCTGGTGTTGCTGTGGCTTCACCAACCACCAGCTGTGCAGTCATCTTCCAATTTTAGAGATTTACTGTCATTTTGCAAATGCATTGTGCATTGATCTAACATCAAAAAAGAAGAGTTCTAACAATCTATAAATCCAGCAGGATACCAAAGTTCAGAAACTCAGGCTCAGTAGTAAAACTCAGTAACCTTTATTAAGAAACTAGTATAGATCCAGTTTGATGATGTTCATTCATTGTCAGCACTGACAAGCAACCATTTACTAATTAAAGTATTGTACTACCGCTTTGATCTGGAGGAAAAGCGGTATACAAATAAAAATATTATTATTACAGTGGTGCCTCGGGTTACGAAATTAATTCGTTCCGCGGCCGCTTTCGTAACCCGAAAAGCCTTCGTAAGCCGAATTGCCATAGGCGCTAATGGGGAAAAGCCGCGTTTCGTGCGAAAAAGCCGAAAAAAGCACCAAAAATTTTCTTCGTATCCCGAAAAAACATTCGTAACCCGGAACAATGATTTCCTATGGGATTTTTTCGTATCCCGAAAATTTCGTAACCTGGGTATTTCGTATCCCGAGGTACCACTGTATTAATAATAATAATTAAAGCATTCACAATTTCAAAATCATGGCAGGATTATTTCTCATTCATTCCCAATTATCAAACAGATTTTTTTTTCATTCCCACACCGCCTCTTTACATTGGAACAGCTTTGGACATTCCTTCTGGAAGCTAGTGTCCTTTCCCTTGTTCTCTCACCACCTGCAAATATGATCACCATTGGACTATAATGCTAAACTATTACATAAACCATCACTCAAACATATCATGGAAGACAAGATGCCTGAGCAATTCCTGACACTGGCAAAGATGCTTTAGCACCTGCTGCATATAGTTACATACTTTTGGCCTGGTCAAAGGACCACAACAGTGGAATGAAGCCACCATACGTCAGCTACCAGTGTGGTGTTCACTTGTCCCCCTACCTTTAAATTTAGCCTTATATTGGAAGAATTACAAATGGTAGAACATCTGAGCCCTGTGTAGCTTTCAGTGAATGAGGCAGGCAGCTTTATTCTACTAGACAAATTTGTTTGAAACCACTCACTTGATAAAGTCCAGTTTCCATCCGTGCCAGAAAGCATAACCAATGATCAGGAACGATTTTTTTTTACTTTGAAACATATTCTACTTTTTACTTAGATGGCATATTTGAACATTGAATTAAACTATTGTTGATGTCGTTACCTAATTTTATCAGGTGATTCCAGAAGAACTAATTTTGATGGCTGAAAGATACAAGCAATTTCAACTGAAAAAAGAAATGCAAAGGGATTTGGTAAAGCCTTGTGGAAGATCACGGAAAGGTTTTTAATCCACATAAGTGATAATTTGAACACAATGAGTTTCTGTGAAAATGTTCATAATAATTTAAGTAGAAAATATAGGAGCCATGAAGTGATAAAATGTTGGGAGACAGGATATTTTCTTAAGGTACCTGATAAAATAACCAAACTAAAACTAGCTAACTGGTTGGGTACTGGCTAGTGACTGGATGGGAGATTACCTGAGAATCTTGTATATACTACCTTAAGTGCCAAATGTAGTAAATCCAGTTTAAGAATAACACTTAATGCCATATATCATGGTACCAGTTGATATTAATTGATTACATCATCCCCACTTTCAGATAAAAACTTGCACTAAAAGCAGTAACTGTCATGTCAGAATGTTTTGTATGCTTTTGTATGCCAACATCTTGATCAGTGCATTTAGAAATAATGGAAATTATGCTGGAAAGTTTTTTTTCCCTCAGAACTCTTTGCTTCAAGTCAATTGCAGTACTGTAGCAAATATATTTTGATTATTTTGTTAGATTTCAGGTTTTGATGCATTTTGTTGACAGCAAAGAACTCCATACTTTTGTTACTAGTACTGCATGTTAATTCTTGTTTCCTAGTTTAAAATTCTGTTAGATGGTAGAACTGTATTTCATACAATAATGTTACCAAAAGTTCTGTGATGTTCAAGAGAAATAACTGTGGCAAACAGATCCTTTCCTTCCCTAACTTTAATTAAAAATGAGACCTTTTCTTTCTGACTGCAGCATTGTTGTTGTTGTTTGTTGTTGTTTGTTTGTTTGTTTTTTTGGTAGTGTGTGATATAGTGATATTCCTAAATTTAGTAATTCTCTTTTATAGATTAAAGCTGAATCTATAAAAATGTGTAGAAAATTATAACTAGAACTTTGTTCAATAGCATTTTGCTTTTTGAACACTTGCATTAAAACTGAATGTTGCAAGAATAAAGGAATTATTTTCATTTGGTAAATAAAAAGTGCTGGAAGATTTACTTACTAAGTTAAAGCTCTGCTTGAACTTTTTTTACATATATGCTTGTCATATAGAATATTCAAGAATGAATTTGCCACATATACAGTAAGCTGGAATAATATTAGTACAGTGGACCCTTGTTATACGCTGGGGTTTGGTTCCAAGATCCCCCGTGTATAACAAAATCCGTGTATGCTCAAGTCCCATTAAATATAATGACATAGCAAAATGGTGTCCCTTATAAAAAATGGAAAATCAAGGTTTGATATTTGAAATTTATACTTTTTTTGAACATTTTCAAACCGTGTATGCTTGAATCCGTGTATAAGAAATCCGTGTATAAGAAGGGCCGACTGTAATACAGTATACAGTATACAGATGGGTTACACACATTATATAATCGCTGTGCACAACAAATGGTGATGGAAACAAAGCAAACATACCAGGGCACATTGGACAAAGTGTATATGATCCACAGTAGGGCTCTGGTCATTTTGTAAGGGAGCCTGATGGCCTGTTCAAAGCATATGCAGGCCCAATGTGCATTTAAAATTATGCAGTGGGTCGGCAGTCATGCATGATGAGGATTCATGTGTCATGCTACAGTGGGGTCAAGTATAGAGATTGCTTATTTATGCTGTGCTGTAGCAATGAAGAATCTCATCCATTATCTGTGTGTCTTCCACTATAGTTGTGCATTATGAACACTTCATCATAACTGGACTCAGTTATTAAATCACATATCTTGTTCTTTGCTCTGTGGGTTACACTTTTTTTCTCCTTAAATCATGGTCCAGTGCAGCAATCCCCAATCAGCGTGAGAAAGTTTTGTCATTATCACAAAATGACTGCCATTAGGGCTGGTATCTGTGGCAACCAGGACTGTACCCTTAATGGTAGAAAATCTGGAGGTGAAAGCCATGCCATCTGTGTAACTGTCACAATAAATGCATTTTGCACTGTTATTGAAAATTTTAGTATGGCTGAGTCTCCCTTATCCAAAATGCTTGAGACTTGAAATTTTTTAGATTTTGAAGTTTTTCAGATTCTGGAATATTTGCAGATACATAATGAGATATCTTCGAGATGGGACCCAAGTCTAAACACAAAATTCATTTATGTTTCAAATACACCTCACGTAGTTTTATACACAGTTTTATACACAGTATTTTTAATAATTGTGTGCATGAAACCAATTTTGTTTACATTGAACCATCAGAAAGCAAAGGTGTAATTATCTCAGCCACTATGTGGACAATTTTGGATTTGGAAATATTTTGGATTTCAAAATTCTGGATAAGGGAGTGTCAACCTGTACGGAACATATCAAAAGAAAATGTTCTGATATTCCCATTTCTAGCTAATGAGACTGATTTCAAGAACATTAAAATCTGAAAGGCCTATACAGTGGTACCTCGGGATACGAATTACCCAGGTTACGAATTTTTCGGGATACGAATAAATCCCATAGGGATTTATTGTTTCGGGTTACGAAGGTTTTTTCGGGTTACGAAAAAACCCTGGCGCTGTTTTAAATGGAGCCGCGGCAGAGCCGCGGCTTTTTTTCCATTAGCGCCTATGGCAATTCGGGTTACGAAGGTTTTTCGGGTTACGAAATTAGCCGCGGAACGAATTAATTTCGTAACCCGAGGGAGCACTGTATCAGAATTTTCTTTTCCCCTCCTTAACTTTGCTGCTACAGGTATTTAACTTCGTGAAATGTTGCCACTTCTCACAGCAGTATCCTTGAAAAGTTACTTTAAGAGGACACTTTATGTAAATTGTATAAATCTGCTTAAATTGTTTTTATTTTAAAGTTGACACTGTTCTCAACTGCTTTTACTTGTATACCACTGAGATCTCATAGGATAGGATACGATATAAATATTTTATTGAATAAAATAACACTGAATCCAAGAATTTGGATCTGGCTCCTCTGCACTTTTCAAGAGAGGAATAACAGCTCAGCATTGTTACTATATTAAAACCCAAATTCTCCTAGCCACAGTCCAGCACACCCCACAACCCTAGTACATGGCGGAAGCATAATGGTGGCCTCCTGTCCACACGGGGACCGCCATGATGTCACGCACGTGCTGTGTCCAAACGGTATGGTGCGTGTGTGACATCTCCGCACCGCCCCGGGCTGCTTTCAGTGGCCTGGCTACAGCACGGGAAGGAGCTTCAAAATTGAGATCCTTTTGGGCGTGCACGTTGTTCCCGCAGCAACCAAACAGCTGTGGGAACTATGCCAGGGAGAAAGGGGCCACCTTTCTCCCATGGCTCTGGCTCCCAGGGTGTCCAGGGGCATGAAGCCTCAAGGACTCCCGTTTTCCGTGCCACGGAGGAGCAGCATTTTGCCGGTGAGGCTGCCCTGCCCCCAATCTGGAGCAAAAAGGGGCGACACAGACCTGCCCCTTTGGGGCAGTATGTACCACACCCTAGTTTCAGTGGAGCCATTTCTGCAGCAGCCACTAGAGACCCACTCAAAGAATGGATATGTATAACACTGTCATTAGCAGGGGAATAAGGACAGTGACTTGAACTTTCTGAAATAGGCATTTTTTCAGTGATATTTCTTAAACCAAGGGTGAAGGTGCTCAACAATCAGAAAAGGAACATAATATACAACCAAAATGATTTTTTTTTAAAAAAAGATGGAAACAATACACAGAAGAGCTCTGTCAAAAATGTGAAAGGAAGAACGACACATGGGAAGAAGAAAGATGAACCTCAAATTTTAGAAAGCAAACTTAAAGCCACACTCACAGTAATTGGAAAGGATAAATCACCAAGAACAGATGGCACACCAATAGAATTTTTACAAGACACAGAGACAGCCAAGTTTAGTTTCAGCTGAAATACGCCAACAAATATGGAAAACAAAGCAGTGGCCCGCAGAAAGGAAGTAATCCATACATATTCCCATCCATAAAAAAGGAGACAAAAGATTGCAGTAATTACAGAACCATCACACTAATTTCCCATGCAAGCAATGTCTTGCTAAAAATTGTGCAACAAAGACTCCTATGGAGCATGAAATCCCTGAAGTGCACACTAGAATCAGGAAAATAGGCACTAGGGATCTTATTGGATAATGGAACTCACCAGGGAATTTCAGAAGAAAGCTTCTGACTGCATAGATCATGAAAAGCTATGGCATGCGTGTAGAGGCATGGGAGCACCACATCTGATTGTGCTGATGTGTAATCTGCTCAGGAGAAGAGGAACAGAATACGGAGAAACAGAATGGTTCCCATTCAGCAAAGGGGTCGTGAAAGGGTGCAAACTATCACCCTATTTATTCAACCTGTATGCAGAAAATACTGTGTGGAGAACAGGCTTAGAGACTTGGAAGAGTGAAGATCAGCAAATGAACATTAACAACTTAAGATATGCAGACAACACAATATTACTAGAAGAAACAAAGACCTGGAACAGTTACTGAAGTTCAAAGAGGAAAGTTCCAAGCTTGGATCTAGAATGTACGCAACTGGCAGGTTCATTTTATTTTACTCTATTTTATGTACAGCACTGTGTAAACCTACAGCGCTTTATAAATAAAGTTTAATAATAATAATTTATGCTAAACAGTAAAATAATTATAATGACTACAGAAGATCTAGAGGAATTCACCTTAGACAAGAAAATTGAAATAGTGAAAAAGTTCCCATAACGTGAATTAAATGTTGACTGGAATGGAGACTGTAGTCAAGAAATTAGAAAAAGACTAGAGCCCTTATCACACGAAGAGTTTTGCAGCTCTGATCTGAAGCCACTGCGGGTCCAACCATGCGAATTCACGTTAAAACGTGATGTATTATCTCACTTGATTGCTTTCTATGGGGGGGGTCGTTCTAAGGCAGATCCACAGTCAATCCAAAGTGACTCCTGATTTTTGGTAATTCGGTAACAAGTGAATTGACAAAAATTGTTTCCAAGCTCACTTCAATTTCAATCCAAATTGGTCTGGTGTGGAGTGCAACTTTGCTTCTGTCCTGGTACACACACACACACACCCAAACCTCCAAGGTCCCACGTTTCCCATGATGCTGCGCTGCAATTTTGCTTCATTTGCTTCCGGTACCCCTTCAAGAACGGAGGCTGCATAAAATTTCTTTAATAATAATAATAAAGGTGAACAAGGCACTGCAAAGTAATAATAATAGGTAATAATAGGTAATAAGTTATTAGTTTGCTGAGGCACCAGAGCTCTCTGGCAGAGAAGGCTCAATGTCTCATGACACTGGAGAATGGATTAGATTCAGGGAGGTGGTACTTTAGGGAGCATGGAGAATAAGGGAAACTGGATCATTTCTTCAACATCACCCTCCCTGCCAGCAGTGGAACCTTCCTGAGAGGAGAGAGCTAGCAACAGTTTTAACAGCTGTTTAAACACCACCTTCAATACTGAGACTATCTCAGAGCTCGCCTCCCTACTCAGCAACACTTGATTATCTTTCTATTAATTTTCTATTTCTAATACATTTCTCTTGCAAAACTGAAACCTTGACTCAGCAGGCACTGTTTCATCCAGCACAGCTGCCTTGCCTGCCTGAGGTATAAGACTGGGGCTTCTGCAGGAGACTCACCAGACAACATCCAGATTTATTAGCTACCTGTCTTTTTTGTTTTTGTTTTTTCTTTTCCTGTCCCTGTCAATTTAATATGAAGGATGTATTTTCCTAAAGGAGGGGATATACGGGGGTCAAGGAGCAGCCACTGGAGCCATTCGATGCAGAGGGAGATAAGGAGGGAGGAGACAATTAAAACACCAAGGAAGAGGAGAGCTCAAGAGGGTGCTTGTGGTCCCCAAGCTGTCTCCCAGTCCAAATAATATGGATAGCCTTGGTGACAGTCCCCCTGGGTTGAAGCTACTGCTGCTGAATGCCAGGTCAGTGAATGGTAAAACAGCTGCCATTCAGGACCTGATCCTGGAAGAACAAGGTGACCTAGCATGTATAACAGACCTGGTTGCATGAGGCTGGAGGAGTTAATCTCTCACCTTTGCCCACCAGGTTACTTTGTACAGCAGCAGGACAGATCTTGGAGGTGGGGAGTTGCAGTGGTTATCATGATTCCATCCCCCTGACTAGATGCTCCCTCACACAACCTGCGGATTTTGAGTGTGTTTATTTAAAAGTGGGCAGCTGGGACAGAATAGGCATTCTGTTGGTATACCACCCACTCTGCTGCACAACAGTCTCCCTTCCTGAGCTAACCGGGGTGGTCTCAGGGTTGGTGTTGGAGTCCTCGCATCTATTAGTGCTGGGAGACTTCAACACGCATGCTGAGACTGCCCTTTCATGAATAGCTCAAGACTTCATGGCCTCCATGACAACCATGGTTCAAAGAGCTGCTGCCAGGCTGTTAACAAGGGCAGATTACAGAGATCAAACAATGTCCCTTTTGAAACGGCTTCATTGGCTGCCAGTTTGTTTCTGGGCACAATTCAACGTGCTGCTAATTACCTATAAAGCCCTACATGGCTCAGGTCCACACTATTTGGCAAACTGTTTCTCTTGGCTATGAACTGACCCTTGAGATCCTCTGGAGAAGCCCTTCTCTCTGTCCCAACACCATCACAAACACGGTGGGGACACAAGAGAGGGCCTTCTTGGTGGCTGCCCCTAGACTCTGGAACTCCCTGCCCAGGGAGATCAGAACGGCTCCCTCATGATAGCCTTCCATCGGCAGATGAAGACCTACCTATTCACACAGGCATTTGAGGAATCGCTATAAGGACAGGCTGGGATGTTGGACCATTTTATAATTTTGTTACAGTTTCCCCCCCCCCCCTTTTTTATAGTTTTATCTTTTTAAAATATGTTTTATTCTTTTAATAACTATCTGTTTTAATACTATAATAATTTAATTCCTTTTTAATATACTTATTATTTATTATTTAATTTTATTTTTATGTTTTTAATTGTATTGTTTTTAATGCTGTGAAGCCACTCTGAGTCCCAGTCCTGGGAAAAGAGTGGGATACAAATAAATATAATAAATAAATAAATAAATTTCTGCACTCCTCCAAAATGGGTCTCCTTCAGATCCAAAGAATTTACTTCCAAGTAAACCTGCAGCTTCTATACTGATTATTTTGTAGTGAATTAATTTATTATTATTATTATTATTAAGGAAATATTATTATTCTTAATAAAAATTATTTCACTGCAAAATAATAATAATAATTTTGCCAGTGATATATTCGGATGAAGCAGAGGGCATGTAGGGATAGGTGACATTCCCTATCAGTCATGTGAGGCTAGCATTCACGTGAAACTTGAACCAGGAAGTGGCCCCCTTCACCCAGGAAGTGCAAAGGTTCATGATGCATTCAGACACCCACTGAGCATGCACAAGGGTCTCAATTCGAATTGGTGAATCCACATGGTATGTAGTGGTGTGGTAATTCAATGTGCACTTGCTCTGCTTTGACTCAGGAATCACATTTTCATTCTTCACGTGTGATAATTCATCACATGAACTGCCTTGGATTCGAATGACTCTGCTTCCCCTTCACTTTGGATTGGTTCTGGATTGGAGTTCCAGTTTCACGTGGGATAAGGGCCTAGGATTGGGAGGGACAGCAATGAAAGAACTGGACAAGATCCTAAGGTATTAATATATAGATCTGAACACTAAAGAGGATCATCCAAGCCATTGAATTTCTCATCACCACATATGGATATGAGAGCTGAGCAATGTAAAAAAGCCAATAGGAAGAAAATGAATTCATTTGAGATGCAGTGCTGGAGAAAAGTACTGAAAGTACCATGGACAGCCAAGAAGACAAACAAATGGGTTCTAGAATAAATCAAGCCCTAACTTTTTGGAAGCCAAGATGACTAAATTGAGGCTGTTGTATTTTGGCCACATCATGAGGAAAAATGAGTCATTAGAAAATATGATGATGCTGGGAAAGGTGGGAGGCAATAGAAAGAGAGGAAGACATGCCAGATTGTTAGACTCCATCAGGAAAGACAAGGGCCTGAACCTGCATGACTTCAGCAGAGAGGTTGGGGACAAGGGGTCTTAGAGATGTCTCAGCCACAGGGTCGCCATGTGTTGAAATTAACTTGAAGACAGTTCAAAACAAATTTCTTCAGATCTTCCCATTTCTAAAAATCTATTTTTTCCCCATAATATGCACTAAGAGTGAATGGATGTCAACACAATATAAGGCTTTTGGGTGTTTCTTAAAAAGTATTTTTATTCAAACACAAACATATTTCTTAATATAAAACACACATAGGGTTGCAACATAACAAGTACTACAAAAATAAAAATCTTACCTATTTTAACCTAAAACAACATACAAGGATAACAAACGTATAACCCTCTGCTCCCCCTAAACTGTAATCCCCGAAAACATAAACAAAAATAAGGCACATAAGTGAATACACATGGCTTCCAACTTACAAGCTTATGGTTATAATATTCTCATTCCTACTCCCTCTAATTCATAATAAAAACTACCTGTTTATGTTAATAATAACTATTCCAATATCATACTTTTACTTAACAGCATATTATATTTTGAATCCTATAACAATGCCAGCTCTTTATAAATGTCATAACACTTCCCCAATCTTGTTTTAACAAATCCAGAGGACAGGATCAAAATTCAAAATGACCTGAATAGACTAGAAAGCTGGGCCAAAGCTAACAAAATGAAATTCAACACGGAGACATGTAAGGTACTGCACTTAGGGCAGAAAAATAAAATGCACAGATATAGGATGGGTGACACCTGGCTGAATGAAACTACGTGTGAAAGGGATCTGGGAGTCCAAGTAGACCACAAGTTGAACACAAGTGAACAGTGCGATGCGGCAGCTAAAAAGGCCAATGCAATTTTAGGCTGCATCAATAAAAGTATAGTGTCTAGATCAAGAGAAGTAATAGTGCCACTCTATTCTGCTTTGGTCAGGCCCCACCTGGAATATTGTGTCCAGTTCTGGGCACCACAATTTAAAAAGGACATTGAGAAACTGTAGCGTGTCCAGAGGAGGATGACTAAAATGGTGAAGAGTCTGGAAACCTTGCCCTATGAGGAACAACTCAGGGAGCTGGGGATGTTTAGTCTGGAGAAGAGAAGGTTAAGAGGTGATATGATAGCCTTGTTTAAATATTTGAAAGGATGTCATATTCAGGAGGGAGCAAGCTTGTTTTCCGCTGCTCCAGAGAACAGGACCCGGAACAATGGATGCAAGCTACAGGAAAAGAGATTCCACCTCAACATTAGGAAGAACTTCCTGACAGTAAGGGCTGTTCGACAGTGGAACAAACTCCCTCGGAGTGTAGTGGAGTCTCCTTCCTTGGAGGTCTTTAAGCAGAGGCTAGATGGCCATCTGTTGGGGATGCTTTGATTTGGATTTCCTGCATGGCAGGGGGTTGGATTGGATGGCCTGTGCGGTCTCTTCCAACTCTATGATTCTATGAAGTCTAAAGTTATTTTCTCAATTAATGAATTTCCATTCGTATTTGAAATACTATAGTTCCTCTCTTATAAGATTAGTCAATTTATCCATTTCGGCAAATTCATTAAGCCTTACAAGCTATTCTTCATGAGATGTATTTCCAATGTTGTACATACAGTACAAGTGTCTCTGGCTGCTGTCACCATATATTGCACCATCTTCCCATTCTTTTGTTTGTTTTTTCTTCCAGAAGTCCAAGCAAAAAAGGTTGGGCTTCAACTAAATTTTGAATTTTAGTATATCTTCCATTCCTTTATATACAGTATTTGCATCCATAATTTCTTTACTCTTTCACAGAGCTATTGGCTTCTTTGAAATATTCATAAAAACCTAATTTGAACAAATGCTAGCAAGAACACACAAACTGTTTTTCTCCTTTTGCTGTAGACAATATCCTTGAATACTGGTAGATCTTCCTGTGTTCTGTTTTTAGACTTCAAAAATACAAACATTAACTTGCATTTCATTAAAGCCTTTATTACAAATTAAAAAATGCAGGATATCTATTGTTTATTTCCCTTTCAATTGCTCTTATAAGAGCATTACGCTTTGTTTTATCAATCTTCTCTTCACAGAAGAAGTTAAATGTACGTATAAAAAAGTGTGGTAGCTTGGCTTCTCTGAGACAATTGAGAAAATAATTCAATAATCTCGTGAAACATTCATCAAGGTTTGCAGGAAGCCAGTCCTCGTCTTTGGGCCACATTACACATGCATGGAAAAAGGCAGTTTTGACTTGATAAGAACAGAATTTGTCAAACTGATGTCTGTCTTCATGTTTTGTTTTAAGCTGCTCCAACAAATACTTCAGAAGCTTAAGACAGTCTTTCCTGTTTGGGAATAATGAAAGTATAGTGAAGTGTCATTTCTAATACACCTTCTGGGAACAACTGATTTAAAAGGGACATCAACCCTGCAGGTCTGTATGTATCTATTCAGAAGTACAGTCAGACCTTGGTACCTGCAGAGGATCTGTTTTGGACACCACCACTACCTCCACCGATATGAAAAAATGCGGGACTTCAAGTCCTGTTGTTTTTAATGACACACCATGCACACAGGCATGTGTACATGCCACCATTTTGTACAATGAAGCTTGCCATCCATGGATGCTGAAATCCAAGTCTGCAGATGGCAAGGTCTCACAGTGTACACCACTGAATTCAAGGTTGATTATCAGATGAGCAGAATTGCTGCCTTCACCTGAGTATTGCATAAGCCAGGAGGTGCTCTTGAAGTAATAGCTACACAACAAGCCAGAACTGTTGAGTTATCCAGAATTTTTGGCTTGCTATTGAATACAATATGCTACAGTACACAACTTATTATCTTCCACTTGAGGCAAACAAGTAACAAACCAGAAATGGAAAGTTCTATGTAATCAAAACCTAAATCCCTAGGTTTATTTTTCACCAACAAACCAGGGCTCATAAAAAAACAAGTAGTGATTTATTCCTCGCTTATATGGCAAAAATATATCAGAAACTTTCACTTAGTCATCATGTAAAGCTTTACATTTCTGGTTTGTTTTACCCAGCTACACAAAAAGAGGAGGTAATTATCTGCTTATATGTACACAGCAAAACAGTAAATGAATAATTCTGGCATTCTTAAGTATAAACATGGATACAGTGTTATAGTTTTAATTAATGATATCTCACTACAGTAGCCCAACGCAGCCATAAACTAAGTGTACCTTGTCTTTAACTTATGCTCTCTGATCCTTTGCCCCACCCCTTTACAATGAAGTAATGTTAAGGAGGCAAGTATTGTTCTCATTTTACTACGAGAACAGTACTTGTCTCCTTCACATTACTGCTCTTAAGAAAACAAGGACAAGAATACTGAGAAGGAATCCTGCTGGATCAGACCAAAAAATTATCTCCCCACATCTGGGCACCAGGTAGATAAGTGAGTCACATGAGCACAATAGCACTCTCCTGGTCATATTTCCCCAGCAAATGGAGTTAACATAGCTATTGTTTATAGCCTTATCCTCTGTTAAACCATCAAGGCTGTCCAAATTAACAGCCATCATTGCATCTTGTTTCCCTGTTCTGTATGAAGTACAGTACTTCTGTTTATCTCTCCTGAACCTTTCACCATTCCACTTCAAAGGACAACCTAAGATTCCAGCACTGTGAGAAGGAGAAAAACGTCACTCTCTCTAACCATTTTTCCAAATCATGCATAATTTTGAACCTCTATTATGGCCATTGCTTGTCTTTTTCTAGGTGAAAAGGTTGCCATTATTGTAATTGTTTGGGCAGGTCCTTTCTGTATGTTCTCCAGCTTTCCAAAATGCTTTTTGAGGTGTGATGACTAGAACTCCGCACAGCATATCAAATACAGATTTGAAAGGCATTATGAGATGGGCAGTTTTATTTTCATCTCCTTGCCCAATGGTTCTCAGCATGGAGCTTCCTTCCCCCCCCCCCCCCCCATAATGGCAGCACATTGAGCTACCCACCCTCAAGAACTATCTCAAAGACCATGTCTTTGAGAACCTGGATTAGGAGATGAAAGTTAAAGTTCTGCACAGGCATACCTATGACACATCTCTCCCTCACAGCCACAGGATAAACCCAATCGTGGTGGATTATTCTTCCAGCCATCCCCCAATGAATATTCTCAGTAAGTACAAGTTTCAGAGAAAGAAAGGTAATTTTAAGTAGTAGCGAGGACTATTTATTTATTTCATTTGTATGCCACACATAAAAACATATTTAAAATTTTACAATAAAAATTAAAAAGCAACTAAAATAATCTTAATTAAAATGAATATAAGATTATATTAAAACGTACGAAAGTTAGAAAGCATAACTGAAATATGCTATATAAAAATTACCCAGACATGATTATATATTAAAGCCTACTTGAATAAAAACATTTTAGATTGCCAACAAAAAGAAAGTGGAGAGGAGGCCAGTCTAGCCTGCAGCAGCAGGGCATTCCAGAGAGTGCCCTCACCAAGTGAGCCTGTGATGGTGGCAGGACAGAGAGAGAGTGTTGTGGCAGGTTCATATGGGGATACACAGTTCTTCAAATAATCTGGACTTAAGCCATATAGGGCTTTATAGGTCATGACCAGCACTTTGAATTGTGCCTGGAAACAAACCAGTAGCCAGTGAAACTGTTTCAACAAGGGAGTTATAAGCCAAGGGTAGGGATATTCTATGATCAGAAGAGGAACATAATATATGACTACAACAATTTTTTTAAAAGATAGAAACAATGTATAGAAAAGCTATATAAAAATGTAAAAGGATAAATGATACATGGGAAGAAGAAGTGTACAATGATGAACCCCTAATTTTGGAAAGCAAAGTGAAAGTAGCATTCAAAGCAATGGAAGAATAAATCACCAGGAACAGATGACATATCGATGGAACTACTACAAGCGACAAAGGCAGAATCAAGCTCAACTCAAATTAAAATCTGCCAACAAATACAGTATGGAAAACAATGCAGAAGCCCACAGATTGGAAGTGATCAATATAAATTTCCATACATAAAAAGAAGACACAAAAGACTGCAGCAACTACAGGACCATCACACTAATTTCCCACACAAGGAAATCACACTCAAAATTCTGCAGCAAAGTCTCCTATCATATATGGAGTGATAAATCCCAGAGGACTAAGCTCGATTCAGGAAAGGAAGAGGCACTGAGGATCACATTGCAAACATATGATGGATAATGGAATGAACACCTCGTTTGGAGGCGGCGCATTCGTGACGCCATCATGGTGGCGGCCGTGTGGAATGGCCGCCACCATTTTGTGCGTGCGGAGCGCATACTAGGGTTAGGGGGTGCAGAAGCACTGCCCCTTCCTCACCCTAGTACGCGCTCGTCGCGTACTAATATGACGGTGTGTAACCTGCCTATATGACTGCATATTGTGGGCAATCAGGTGAGGAGCTGCTTACCAGCAGTGAGACCTAAACACTGTTGGTATGAGACCCCAGTGTGCTTGCCAAAATCTGATTTGGTATTGAGCCATAGAGGTTCCCCAGCCCAATATAGATTTTGTATCCAGGGATGACCTTATCTCATTGGGTCTCTTCATTCCACCAGATTGCTCTTATTCTTTCTATAGCCACAATTATGTAGATGCCATACATTTGTGTAAACCAGGTTATTGTTTGTTTGGGGGGTTTTGTGTTTTGTTTTTTTGGTTGCTGTAGAAAGCGGTATCCACTACCACTTTGCACAACCTCAACATGACTGCACTGGGATGCATCTGTTCAATTGATCTCTTAGGAGGGCAAGAAAATCCCTAGCACCATGTGACAAGGAGGAGCCATTACCCACCCAGACTTCCAGCATATCCACTAGAGGTCTGAGAGGGCAATATATTTTCCTTTTTCAGTTGTAGAACTACAACTGGATGGTGCCCTACCTCCCCCAGTTACTAAGTGGCTATGGTATATCCTATCCCCATCAAGTTGCACTACAGTATGAGCAGAAGGGGAAGCTGAATAGAAGTGCTACTAGTGGAGAATTACACTCTGCCAGCATCCAACAGGTACTCTGCCACAATCTGTGCTCTCCTTTAAAACCATGAACTGCAATTTCTCTTGGCTTGAATGCTTCCAACATTTACACAGCAACACTTATACAGTGATATTTTCTAAACACCTCTGGAATGTACATTTTCCCACATCCCTTTGGCTGCATTCATCTTGGTCACTTCTAGCTGTTGGCTGTGTGTGGAGAGGACAATCAATCTGAAACAGGCTAGATAGTTATTTGTTCCTGGGGATTGGATAGCAACAGTTATATACTAACCTGCAGCATCTCACTCCCTTGACTTCACAACATGTTTTTGTTTGACCATGATTATGAAGAATTATCTTCTCGGTTTTTGAGAAAGAGAGTCGCCAAGTATCTAGGTTTGAAAAAAATGATATTGAAATATTGATTTCCGACTATGGCAGAGACCCCTTTGGATCATCTGCCAAGTGAGCTGCAACCAAACTTGAGGCCAAACAAAGTGTCCAGCCATCACAGTAGAAGTGTGTGGGAAGACTAAAAACTCTGAGAATAGAAGGGGGGGGACCTGTCAGTTTAGAGAGAGTTGGGAAGTTGGCAAAGAGGGACCACAAAAATAGATTTTAGTGAAATCCAGACCAAAACCTTCAGAAGGGATGTGCTGGAGTTGTGTACTGTAATGTGATAAAAGATTTGGAGGAAGTAATATCTGAAGGGAACTATTTGTTATATAATCCATTAGTGACTTGACACCTGATATAACTAAAGGGTTATTGAGTTGGAATTTAAGACATCTTAAACTTGTTACTACAATACGAGTTACAGTCTGTTTTCATATAATCACAAAGATTGTCCGTGTGGTACTGTATATTATTCAGAAACACACTACCAACTACACTAACCTATTTTGACATTGGAGTAAGCTCTGAATTCCTACACCTGTGACACAAAGGGGGTCTCTGATGAGGATAGGTAGGAGATAAGGCTGAGGAAAGGACAGGAGCAGGGCTTTTTATTAAAGTAAGACTGAGAGCCACTCCAAGCAGAAATAAGGGACTGTCCTTGACTGTTACACAGACCTTATTAGTAGTAGTGTATTTTTAAATATTTGACAAAAGGTGCTTTGTTTTTTTAAACAGCTGATGAGTGCTAGATTATTCAGTCCTTTAAAACAGTTGTAAGCTACATGCACTGCCAACCCCAGCCATTTTTCCATCACCAATTTTGAACCCTCACCACCAAAATCCCAACAGTTCTACAAAACATTATTCTGGGTGTGCATGTTATTTCCCAGGCAGTCCCTCCTACCTCAAAATAGGTTGTCAGGAATGGGATTCTTTTCGGGAAAAGAGCACACACTCCCTGACACCAGTGTTTTCCAACAGAATTGACAGGATTTTGATTGTGGCAGAATTCCCAATTTCCCAAAACTGCCTCCCACCACTAGAAAATCGCCCAATCCTGCTTCAAAAACACTGTCGACAACTCAAAAGAGCACATTTTCATCAGTAGAAAGACACATGCTACCCCTTCTACTGCTCTCACATCTTCATTCCTCTGCAGATACACTGAGCAAGGACTTGAATTAAGTTGTATAGCCCAGTTCTGTATTCTTCCCTCTTGCACAATAAATCTATGACAGCTATAGCTCCCACAATGCAATTTTTGCTAGTATCAGTCAGTGTCACCATCAAGACTGTCCTGTTAAGCTAATTTTTACCCTTAATGTTTTACACATTTCTTTCACAAGGAATAGAATGCAAGATTCTAGGTGTTTTGTTCTGTTAGCTTACATTTAATAGCAGGAATGATCTGCTAACAGTAATATCTTCAGTTATTCTAACATTATAAAACAGCTGAATAATCTGGCACCATATTTGGCTTCCTCTGCTTTTGCCCCTGCTTTCTCTGACTCTGCATAACCATCCTGCAGAACAGACTGGTTGTGATTTAAATCTGAAACCCTTTGTTTCTATATGTACAGTCGCCCCTCCTTTTTCATGGGGGATCCTTTCCGGACCCCTGCACGAAAACGGAGTTTCACCTATATTCAAGCACCATTGGCTTGAATATAAGCGTAAGTGTGTGCCATGAGCACATGCTCTATTCATTCTCCCTCTGTTCGTCCCTCGCACATAAGCTGAAAACTGCAAGAATGGAGGGAGGACTATATATACAGAACCAGACAACATCAAAGATAATGGAATTTATTTTAAATACCTATAAAGTGCTGTCCATCTTTAACATTTTTGGGGACAAGGTAGAGTGGTTCAAAGCACAAAGATTTCTTTACTTTTGTTCCTAGCCACTCTTCAATGCCCAGGCTATTCTCTGTACTGGCAAACCACTTGGAATGATGAAATTCCAAACCAAGAATGATATCTACTGATATAACAGAGGGAGGACTTCCAATGAGAAGGGTTACTGCTGGACATCCAGGCTTCTTTCTCTCTACGGAAACGTTCATATCTGTTAATAACAAAAAAAAAAAAAAAGAGAGAGAGAGAGAGAGAGAAGGGGGAGAACTAGTACTTAAAACTTTTCCACCCAATTACATATATTGTAGTTTCTACTGGTTGTTTCTTCAAAACTTCAACAAAATGCAAAGCCATTTCAGAAAGATATAATTAATATTAGTATTAGTTAGTATCAATACAAGATTTATACATATGGATTTACTCATGGAACATAACCATACCAGTGATTAACACATCTTGAAAGAAACAATATAGTAGTGATAGTAAAACTATTTTATTCTTTCTCCTGCAACAGAAAATTCGATTGCAATGTGAGCATGCTAAAAAAACAAACCCTGTATTAAACCAAAGGCCATTCTAGTCTAGCATTCTGTATATATACTGGCCAACCAGTTTCCAACTGGAAGCCAACAAGCATGAGAACCCACAGATTAATGTACCCCAAACAAATGGTAGCCAGAGGCATGCTGCCTTTGATAGTAGAAGAAACATACAGTGGAACCTCCACATATGCTGGGGCTAGGGATGCATAACCCCTGTGAAAGTGGAAACACCATAAATTTTTTAAAATACTAATTTTTTTACCAGATTGAACATCTCTAGGAACCTCTCATCCAGCACAATCAACATCAGCCAGAGGCTGACCATAGAATTGTACTGAAGGACCTACAAATGCCTAGAAAAGTGTTCTTTTTGGGACTCTCTAGGTCCTCCAGTACAACATCTGGCAAAAGCTGGCCACAGAGTGACACTGGAGGACCTAGAGAGAATGTATTAATAAAATTCACAGATTATCAAAAACGCAAAAGTCAAAGCCACAGACGTGGAGGGCCAACTGTACAGCCATCCTGCCTAGTAGCAACTGAATGAATGAATGAACGCATTTATTACGGCACACGGCCAGCACCAAAATAAAGTAGCAATTGATAGCTCTGGCCCGTAAAATTCTTCGTAATCCCTTTTTTAATATGTCCTGGTTGCAGGTATCACTATATTTTTGACTGAATTCCAGAGCTGGATTATGTGTGGTACGAAGTACTTCTTTTCATCTGTCTGCAGTCTCCCATTTTTCAGCTTTATTGGAAGATTCCAGGTTTTAGTACAGTTGCTCCTCCACATTTGTGGCTTTGATTATTTGCAGATCTGATTAATATATTCTTTTTAGGAATCTCAAGGTTCTCCAGCATGACTCTGCCATTCTGGAAGACCTAGAGATTCCTAGAGAAAAAAAATTCTCTAAGCATTTGTAGGTCCTCCAGCACAATTCTATTGCAAGTACATTTCTATACTGCTTACCAATGTACTAAGCAGTTTACAAAGTGTAAGCTAATTGGCCCCAACAAGCTGGGTACTCATTTTAGCGACCGCAGAAGAATGGCAGGCTGAGTTGACCCTGAGCCCCTGGCTGGCGCTGAACTCACAACCTTGAGGTTTGTGAGTGAGTGGCTGCAATACAGCATTTAACCACTGCGCCACCTAGGCTCTATGGTCAACGTCTGGTGGATGTTGACCACAGAGTGGTGATGGAGGACAAAGATTACTAGAAAGATGTTTTCTTCGTTTAAAAACCAGTGGGGTTTTATTTGCAGTTTTTCCAATTTTGGTTTTTCCACTTTCGACCCTAGCAAATGTGGAGGGAAAACTATATCCTTAACTACTTTCTCTACATAATGCATAATTTTACACAGCTCTACCATCATTCCTGTTACCATTTCCCCCCTATGCTAAGGAGTCCAAATGCTATTCCTTTTCTCAAAAGAAGGTTGTTCCAGACCCTTGATACTTCCATTTACCATTTTCTCAACTTTTTCCAGCACCACAACACCTTTGCCGGTGCAGAGAGCAGAACTCAACAAGTATGCCAAGTGTATTTGTGCCACTAATTTATGTAAAGGCAGTATGGTAATTTTACTTTTTAAAATTTTCTAATTACATTCAACACAGAATTTTTCTTTACCACAGCTCTGAGACTCCTTTCTTGGTCAGTGTTTATGTAGTCAGGGTTTTTTGCCACCATGTACAAAACCTGCTTATAGTGAATCTTATTGGCCATTTTAAGGCCTGTTCTCAAGTTTAGAGAGATTCCTTTTGGGTTCTTTACAATCTGCTTTTATGAAACCTAGATAAATTGGGGTCATCAGCAAATATGGCCCCACCTTATTTGCTTTATGGATTTTGTTCTGTGGCACCAACATGGACATCAAGACATCTGCTCTTCCTGAGAACAATTTTAATTTTAATTTGCATGGATGTATTTTTCTCTAAGAGGCACAAAAACTCTGTGGCCCAGAGACCAGATGTCGCTGGGGCCCTCATCTAGATTCCACTTTCTTTCAGCAGGCTGAAGGACACCTTCACTTCTCATCAGCAGCTGATTGCAGATAAAGCCGTTTTGCTGCTCCAAGTTTTCTTCCTCAGCACCGAATAAGGAAAATACCCATTCCAGTTAACAAATATGAACATAACCCTGGTGTTCCCTAGGGATAAAGAATGGTGGTAACTAAAGCAATTCTCTGTTAGCTGTCACTAGCACAGCCAGCATTAAAAAAAGAAAAAGAAAATTAATAGCATAGTCTCACATGTGTCTACTAAAAAATAAGCCTCCTTGTGTTATAAGGGAGTTACAGCCAGCAAGGTTTTCTCAGGCTGCATCCACACTGCAGAAAGAATCCAGATTGGCACCACTTTAACTGCCATGGCTCAATGCTATGGAATTCGGTGATTTGTAGTTTTGTGAGATATGTTATCTTCTCTGTCAGAGAGCTCTAGTGCCAAAACAAACTATAAATCCCAGAATTCCATAGCACTGAGCTATGCAATGAAGGTGGTGTCAAACTGGATTGTTTCTGCAGTGTGGATGCAGTCTCAGTATAGCTTAAATGAAAAACCTGAAGGAAGTCAACACTGCCATTATGGCAAGCACACACTCTCCATGAAACATCTTGTCCTACAAATCCCCTCTCCTGCACAAAATTAGATACACACTTTCTGTAGACAAAATCTGGGAAACCACTGATTTTGGTAAAGTGTAATACAGCCTGAAAATAAAGTCATACTAGGTGATCCTGAAGTACAAAATATCAGTCAAGTCTAAAATCAAAGTTGTAATTAACATTTTTTTTCAGACAACACCCCCTAGAAAGCATATATATTTATACATAGAGCTCTTCAGACATATTGAAGTTAGTACATTAGTAGTTTTCAGTGCCTTCATTACTTCTTTGGGCCTAAATCCAATTGCCAGTTCTAACTAGAATAAACTCACTGAATCAAATCAAACATCATGTAAATACTATAGCTTTAATCAAACTATTTGGGAACTACTTGAGACTAAAAATTGGATTTGAGCCTTAAAATTTAACACATGTAAGGGAAGTATATGAGATAATATCTCTAAATATTTGAAGTTTTACAGTAAAATAAATCTCTACATAAAGTATCACATTTGTTTGAACATGTTTTACTTGCACAATGCATGTTGTTTTCATTTTCTAATATTACAATTTTTCAGATATTCAGCAGGTATCATAACTTTTTTTTAGTTTGTTTAGTAAATATACATCTATGCAACTAAAATTACTAATTTAAAGCAAGAAATTTTTTTTGCAGTGCCAAATTTTCCAGAAAAGTAACATCGCTACTTCTCTTTAGGTTCAATTGCTTTCAGTGGAATTGGACCGTTTCTTTGTATGTGTCAGGCATTTGGGGAAAATCTCATTTCTGAAGAGACAGGATATAATTTTAAGTAAAGAGTAGGTAGTTTGTATTTACCTTTTATTTTCTTTACCTCCTCTATAATGATGCTTCTTAGTTTTAAAAGCATGTTGGAAGATGAAAGTCGTTCATCATCATCACAAAACTCCTTTAGTTCCTTATGGGCACAATCTCTTTTCAGCTTTACATAATAAAAAGCACCAGAAGAAGCAACAGCTTCGCAAGGTTCCAGCTCAACTCTGACTTTGGGAACTTTAAACATAATATCAAATTCATTTGGTCTACATATCTGTGAGTCAGACAAAGAAAAACAAGGTTATTTCACATCTTTCCGAAACAGTGAGAGACAAATGCATTTGGAAAATATTACAACAATAAAGTTAAGAATACAGTACAGTGTTAGAATATGTATATCTGGAGCCAATGCAATGTAGTGGTTTGAGTGCTGGACTATGACTCTGCAAACTAGGGTTCAAATTCCCACTTGGTCATAGTAACCCACTGGGTGACCGCGGACAAGTCACACACTCTTTCAACTTTAGAGGAAGGTAAAGGCAAAAACCTCCTCTGGACAAAACTTGCTAAGAAAAGATAGGTTTGGTTTGCTCTCCATAAGTCAGAAATGGCTTGAATGCACCCAACAACGACAATAAACAGTGTTTATATCAGCATGTTACTTTGATAGTTATATTGATTGTTCTGCCAGAACTGGCCTATGTCTATGCTCTTAGTAACAGACACATATTCTGTATTAAACAACTTTTTGATTCATACTGTATGCTTTATAAGCCCATTATTTGTTTCCCAGGGCTTAAATTGCGCAAACTTTAACCAACATCAATACTCAGTCTGTAACAGCAGGTTGTCCTGTGTCAAGTTGACTAATTTTTAATAGTATGAACAAATGGTGATGGTTCATCAAGGGGAAACAGTGACGGAACCAGTCAAATGTGCCAAGAGCTATTGGGAGTTTAAATGGAAGCATACAAGTTACTCCTTAATACTTCAAACACAGCTCACCTACCAGAATGCTAAAACCATCTCCATGAAAAAAGGAAAAGAAAACAGGGACAGAAATCAGACAGAAAGCCAAAAAAGACAGCTGTAAAAATGGCAGCCAGGTATTTTATTATCTGTTCAAACACCTTTGAAAGCCTGAAAAATATCAGCACTGTGTGGCATTCTGTATTGCACTATTAAGTTAATAAAAAGCATCCCTTTTTCCTCAAGCATCAGTTCCTCTTTCAATACTTCTGCTGTACTCTATTAACAGGACATATTCCAACCAGAGAGAAATTGTAGTTCTCTACCTATGAAATAAAATATTATCAGCTAGAAATCTACAACTATGTACCTAACTCACAAAATAAGTAGAAAACACTGACTGGCTAGTCTTAACATTCAGTCAGTATATGCTGTTGTTGTTTTGCTGTTGTGTGCCTTCAAGTCATTTCTGACTTATGGTGACCCTAACGCTAACCTATCATGGGGTTTCTTGGCAAGTTTCTTCGGGGGGGGGGGGGTGCCATTGCCATCTTCTGAGGCTGAGAGAGTGTGATTTGCCCAAAGTTACCCAGTGGGTTTAAATGGCCGCACAAAATTCAAAGTAACCACAGGCAGAAGAGAGAAAGGTAAGAATCTAAACGATACTACAATGTTTTGGTTTATACTACTTCTTCCCAACATTTCAACCCCTTATCTCTTTCCCCATTGTACACATGCTTGTCTAAGCGTGTGGTAGCCGTAGGAAAATTATTGCACACCTTACTTCCTAGCCACTTGTTTTAGGAAAGTCAGGTTGATGGCACCCGTCACCTATGCACTAGGAAAGCAAAGTTTGATGCGGTGCATAAAAGAAATAAATGTTGCATATGGCAGCAGATGTGCATGGCTGGCTTACTACACAATGAAATGGCCAGCTATCATATTGGCAAGGCTTTTTCTGTAGTTATATAACTAAGTCCTGACAAGAACATCAGACATGCCTCAGAGGGAGAGCAGAACTGCTGGACTTGATCTCCTTTCCCACTGCCATTCCTTTCCCCTTTTGTGTCATGTCTTTTCAGAGTGTAAGCCTCAGGGCAGGGAAATGTGTAATTAATCTCTGTAAAGTGCCAGGTAAGTTTATGGTGCTATAATAATAATAATAATAATAATATTTATATTCCGCTTAATCTCAGGGAACCCAAGTGGATGACAGCAGTAAAATATGGTATGATTAAAAGAGATAGATTAGAAATTCCAAAATCCCCCCTCATATCAACAACAATAATAAATCATCATCAACAACAACAATAATAAGGATGAGCTGTTAAATTACTGTCCACCATGCAAAACTTAGCAAAAGCCTGCCATTTTAAAAACAGGTGTCTGTGTCTTGCGTCTGGTTAGCCATGTAGGTCAACGCTATGCAAGGTAGTGGTCCACAAGCCATCAGCTGCCAGTATAGGGTGAGTTATCATCAAAATAAGCAAATGTAACACAAACATGGCATCAGACTGTAAAAACACTGGAGCTGGGTGTCCATTAGAACAGCTTCCTTAAGAAGTCTGGATAATCCATGGCCTTGTTGCTTTGGGGGGAAAGTATGCCAAGGGATCTGGTAGCACTTTTGAGACTTAACTGTACAAAAATGTTGAAGGAATATGGTTAAATAGACTTTGAGTGCAGTGTTTTGAGTGTTGGGCTGCGACTCTGAAGACCAGGGTTTGATTGCCATGAGGCCATGGGAACCCACTGGGTGGGTGACCCTGGGCGAGTGACACTCTCTCAGCCTCAAAGGGGAGGCAGTGGCAAAAACCCCTCTGAAGAAACCTTGCCAATAAGAAAACCCCACAACAGGGTTGCCTTAGGACTTTATCACACAGGGGGTGCGGGTGGGGATTGGGACTTTAAAAAGTGGTTAACCTGAGAAAATGGATTAAAATGAGATCCAGAAGTTTATCACACAGGGGGAAATTGTGTGCAGAAATGGGGGTTTAAATCAGGGGGGAAACCCACAAAAGAGGGTTGATTTTCCCATGATGTTGTTGTTAAAGTGGTATTGCTCTGAATGGAAAGTAGACAAAAACCAATCCTTTATTACTTTCAGAAAATCTCAAAAGTAAAAAGGAGTGGCTTTTGTCTACTTTCCATTCGGTTATGACACCAGTTTAACAACGACCTGTGTGAAAACCCACCCACTTTTGTGGGTTATCCCCAGCTTTTGAGTCCTGTTTTTGCCCAGAGCTTATCACAGACAGGGGAGTCAGGGGGGCAGTTGGGGTATAAAAGGGTGACCCACCCCGTTAGGATCAGCCAATTGTGCTCATGGCTTTCACACAGGCGACGCAGGACTAAAGCGCCATTAACCTATGAGCAACCAGGCAAGAAAGAGCAGCCAATCATTCTGTCCCCATGAATCTGCCTCTGTCTTTGCTGTTCATTGCCTGTTCCTTCACAGGAGAAAGGCTCTGGCGTTCAGGGTGGCCTTAAGTCGGCAGTGGCTGGGAGGCAGGCAACACTTGTTTACCTTGACCCTCTCGTAGTAGCTGCCTGCCCCCAGGACCTGTAAGGCCTTGAAGCAGGGGGCCTTCCTGAGGGCCCTGAGCAGCCTGTCCCTGAGGAGGTTGACCCGCCGGGCGGCCTCGGAGCGCCGCTCTTTGGCCAGCTTCAGCCGCAGGAGCACCTGCCTCAAGGGCTGGGCCTCCCCGTCCTCCTGAGCCTGAGCCTGAGGGGAAGGGCGCCTCCTGCTCCTCCTGCTCCTCCTGCCGGGCCCTTCCTCGGGGGGAGCCCAGCCAGGGCCCTCGGGCTGCGGGGCTGGGGAGGCTCCTGGGCCCCTGGGGACACCCTCCTTCTTGCTCTGAGGAGGAGCAGCCGGGCGCTGCTTCTTCTTCTCCTTCCCTTCCTCCTCCTTCTTCCTTCGGGAGTTTGAGGACGAGGGCTTTTTCCTGGCGGCGCCTGTGGAGGGCTCTGCTTGTCCCGCGACGAGCGCCGTGGCGTCTCCTTTCCGCGTGGAGACCAAGGAGGCCTCCTCCTCCTCCGCCGCCGCCGCCGCCTCCTTTTTCCCCCTCAGGGAAGGGCGCCCCTTTTTCACCACGGCGCCCTCCTCTCCTCCCTTTCCTTTGGCGGGAGGCTTCCTCCGGCTCCCTCCGTCGGGCGCCTCCTTTGGCTTCGCCTCCGGAGGAGGAGGAGGAGGAAGAGGCTCCATCTTCTCCTTCTTCCCGCTTTTTCTTCGAGGCTCCATGGTCTCCCTGGTCCCTTTGCTTCTCTCTGCGTCCGTGTGTCTCTCTTCCCGCCACAATAAACGAGCCAGAGGCGAGGCGGCCAGCCCTTATATGAGGCGAGCCCCGGCTGGAGCCAGGAGGAGAAACGAAACCCTTTTTCCTTCTCAGAAAAGCCCAGCAGGACGGGTGTCTTCTTGGCCCTTTGCCCGAGGAGCAGGCGGCTTTCCCCTGGGGCAGAAGAAGAGCGAAAGGATAGCATATAATAATGAAGCCTAGTTACAACCTCATTCAGCCACAATCAAAGCACTCCCGAAAGCTAACGGCCTCCCCCAGCCTCTGCTTAAAGGCCTCCAAAGAGGGGGACTCCGTGACACTGTCCAACAGCTCTTTCTGACAGGGATTTCTTCCTCATGTTGAGCTTGCATCCATTGCTCCAGGCCCTAGGCCCACCCTCCATAGGATACCCCTTCAGATATTTAAGCAGGGCTGTCACGAAAGGCCACCCACTCCAACCCCATTCAGCCACGCAGGAAGACACACTCACCAGTCTAAGCCATTTGGGCAGGTATCCCACATCATGATTTGGTATCCACTCTTGCACAGTACCTTTTTCCTTGGCAGCATATAATAATGGCAGCCAAGCATTGCCAGAGCTCTCTACTCAGCTGATCACTGATTTGGGGAACACAGTTTATGCCCTGGGCTACAGCTGCTCCTTTTTTCTGGCTGCCATGGCTCAGATGGGGGGAAGGAGCAGCCATAGCCCTTGCAACCTCCCCCATAAGTATAGAGGCAGAGCTTTGTGGGCCTCGACCATTTCCTTGCCAATGCAATATGCCCAGCACTTTGCACAGATCTACACGGAAACCAACTGTCTGTATTTAGAATCATTGAGGTGGGAGACCTCAAGGGCTATCCAGTCCAGACACCTGCCATACAGGAATACACAAAGGATGCCTGACAGATGGCCACTCTGTTTAAAAGCCTCCAAAGAAGGAGACTCCACCATGGGACTCTGAGGAAGTGTGTTCCACTGTCAAACAGCCCTTACTGTCATGAAGTTCCTCCTAATGTTGAGGTGGAATCTCTCTTCTTGTAGCTTGCATCCATTGTTCCTGGTCTTGTTCTCTGGAGCAACAGAAAACAAGCTTGCTCCCTCCTCAATATGGCATCCCTTCAAATATTTAAACAGGGCTATCATATCACCTCTTAACCTTCTTTTCTCCACACTAAACATTCCTAGCTCCCTAAGTCTCTCCTCATAAGGCATGGTTTCCAGACCCTTCACCATTTTTGTCAGCCTCCTTTGGACACGCTCCAGTTTTTCAACGTCCTTTTTTAATTATGGAGCCCAGAACTGGACACAGTATTCCAGGTGGGGCCTGAGCAAAGCAGAACACATTGGTCTTATTACTTCCCTTGATCTAGATGCTATATTCCTATTGATGCAGCCTAGAATTGCATTGGCTTTTTTAGCTGCTGCTAAAGAAGGAAGGGTACTGGAAGATAAAAGCTATACTCTTGGTGGCTGGTGGGTGGTGGAGGATGTGTATTAAGCCTAAGAAAGGCTTTTTTATTTGTTCAGTTGATGACTTTCGGGTATAAACCCTCCTTCACGAGCTAATTCTTCTGTTTCTCTCTTTCTGGTATCCTAGCCAGTATCCTCAGCGCTCTGCTCTAACACCACATCTCAAATGAGTTGATTTTCTTTTTTCTGCTGTTTTCACTACCCAGTTCTCACATCCATACATGGAGACAGGGAATATCATGGCTTGGCTAGTGCTCAGTTGTGTATCTTTACTCTTTAGGATCAGGGTTCAAGTCTCTGCTCAGCCATGGAAACTCACTGGGTGACCTTGGCATGGTGACCAGGTGTCTTCATTTTCCAGGACTTCTGTGCAGGAAGAATTCCTAAATGCCCTCCATTTTGAGCATGACTAAGAAGCCCATTGAGTAACACTATATTTGCTGTTCCCCTTTGAGAAATTCATCTACTTGCCAGCCTGTCCTCATTGCAAATAGGGAGATAGAATGGATGCTTTTAAAGTTCTTTTTTCCAGCAGCGGATGAGACTTGCCCTCAGAGCTCAATCTGTGTTTGTTTCTTGAAGAGGAAAAGCACAGCGAACTAGGCAAGGGGCTGCTTGAGGACACAACCCAACTGTTGAAAGGGTTTTTTAAAATTTATTTGAGCACAATGGACAAATGAAACAAATAATTTACATGTAGATTTGGTCAAGAGCTTGTTGCTAGTACAGTACAATTTTGTGCATTTGTCTTGCTCAGAGTTCTATAAATGTATTGCAAGCCAACAAGGCATTTTAACACAGGTAATTTAATAAAAAATGAGGTTGAGTACATCACAAAATACACTATATGTGATATAGCTGTAAATAAAACATTGAGTTTATATTTATATTAGTATTTTTAGCTTTTATTTTGTAATGGCTTACATTTTTCTTGAATGCCCTACATTTTGCAGTGCCTTGTCCTGCTTTGCGCTTATGACTTCTGGTCGCTGTGTGACCTTCAGCAAGCAATACTCTTTCAGAGGAAGGCAAAGGCAACCCTCCCCCTGCACAAATCATGCCAAGAAAACTCCATGATAATTGAGGAGCGCTAGGCCTCATGGTGTTTTCCACCTTCCTGGACTTTGAGACAGGTTTCATTTCTACACAAGCAAGGGCCACAGGTGGAGGCACTTCAGCTGAACAGGCAGGCCATTGGAGTCACCTCAAGCTGGGAAGGACATAAAGGCACACAACAGCAACAATTAAATGAACCAGGGAAAATGACCCACCCTGTTTAGTCCCACATTTCTACTTCATTCCCAGTCTCATAGCGATAGCTACATTCTGGAGTGTGAAAGGGGAAGACTGGTTAGAAGTGGAGGGCGACCTGGCTATGGCCCTTTTGCCACAACCATATGCCACATATCCCTGCCTGACTAATCACAACCACTTGGCGGAAGGGGAAGTACATTTTCTTAACCATTCTTCCAGACCAGTTCTATACTATGTACCCCAAGGTCAGTCCCTGTGGGATTTATAGTGGAAAGTGCTCTCTGACGAGCATTCATAGGCATAGGGCTACAACTGTCTTTGCTTTCTGCGAAAAAATAAGATATCTTTCAGCAATAGCAGCAACAACAACTTGCAGCATGACATCTAGGGGTGTAGCCACACTGCAGGATTAAAGCAGTTTGACAGAACTTTAATGGCCATAATTTAGCCTACAGAATCGTGGGTTTTGTAATCTGGTGAGTTAGAGAGATCTGGTGCTTCACTAAAGTACAAGTCCCAGGATTCTGAGAGATAAATCATGGCAGTTAATATGGTGTCAAACTGCTTTAACTCTGCAGTGAGGCTAATGATCCCAGTGACAAATTAGTACTGACAAGTCTGCTTTTCTAATTATAGCAGAAAGGGTTCATTGGAAAAGGGACAAAGTCTGGGTTCATTGGAAAAGGGACAAAGTAGGTTGAAGTTAAAATCTTCTAGCACAGTGATGGTGAACCTTTTTTGGGCTGTGTGCCAGGGGCAAGGCTTCTGCCCTCCAGAGGTGGTACTGCGTGCCAGGGATGGGGCTTCTGCCCTCTGGGGGCAGGGCTTCCAGGATGGGACTTCTCCCCCCACCCTTTCCCTGGTCTCCAGCTGTCTCTGAAAGACAGCTAGGGGTCGGGAAAGGTCCGTGGGGAGGAAGAGGAGTAGGCATGTGCCCAGTCCTCCTCTTCCCAGACCTTTCCCTGCCCCCAGCTGTCCCTCTGGAGATAGCTGGAGGCCGGAAAAGGTCTCTGGGTAGGAGCAACTGGTGTGCACCACTTGCTCCTCCTCCCCCCGCCCTTTTCATGGGCTCTAGCTGTCTTGGAGAGGCAGCTGAAGGCGGGGAGGAGGAGCCTGAGGCGCGCACCTGTGGCTCTTTCTCACCAGTGCCATTTTCCAGCTGGAGGCCAGAAAACAGCAGGGAGGAGGAGGAACAGGCACGCATGGGCCTGTTCTTCCTTCTCCCTAGCCCATGCCGGGCAAAATGGCGTTGCATGCCACCTGTGGTACGCATCCCATATATTCGCCATCATGCTTCTATCATCTACTTTTTGGTACCATCTTGTGCAGTGGGTCAACCCTGACAATCAACTCATTGGAAGCATAACTTTTTTTTCTAGTGTCATGGTTTGTCCTAATAAATGGTTCAATTATTTATCAAAATTTAGTTTGAGAAGGAAAACGCCTTTTACAGTACATGTTTGAACTAAAAGCTGTTCACTTCCTTAATACTGATGACTTGTCCTTGTGCCCATAACCCACCCACCCCCAATTATTCAGACACTTTCTTCCTGCTCATAAAGCAAGCCTGGGCTCACCTATTGGGGTGGGGGGAGCATTGCCGTGGCATGCAAAAGTGAAACATTTCCCATCAGTTAATATATCCATGTCGGGAAGTTGCAATCACTTAATGTTTACCTGTCATACAGCTACTAACACAGACCTAAAAGTGGAGGGCCCAACAAATCTGGTTGGTACAGCATCACAGTGCCTTTATTACAGACACACTGAGCACTGAACATGTACATTCAGTTGAAAATTTTCCACATTGTTTGCATTGCCCTGCTAGGACAAGCCACACACATTGAAGGCCTATCTGCCACAAAGGTCAAAAGAAGGGCCCTTAAAGGGAAGAAACAAAACAAAACAGTGAGAACCCAACTGCATTGCTTTAAATGGTTGGAAATTAATGTTTTTAATATGGCTGATTAAAAAAAATACTTTGTGCTGTACCTTATTTAAAGTGTATTCTAGTTTAACATATTGAGAGCTACCTTGGTTCCAGTTTTGGTAACTGGACAAATGGCTGACAGATATCCCACAGTTATGTCCCTCACCCCAGTTCTCTGCTTCTAAGTTCCAGTCTTCCTTGGGTGCTTCTCCTATGAGGAAACAGCAATGCCTGTAGCTGCAGCAAACCACAAGCTGAAAAAGGTATCTTGAGGTATAACTTTCATTGAAATAAATGTGAAACTGGATTAGTTTCAGTTGGTGAATATTGCTAATGTAGACAAGCTGCTGGGGCAATAAAGGAGACAAGTTGTTTTCTCAAGCCTTGTCCCTCTCGGCTGGTTGTTCAGGGAGGAGATGCAATTAGATTTAAAATACAACATGTTATTAATGCATCTCTCTCAGGGAAGGGAACTTTCCATCTTATTTAAAAGAAGCAGTGGTTAGACTACAAAGCCCTCCCTGAATCCTCTGCACCTTAATTATTATAGACTGGTTTATTCCTTTTTTGGGAAAGGTGATTGAGAGGGCAGTTGCCTCCCAGCTCCAGGCAGTTTTGGATGACACACACTTCCTTGTATTAGCCAAATGCCAGGTCCTGGGATGACACTCACAATCAGTATTCAATAGGGGAATTTTATTAGCTGAATTAAGAGCCGCTGAGAGGGCTTGGACAATTCAAGGCGGGGATCAAGCCTGTGTATACCTGAGAAACAGGTATACACAGAACAAAACAAAGTTGTTTTATTTATGAATTCAGGGAATTCATGTATCACCATTCATGCAAACAACACCTGTCCTCGTGCAGATTTCAGGATTAAAGTAGAGTTTCCAGAAGAGAAAAATGAGACAGGAAGTTGTGAATGGCCACACAATCAGTGCAAATGTCTTTGGACAAAGTAGTATCGCTCCCAGAGGGAAGTATTATTGGATTTTTGTTCACTTTTAAACACAAGGTCTGTCACCCACCATCACTCCAGATTCTGATTTTGATCTGTTCTTGGCTACATGCTTTTGTATTTCCTCATGCTGAACCTCTGGGATCACGATATGGTCTCAGATCTCCTATATGGCTAGTTTACTGCATTTGGGTTGCCCTCACTGCTGCATGCCTCAGACATCCCTTGATACCATTTAATATCGGAAAAGGTGGTGGTGGAGGGAAGCTAGACTTTGAGGTACTGTACAACATGACCCATTTCAGACCAGGATAGAGTTGAGACTGCTATGGTTGCCTTAGTTAGTGGATGATTTCTGTCTTAGCACTGAATGTGTCCTTGTTGGTGCTTTTAGACCTCTCAGCTGCATTCAATACCATTAAGAATGGCAGATGTCTGGAATACCGGGGAGGGGGATCGGAGGCATTGTGTGGCAGTGGTTCCACCTCTCAGGCAGGTTCCAAATGGTGGTGCTTGATAGCTACTCCTCAAAAAAGAGCTGTTATATAATAATAATAATAAATTTTATTTGTATACCGTTTTTCCCTAGATCAAAATGGTTTACAGACTATAAAACTATTACAAACATCTCATAAAAATAGATAAAAACAAGTAATACAATTATACAAACACAATCATTCATAGGGTAAGGCAGAGAATCGATGGCATCAAGCGCGCTCAACTTCTTTCCTGGGTGGGGGGAGGCTTGGCAAAAAAGAAAGGTTCTAAGCCTCTTTTTAAATGTTTCTAGGGGGGTCATGAGACGGAGCTCCTCAGGGAAACTGTTCCAAATCTGTGGAGCCCCCACTGAAAAGGCTGTCTGGGATGTGGAGACATATTTGGAAGATGGAATCTCCAACAGATTCTTCCCGGATGTTCTGAGTGTGCGGGGCGGATTGTGTGGGGAGATGCAGTCCCTCAAGTAACTCGGGCCCAAGCCATGTAGGGCTTTATAGGTAATGACCAACACCTTGTATTGTGCTCGGAAGCAAATGGGCAGCCAGTGAAGATTTTTTCAGAATAGGTGTTATGTGGTCAAACCTGGATGCACCGGTGACCAGTCTGGCTGCCATGTTTTGTACTAACTGAAGCTTCCAGGCTTGGTACAAGGGTAGCCCCATGTAGAGCCCCAAGTTGCCATTCTATCTCCAATACTATTTAACATCTGCATGGAACTGCTGGGAGAGATCATCTGGAGGCATGGGGCAGCATGCTATCACATATACAGTACTTCTCCATGACTTCAGAAACAACCTCAGCTAAGGATAGCGTGTCTCCTCTGAATGAATGACTCGAGAAGGTAATGATCTAGATTTTTTAAAAAACACAAATTGCAGCTGAATCTAGACAAGACAGAGGTTCTTACTGTCAAAGGTCCTAATTTGGGACACTGGAGGTGTATCAGCCAGTTCTGGATGGGGTTACATTCCCCCAGAAAGACTGTATCCACAGCTTGGGAATGCTCCTGGGTCTGTCTCTCCAAATATCAGTCCAGATAGATGCAACAGAGGAGTGCTCGTTATTAGCTTGTGTTGATACACCCTGCTTCCCTTCCTAAAATTCGAAAACCTAAAGATGCTAGTGCATGCACTGGTAACCTCAAGGTTGGACTTTTGCAATGTGACTGGGCTACCTTTGTACGAAGTTTGGAAACTTCTGTTACTTCAAAACACAGCAGCCAGATTGATCGTTGGTACATCTAGGAATGAGCATATCACACCAATATTAAAATTACTCCACTGGCTGCCAGTTAGTTTTTGGGCAAAGTACAAAGTGTTGGTTATTACTCTTAAAGACCCACATAGTTTGGGTCCAAGTCGCCTATAGGAGCACCATCTCGCATATAACCCGCCCTGTTCACACATGTCCTCTGCAGGACATTTGTTTCAACTGGCCACAACTAGACTGGCAACTGTCACCCAGGGGACATTTTTATCGCTCGTTCTTAGACTGTGGAATGACCTGCTAAACATGATGTCTCAATTTAAAATATTATTAAAAACTTATCTCTTCTAACAGGGCTACTCAGTTGATTTTAAACTATGATTTTTAAATTGGTATATTTTAAATTTTATGTTGGAGGATTATAATGTGTCCTATGTTTATGTGTTTTAGCTTACTGTGTTAAAATGATTTTATGTGTTTTAATCTATGTTGTACCCTGCCTCAAGCACTGGGTAGAGGCAGATAATAATAAGTATGGTGGTGATGATGATGATGCCGACGATGATTTTCTTACCTGCCTCTCTCCAAGACTCGAGGTGGGGTACAGCATAGATTAAAACACATAAAACAATCTTAGCACATTAAGTTAAAGCACATAAACATAAGACATGTTAAAATCATCCAACATAAAATAATAATAATAATAATAATAATAATAATAATAATAGTTTCTACCTCTGGTACAAAATTATTATTATTATTATTATTATTATTATTACTCCTTTAACAGAAAATTTGATACAAGAGGTAGAAAATGACATGGAAACAAAAGGGATAGGTTTATATAGCGCAAAAAAGAAAAGCAATTCAATATTTTTCAACAAACTGTTTATTAAAAACTCACAATATGCACATGTGAGATGAAACTACCAGGTCTGGTAAGGCTTGAAGCAGTTTAAAAAACCATCCTGAACCTTCTACTTGAAAACGTCTCTAAGTGCAACCAGGATTGATTGTTTTCTTCCATCAGACTTCCCTTTTCTTATGATTTTGGCCATTTTGGTGGCCAAACTTATAAAACTATCCTTTTTTTTTTAACATGCTGGTGGGATCTAGTGAGGCAAAGTAATCTCTCTTTCTCTTTTCCTTCTGTTTTGCTGCCCTTGGGTGCTCAGCAGGGGATTCTGGATGCCTCTGGTTACTCTTTTAACAGATCAGGTAACTGCTGCAACCTGGCATCAAAAATCTGTGCTTCTTTCACCATCCTCCCAATGTTGATGTTGTTAAAAACATCCAGCTAAGTAGAACAGAGGACAAGGAAGACAAATCGGACTGGGCAGGCATAAAATACTATGGTGTCAGTCCTCCACATTTGTAGCTTTGACTTTTATGGATATGATTATTCATAGTTTTAATACGGTCTAAGAATCTCTAGGTTCTCCAGCACAACTCTGCTCAGCATCTGCCAGAAGTCATGCTGGAGGACCTAGAGATTCCTAGGGAGGTGTTCTCTCAGGTAAAAAGTATTTTTTTAATTTGTGGTTTTCCCACTTTCATGGGGGTCCTGGGCCCTTAACCCCAGTGAATGTGGAGGGCTCACTCTCTATATATTTTAACAGTTTCATTAACTACAGTATGCCTGTATTTTCCTTTCCGGGAATGACCCAGGTTGCTTGTGGCAGTCTATCTATGGGCAAAACTTTGCTGCATCCCAGCATATGATCCCTGACTTGGAGGTGGAGTAGAAAAATATGCATTTTTAAATCCAGCTGCCTCAGTCATCACTCTGTCTGATCTTGCAGTCTCTCTGTCTTGGAAAGACTCTTATGACCAAGGGCCAGAACATTTTTTTAAAAACTTGATCCAGTAATTGTTTTTTCCATTATGATATATCCATGGCAGGAAAAGGGTGTGAGCATCTGGTCTCAGCCTGTCATAGAGTTCCAAGAAAGAGCCCTGCTGCACCTATCTAAGCTTTTATAGGAAGCAAACAGTGCTTGTCACTTTCTTGGCTTTTTGTAACCTGAATTTATCTCCCTGCAGACTTTAATTTGTCCTTTTGGAGCAGTCAAGTGGGGAAAACATATTCAAACATACCCTCCCCTCCTCACAAACAGGTGACCTTAGGTGAACCTGTAGCCAGCAAGTTAGGTGTTTCTTAAGAAACAGGTTATCATTATCATTATTAAACAGGTTATTATTATTATTTTAATGTTCCTTTAAGTTAATAAGAGATACAGTTTACTCTTCTATGTACCCCAATCAAACACTACTAATGGTCTGGCAAGTGAAGCAATAAACACCTTTTGTGAGAAGCCATGTTTTGACACTGGATTGTTTGTTTTGATGTGTTTTGGGTGTCATCAGAAATATAAAAGCTTCCAGAGGACAAACTGTTTATTCTCCTCTATAAGTCTAAAGATTTATAACCCAAAATTGACCCCAAAATCCCAGGTCGACTTATTTACGGGTCACTTTGGTAATGTGATAGCAGCTCTTTCAGATTTCCTCATGTGGTGCGGAGAGGAGTTCATTTTCTCTGGAGCCAAGCAGAAAGTGTCCTGGGTGATTGATTGATATTGCTGTTTGTTTAAGAGTCCATCTCCAGCAGGAGCGTCTGACTGAAACGAAAGCTGAAACGATGAAGCGAAAAGCTCAATGTGTGTACGGCCAGACTCAATGAGAGTGTATCTTGCCAGATGCACACACACACTGAAGAAGCCTCCAAGTTTTGCCCTTGACCTATCCATGGGTCAGGCAAAATCCATAATTTTGGCCCCAAAACTTGACCTTGATTTATATATGAGGTCAACTTATAGTTGAGTAAATACGGGCTATCCACATAAAATTTAGACTCATGGGCAGCATCTGCACTGCAGAAATAACCCAGCTTGACACTGCTTTAACTGTCATGGCTCAATGCTAAGGAATTATGGGATTTGTAGTGTTTTGTAATATACAAGTATTTTGCCTTCTCTGCCAGAGAGCTCTGGTGCCACAACAGACTACAAAACCTAGCACTTTAAGGCTGAGTCCGCACTGCAGAAATAATCCAGTCTGACATTGCTTTAATGCCCAATGCTATGGGATTCTGGGATTTGTAGTTTTGTGATACAATTAGCCTTCCCTGTCACAGACCTCTGGCGGCCACAGAAAACTATAAATCCCCAGAATTCCATAGCATTGAGCCATGGCAGTCAAAGCGGTGTCAGTCTGGATTATTTCTGCAGTGCAGAGAGGCAGCCTTATAAATGCTAGGACTTGCAGTCTGTTGTGGCACCAGAGCTCCCTGGCAGAGAAGGCTCAATGTCTCACAAAACTACAGTACCCAGAATTCCATAGCATTCAGCCGGGGCAGTCAAAGTGATGCTAAAGTGGACTATTTCTGCAGCGCGGGCGTCAAACTGCGTAATTCTTATAATATAATAATAACAGAAATGAGCATAAACCACGTGACGTCAGGAAACCACCTCCCACACGCCCCTCCCACTGCGGCTAGTGCGCATGCGCACTGCCCAGGGCCGTTCACAAAATGGCGGCGCCCATCAGAAAGCACTGGTGGTAGGAGTCCGTTCTTCTGGTTCCTTTCGCGCCTGGGTGGCCCGATGCTGTCGTTGAGCCGCAAGCTGGGATGCCGCTTGGGGAGGCCCCCGGCCTTCAGGGCCTGGTCCCAGGGGGCCAGGCCAGAGGCGGCCGAGGACAGCGGGGGCGGCGAGTATGAGGTGGTCGTCATCGGCGGAGGGCACGCGGGCACCGAGGCGGCGGCGGCGGCGGCGAGGGGCGGGGCCAGGACGCTGCTCGTCACCCACAGAAGGGCCTCCTTGGGTGAGGAGGAAGGGGCGGGGCTTAGGCCAGCAGGGACTGCCCCCTCTGACTGGGAGATATAGTCTCAGCAGCAGCAGCAGCAGCAACAGCAGGGTTTCACTGCCCCCCCCCTCTCCCATCCAAGGACTAACCAGTGCTGACCCTGCTTAGCTCCCAAGGCCAGAACCTTGGTGCCCATAGGGGATTTTGGGCCGTTCAGGAGACATTATGTTGTGCGGGGGGGGGAGTGTTAATTAATGTATTTTATCAGAGGGGAATCTGACACTGCCCTATAGGGTTTTTAGGCCCTTTAGATGACATCACACTTGGTAGAAAAATACGGTAATTAATTAACGTATTTTAATTAACATGCATAAGATCAGAGGGGAATCTGGCACCTATAGGTGATTTAGGCCCTTCAGGAGACATTACATTGTGTAGAAAAAATACAACATTTTATGGATTTTAATATATATATATGTGTGTGTACATATGTATACACACACATATATGTATTACCCCCTCCCCACCTTCTTAAGGGCCTAAAATCCTCTGTCAATTTATGGTGACCCCATGAATTTCTTAGGGAAGAAACAATCAGAGGTGGTTTTGCCAGTCTCTTCCATCCAAGGACTAATCAGAGCTCACAGCTGACCCTTCTTAGTTTCCAGGATCAGGCAGAATCTGGGGCCTTTGAGGGTAATTAGGGCCTTTTTTAAGGTTAAGGTCACTTCTGGTTGGTACTTGGATGTGAGGCCATGAAGGGATACTAGGTGCTGTAGGCCATGGCCCAAAACACACTGCAGAAGTAATTCAGTCTGAGAGCATTTTGACTGCCCTGAATCAATGCTAGGGCATTCTGGGGACTGTAGTTTTGTGAGACATTAACCTACTCTCTCAGAGGGCTTTGGTAGCACAATAAACTACAATTCCCAGGATTCCCCAGCACCAAGCCAGGGCAGTTGAAGCTATTTCAAAGATTTCAAACTGAATTATTTCTACAGTGTGTTTTCGACCTAGATTTCAGAGGAGGGAACTGGCAAAACCACATTTGAATATCCACTGCCTAAGAAAACTCTTAGGAAATTAATAGTATCTCCCTGCCTAGGACAACAGGCGACTCAAAGGCACACACACATAAGATAATATTCAGTTTCCAAGATCAGGCAGGATCTGATGCTTCTAAGGTATTTAGGTAGAAAAGGGTTTCTACAAGACTGCAATTTACTGAGGCATCAGCTACCATGGGTTTGAGTCTGCTTCGTCTGGCAAACCTGGAAGTAGAAAATATATATAGGAAAGCTCCCCCCCCCCCCAGCATACTTAACATGTGGCTGGCAGGGCCATTAGTAATGTCTATCCATGTACTATAATTGAAATTACAAAACATCTTAAAATTTGGATTGTAACATTGGGTGGAGTGGGACTATTTCCTCCAGAAGCTGTTGGACTGCAGCTCCCACTGTTCCTCACAGTTACGCTGGGCAGGGCTGCTGAGGTTGCAGTTTCACTAGGCACATGATTGAAAAGACTCTGTTCCCTCATTTGCTATACGACAGGCCTGCATGTTGAATGAAGACAGCACACGCTCTGTATGTTTTCAGGGTTTTTGTCTCTTGGGCTGCGTCCGTACTGCAGAAATAATCCATTTGGACACGACTTTAACGGACTTTAATGTCTCAGTGCTATAAAATTCTGTAAACGGTAGTTTTGTGACACATTCAGCCTTCTCTGGTGCCACCACAAACTACCATTCCCAAAATCCCATAGCTTTGAGCCATGGTAGTGAGAGTGGGGTCAAACTGGACTATTTCTGCAGTGCAGATACAGCTCTAGTAGCATAAGCTAAACACTGTTTTACAGAAAAACATGTTGAATTTCGCAGGATTCCCTAGTGATACCAAATGCTATTAAAACATATATTACATACCCCACAGTATAATTGCAGCCTCATGGAATCCTTAATCTCTTCATTATTCAAGGTTTATTGTATTAACTAAAGAAACAAAACACTTCTCCAATTTACTCAGTTTGCAGGAAGTTAAGGCATCCAATTTGTGGGTGGCCACAGACTGTATGTCAGCAAAGCCCTATTTAACCTTTTCTGCAGGCTTTCCCCCATATCATTTGACAGGAAATGTGCCAGTTACAGTGCAATCCTATTTTTTTCCATGTAGATGTAAGTCAAGTCTCACTGAGTTTGGTGGAGGTTATTTCTTGAGAAATGGGTATAATATTGCAGCAGCCTTGGGTTGATATCATTTCATGATACAGTATATATATACCTGACCATCTGCTACATAAATGAAAAATTCCTTTCAGACATCCCATGAGGAAGTGTGCAGTGCCTCTTTGTGAAGTATGTTCCCCAAGCGATGCAGTGGCTACCCAGCAATGCCAAAATGCAGCCCCCTGCCCTGCATCCAAAGGGCCATGGGTTAGCACATAATGTGATAGGCAAGATCACCCTTATGCCGCTGCTCTGCTGCCTGCTGTTGCCCTCTCCCAGCATAAGTACTTTATCACCAGACCACTAATTTTACTGTGCTGGTGGGGCCTTTTATTCTGCCATCACAAAGAACATCTTAGCTATACTCGTTTTCTTAAACGTTTGTATTATGAGTGAGACTGCCTAAGAGACCTAATAGTCACACTGTTATGTAAAGGGTGGTTTAAGGACAGAAATATTGTCAGGCTTTGTACAGAAATCAGTTTGAAAAAGGTTACGGTAACTGTTTCCGTCTTTCTGGACTTCCATATGTGATCAGATGTCTACACCAAATACTCATAACAATTTTTTAAAGCTGAAGCAGTTCACGTATTGTCAGGATACTTCCCATTTATAGGCACAGTGCCAAAAAAGAATATAAAAAGGCGTAAGAAAAAAATATGCAAGTATTTACAAGTAATCAGAGTCTTGGTTTCATCTTAAACTCTGCCTATAGAATAGTATACCATAATATTATAATAATGTAATGCGATATAATATAGTATAATAGTACAGTAAAGTCTAATAGGATTAGACTTGCAGGAAGAAACATCAACAGTTTACGATATGCAGATGACACCATAATATTAGCAGAAAATAACAAAGACTTAGAACACTTACTGAAGAAACTCAAGAAAGAAAGTATAAAGGCAGGTTTACAGTTGAATATTAAGAAAACAAAATTAATGACCAGAGATAATTTACGTAACTTTAAAGAAGACAATGAAGACACTGAAATAGTTCAAGATTTTCCATACGTTTGTTCAGGCATTGATCAAAATGGAGACTGCAGTTAAGAAACCAGAAAAAGACTAGATCTGCAACACTGCAGAAATAAAGCATTTTGACACCACTTTTAATTGGCATGGCTTTATCCTACGGAATCCTGGGATTTATAGTTCAGCTTGATCTGTCAGAGAGCTCTGGTACCTCACCAAACTACAAATCCCTGGATTCTGTAGAACAGACCCATGGCAGTTAAAGCATTCTCAAATTGCTTTATTTCTGCAGTATGGATCCACCTTACAACTTGGAAAGGCAGATATGAAGGAACTAGACAAGATCCTAGTGTCAAGATATCCCATTTAATATTAAAGTTAGGATTGTCCATTTCATCCTACTTCCAATTTTTGCATATTGTTGTGAAAGCTGGACAATGAAGAAAGGAAGAAATCAGTTCATTTGAAATGTGTTGGAGAAGAGTTCTATGAATACCATGGACTGCAAGAAAGAAACACAGATGGGTCTTAGAGCAAATCAAGCCTGAACTCTTCCTAGAAGCCAGGATGACTAAACAGACTGTCAGAATTTGGACACATCATAAGTAGATATGACTCACTAGTGATGCTTGGTAAGGTAAAAGGCAATAGGAAAAGAGGAAGGCCACATTTCCAGATGGATAGACTCATTCAAGGAAGTCACAGCCCCGAATATACAAGTCCTGAAGGCAACTTGGAGAGCTCTCATTTGTAGCATTGCCATAAGTCAAAGACAATTTGAGCCCAGTTAACAAGTACAGTGGTACCTCGGGATACGAAATACCCAGGTTACGAAATTTTCGGGATACGAAAAAATCCCATAGGGAATTATTGTTTCGGGTTACGAATGTTTTTTCGGGTTACGAAAAAACTTTTGGTGCTTTTTTCGGCTTTTTCGCACGGAATCGCGGCTTTTCCCCATTAGCGCCTATGGCAATTCGGCTTACGAAGGCTTTTCGGGTTACGAAAGCGGCCGCGTTACGAATTAATTTCGTAACCCGAGGCACCACTGTACAGTCAATAAAACACATCTTGTTACAATAATCAAAACTAATTCTTCATTAGAATAATCTACAGTATATGACATCACATGATTCTGCTGTATTTCCAGTGAACTGTCTCTAAATCTTGAATAAGTTTAGCTTACACCTTTCATCTCAAGATTTAAGATAACTATATTGTTCTTGATTGCAAGTGGAATTAGGGCAACAATGACTGGTGTTTTCTGATCCTAGGTTGAAACATTAGAGTTAACTAGCAATTAGATGGGGAAAGGTGAGGATGTAATGTCTTTCCTACTTCTTTGTCCAGGAGAAATGTCATGCAACCCTTCGTTTGGTGGAATTGGAAAAGGACATCTGGTGAGAGAAGTGGATGCATTAGATGGCCTTTGTGCTAGGATTTGTGATCAGTCTGGAGTACATTACAAAGTATTAAACAAGGGCAAGGGACCAGCTGTGTGGGGCCTCCGAGCTCAGATTGACAGGAAGCTCTACAAAGAGAACATGCAGGTGAGAATGCAAAGAAGAACAGCAAGAACAAGGTATCTTTGTGGGAGGAGAAGGATAGTTGGGTAAATGCATGAACAAAATGGCTCGATATCCAGAGTGAATTCCGAGACAATTAAATAGAATAGGTGTCAGCTTCTTCTATGCTTAATAAGCCTGAATGTAAACTTTGGGTACGGGGAAGTAACAGAGAAAAAGATTTGGTGTTGGGCCATTTCAGAACCAAATACTGGTAAACCTCAAAAAATTAAATCAAGGATTATATGCCATGTATTTATTGATTGAAAAAATCTGTAAATAATATACTGTACAGTATATACTCATGAATAAGTCTAGAAATTTAGGTCAAAAACTGACCCCCCAAAATTGGAGTCGACTTATTAATGGGTCAATGTAAATACTGTATCTTAACTCTTATTTAAAAGAAGGAACCGTCCCCTGGTGAAAAGCAAGAGTAAAATCTGTACTGGAAAGCACTGACCCCCTCTACTCTCTCATCCATCCAGCCTTAAGAGTGAGCAGAAAGAGTTATATTTGCTGGAATTTTGTAAGTTCTTTGCCATTGTTTTACTTTGCTTCATTCTTTAGATCTTTTGCTATATGCCCTAAATTTTATCTTCGACTTATCCACGAGTCATAGCAAAATCCATAATTTTGGCCCCAGATTTTGCCCTCGACTTATACATGAGGTTGACTTATAGTTGAGTATATACGGTATGTTTGATGGTGCACTGAATTTTTGTGCCTAGTAATACATGTTTACAGGATAGAACATGGATAAATACTGGATAAAGAATACCTACAACTAATATCACTCTTAGTAACTGCAGCAAAAGTGTGCTTTGGCTCAGAATGAGGGAGGTGTTTGGGAACCAGTTGCTCTGACAATAATCAAAAGGATTTAAAAGGAATGTGGGCCACATTAGAATGGCTAACATTTTAAGAACACACATTGATTCACGGGAAAAAATATTGGCAGTACAGTTATCTTAGTAGTGCTCAGTTTTAGAATAACTTTTTTTAAAAAAAACACATCTATTTCTCTTTTCGTTATTGCAGAAGTTATAATACTGATAGAATTTTGTTTTTAATTTTGTTTGTTACCTCATAACAATAAGTGTTGACAATTCTCATAAAATCACTTCTAAACTTAAAAACGCTGATACCTCAGTACAGTAGCAATTCCAAAGCCAGTTTGAACTGGTGCTTTTTATTAGATACAGTACATGATTTTTGTTAAGGATATTGTACAGATTAGTTTGGGTAATCCTTTTGGTGAATGATTTAGAAATGAAGTCTTCTAAATGTTTGCTTTTACAGTACGTCTTCCATATTCATGGGTTCCGCAACCATGGATTCAACCATCCATGGCCTGAAATTTCTTCTTTTTTAAAAATTCCCAAAAGCAAACCTTGATTTTGCCATTTTATATAAGGGACACTATTTTACTACACCATTGTATATAATGGGACTTTGGTATCCACAGGGGGTCCTGCAACCAAACCCCAGTGGATGCTAAGGGCCATTGTATAAGGAGCGCATCTTTGTTGCATCATTAGAGAATAATTACCTGAAAAAAACTGCAACATTTTGCAGCTTGCTGATAAAACCCTTCCATGTCTTCTAGAAAATAAAGTGTCCTCCATTTTACAAGAAGTACATTAATTTGAAATGCAGTCTGAATGACATTAAAAAAAACCCTGACTCATCATCCCTTGAAATAAGCCAATCTTCTGTTTTCTTACTGACCATTTCAGCACTTTTGTGGGAGAATTTTGCAAGATGCAGTATTAAAAAAGGAAATAGTTTTATAGTTTCTTTTCTTCTCTGTGTAAAATCTCATGGGGAGAAAAGTCTTCATATCAGTTCGGACATCTAGCCTTATATAGACAATGCAGGACTATTTGTTTTTTAGACTTTGAAATGTTTATTATTTAATGCATTTTAATGCATTTTAATTTTTTAAAATTGAATAAATATAATGTGGATGAAATGAAGAAAGAAGGAAATGCTCACACAAGTGTGGAAGAAAGCAGTTATTGCCTATAGCTACAACCTCCTTATTTTCAGGTGGGGAACAACCAACCCCATCAGATGTCTTCATTTATTTGTACACCACTTTTCTATATGATAATATGCCAGCTGTGTCACAATGTATCAGAATAATTATAGGAGCACTTAGAAATAGCCATAGAATTATAAGTACACAATTAAAAAATCAGTGCATATGGTTTTGCACAAAACAATGCAGAATCCAATGTAAAGTAAACAGGAAGGGAAATGAAGCCTAACAAAGAAATAGGTTTACACTACATGAACAGTTTTAAGATGTTTAGTTCACATAGGGCTAGATACAGCTTTTTCCAAGTTGGACATTCCTTGAGCTAAGTTTTGGGGCCCTGTCACACTAAATGATTATAGTACTATAATTCTACTTTTAAATTCCATGCTTCTGTTCAATGAAATCTTGGGATTTGCAGTTTACCAAGGGGAATTCAGAATTCTCAGCCTAGTGAGCTCTAGTGACTCAAAACTACAGGGCCCAGGATTCCGTAAGGTGAAACCATGGCAATTAAAGTGGAATCATAATGCCATCTTTGCATAATGTGAAAGGGTCCTTGCTCAGAAACCCCTGTCCACAGTAAGTGTGAGAAACAAATGCCCCTCCCTCTGCAGCCCTAACATCACTTCCTCCACTTTTCTAAAGGGTCTTCCATCCCTCAAAAACAATTTGGGATAGTATAGGAGACAGTAAGGGGAAGCAAAAATTGAACCTGATCACTACACTAATTCAGAAGCTTCTCATGGAAGCTTCTCGTAGAAGGATCTCTTCTCTTTGCTAGTGGCAGATCTGGGATATAACCAGATGTTCTCATCACAGTTAATTTGATGTTGAATTTTACATGCGTCTCCTTACCATTTTTATCATCACACAGAATTTTTACCCTCCACCACCTTATCTTCGAGCCAGTCACTAAGATAGTGAACCAAGTTAACTTCATGGCCAAGTGAGAATCTGAACCCAGGCCTTCCCTGTCCTAATCCAGTAAACAGTACTACACACTGGCTCTCAGCAAGAACTTTTAAAGTTACTGAGGGTACTGGTTTAGAATATTTGTTTGAAGCCCCTTCCTTGGGTCAATGTGATTGAATTGTTGGACTGAGGTTCGGGTTGCTCTGCCATTGAGTTCACTTTGTGACTTCGGACTCCTTGCCCGAACCCTCCTCATAGTGCTGTAGGGATCAAATTGGGAAGAGAAGGAAAATTCTGTAAGAGAAAAATTATGTGAGAAAGGAGGGGGAGATGAGATATAAATACAGTTTTTAAAAAGTCTGAGTACAGTTGGGCTGGGTTGCTGCTGTTACTGCTGCCTATAGCTACATATATACATCTTACACAAAAGGATACAGCCACTAGCTGTGATTGTTTTTCCCCGTTAGATTTATAAAGTTCATCTTAATGGGATTCCAAAAGAATGACTTGACAACAATGCCAGTGTAATCCACTCATATAGGCTTGGCTCTCAGAAATACCCCTCTCAACCCCCCCCCCCCAAAAAAAACCCAAGGGAGAGAAATCTAAACTGGGCTTCAACTTCCTGCAAAACAGTCCAGCAATTGAGAATATTCAACAGCCAACTACTTGCTGGGGGGGGGGGGGAAGGGGAAACCAAAGGTGGAGTGAAATGGCTGCAGAAGGAAGTGTAGAAGGATTAATCTATAGGGCAACCATTATTCTAGATCTCACTTATGCCATCTTTATTTGCTTTCACACTGAAGCCTAAACCTAGCTGTTTGTTGATGGTAAAAAAATAGACTACTTGAAATTAGTAAGTGCCATAAACAAATTAACACAGATATTTAAAGGAGCTTCTTCATTGTTAACTCTTAATAATGTCATGTAGAAATGGAAATTCTTTGGGGCAGGAAGGAATTGATGACAGGGAACAGATACTTTAAAAAAATAAATCAGACATTGAATTTTCACTTAATAGTGCAAAGACAACTGTCCCTGATGGAAAGGAGACACTGTATTGTATCTGGTGTTTGTTTGTTTTTTCCCTCTGTGCTTAAGCCTTAAAAAGTCTTTTCTGAAAATGTGTGTGTGCATTCATTTAACAATTCTTACTTTCTTAGTAGAAAGAAATTCTCCAAATCCCACATCTGACAGTTTGTGAGGCATCTGTGGAAGATCTTCTACTTACAGAGCCAGAGCCAGAGCATCCTGGGAAATGTTGCGTCAGTGGAGTCATTTTGGGTCAGTACTGAGGGACAGGGCTGCTCCTGGGATTGCATGGAGTCATGTGATTGCACATAAAGCCACTGAGAGCCAGATCCTTACTTGAAGGAGATGCCTACATGCTTTTAAATGTGTCAATGTACCAGGAAAGGAAACTCTTATATGCTTCCCTCCTTGTTCTTTTGTTAGTCTAGCCCAGTGATGGTGAACCTTTTAGAGGCCGAGTGCCCAAACTGCAACCCAAAACCCTCTTATTAATTGCAAGGTGTCATGTCCCTCTGGCTTTCTAGTAAGAAATACTGGCAAATTCTGTGCTGGAGCGACGGCACATGTGCCCACAGAGAAGGCTCTGAGTGCCACGTCTGGCACGTGTGCCATAGGTTCACCATCACTGGTCTATTCAGTCTCCCTCTGAGTAGTTATAGCAAACTACATCTTAATTGTGTCCCATGAGAATCAGAAGTAACATCACCATCACCATCCTGTCTTTCTAACCCAAACCAAGCATTATTCTTCATGTTAAAACCAGTTTGTTTCTGTGAGTGGTCAGCTGTCTGAATACTCTAATAGGTGTCAAAAATTAAGCATCTTTGCAGTTTTACCACTTCTAGAAAAAAAGTTCAATATGTTGGTTGAACCAGAAAGCAGTGAGTTCCAATTTGCTTGTTTGAGATAGGGCATTCAGGGAATTGGAAAAATATGTGTGGCTTCAATACGTCAGAATGAGAATGATTCTACACTAACCTGAAGGTTGAAATTTCTAGAATATGGGTGGGGTCCCACTAGGAATCCTGTAGAAGAAAACGACTGACTTGAAATGTTATATGCCTTCACTGTGCAAGATGTTCTGTTGTTCTGGAGTGTATAGTTTAGTTCAGCATTTTAGTATTCACATTTCAAAAACCAAGCAGATTTGAACAAACAATAAAATCATATGTTCAAACAGAGTAGAGTTTGCAAGTTCACTTCTGTTTTTCTCTCTTTAAACAAAAGATAAATGAAAATGAAATGCAAGATGCTGACTCTGAACAGTGATATCAAATTCTTTTGGGCTTTGTGTGATATTATGTAGAAAAAATTATGTTCCTTTCCTTGTCTTTTATTCAAAATCTGTAGAATAGCCTATATGTTTCCTCTTCCTTTAGAGCACAAAACAAGAAGATGCCACTTTCTCTGTAATTAGACAAGAAGCTGATGTTTTACTTTATGATTTCTCTTCAGAAGATGGAAGGCGAGTGCATGCTGGGAGTGTTATTCTGACCACAGGAACATTTTTGAGGGGGATGATCCTAATTGGACTAGAAATGTATCCTGCTGGGCGAATGGGAGACCAACCATCCATTGGCCTTGCTCAAACTCTGGAGAAGCTTGGATTTACCATTGGAAGGTTAAAGACGGGAACTCCACCCCGACTGGTAAAAGATTCCATTGACTTCAGTGTTCTGGAGCAACAAGCAGCTGACCAATCTCCTGTGCCATTCAGCTTCCTTAATGAAGCTGTGTGGATTAAGGTGGGATACAGCTCTAACGTATGCAGTTGATGCACTTTATGTGAGAGTCCCTCCCTCCCTCTGTCACTATGAACATTCTAGCAGTTCAGCACATGAGGAGGAGATTTTCAAATATGTGTTTCACCTGCAGGTGTTTACCCATACCACCTGCAGTCAAGCCACCTAGCACAGCCTTTGACCATAGTTGATAAAGATGGGCATTGTAGTCTACATCTGGAGGGCACCAGAGTAGGAGAGGTGGGTGCATATCATCATGACTCACAACTCTTACTCCTAAAACATTGTGCTGGTATGTACAAAGAATGCTATTTCCTCCATTCACTAGCTGCCTCTTTCTGAAATACCTGCCCTGTGATTTTTACAGCCACCTCTTTGCACTTTATTTTCTTGTAAGGATGACTTTAGGCTGCTGTCATGAAAGGCCAGTGGGTTCCACAATTACTTGGAAGATTATTAAAACAAAAGTAGACTTTTTTTTAGAAGTATCACTGCTGTTTTAAAAATTCTCCACAATAAATTTAGAACAGTAGTATTATTTTCTAGAGTGACCAAAGCACCTAACAGGGCTCAGGAGTGTTAAGAACATTTAGATCTTAGTGATTGATAAATCAAATAGATAAATTACTAAATCATGCCATCTCAAATTTGCTTGCATAGAAGTAAATTGCATTGAAATGCTTTTAGATTTCTTCCTAGCAGATTCATTTAGGATTGACCTAATATACTTCTGCTCAGTTGTTGGATCCAAGATCTACAGTCCATTGATAGAAGGGTTCCATTCTCACAAATGTTGCCTCTGCCCAGTTGTCAGAGATCCCTCTCTCCTTTGCAGAATAGTTCACCACACTCAGCAGAGACCCTACAGCCCATCTGCAGCAATTTCAGCCAGGTGGTGGTGTGTGTGGGACATGGGTGGGAAGGGCAGGGGATTCCCCTTCTGTCCTCCTGGTTGCACATGACTAAATCTGGGTCGAAGCAAGTGCCTCTGTTTCTCTGCATTCTTACAGTACTACATTGTTTAAGACTGTATCACCCCAAATAAGCCAGCCTAAGGCTGAACATTCTTCAAGGAAAGGCTTTCTCTGTCCTACCATACTCCCAGGCTCATCTGGTGAGGAAGCGAGAGAAAGCCTTCTTAATGGTTGCTCCTTATCTATGGAACTCAGAGGAGGCTAAAACCTTGTTATTTAACTTGGCCTTTGGTTTTTAACTGGCTGGGTTGTTTTTTTCTTTTTCTTTTCTTTTTTTCTGACATGTGCCATCTTTCACTTCTATTTTAACTGTGTTTTTAACTGTTTTAACATCAATTTTCAATTGGCTTACTTAATGGTTTTTAAACTTTTATATTATATATTGTTTTAGCTTTAACTTTTATAGTAAGCCATTTTAGGTCCCATAGTGGGATATTAATTCATTCATTTATAGAATAGTAAATAATACTGTTAGAAATTACAACTTGTGGGAATGCAATGATGTAGTGTGCTACTATCATATCTTTTGTGGTATGGGAATGCTGATTAAGCAAGGGTCTAGGCAAACAGCGACATCTCAACAATAGTTTAAGAAGATCAGCATGCACAAAAGCTATCCAGCTCATACAATAAATCGAGGTGGTTTTTATTCTGTTTCAGCCAGAAGATCAGCTCTCTTGTTATATGACTTACACTAACCCCAAAGTGGAGCAGATCATCCGTGATAATCTTCACCTGAACAACCATGTCCGAGAGACAACAAGAGGACCACGGTAAACCTCATTTGCACTATTTATACAAGTGGTGTCAAAATACATGAGACTTATAGAGTAACATAAACAAAAAAGATAAGTTGGAGCCTAAGCAACTTACAAATTTCTATACACCAAGGGGATAAAAGAGAAGGAGGGCATAGCAGATAAGTTAGCGGGGCAAAGTATGTGCAAATACAGCTACATATCTTCTGTCCATTGCCCCTGGAGTCCTGAGGGAATAAATGAATCTGATAAATTAAAGCTTTGGTACTAAATCTGATACTTAATTGGGCTTTTCATATATTGTAGCTGGTCAGGGAAGGAGTGGAAAATAATAATAATAATAATAATAATAATAATAATAATAATAATAATAATATTTGTATTTGTATTTTCCCTCCTCTCCTTGTGGATCGAGGCGGGATTACATCAACAAATTAACACAGTACATCAATAAAATACTGACATTATTAATTCAATAAAATAGCTAAAACATCTAGAACATTTAGAAAACATACATCATAACCAGAAGTGAAGCATTTTATCATAAAGATCTCCTATAAGTGGTCGGATGGATAAGCCCGCCGGAAAAGATCCGTCTTAAGTGCCTTCTTAAAGGCATCTAAGGTGGTGATAAGACAGATCTCTTCCAATAGACTGTTCCATAGTTTGTGGCCATAAACGGTCTATGGGAAGTTGACATTAACTTGGGCTTATGGTATTCTAATAAATTCTTCCCAGGTGTTCTGAGAGTGTGGGGAGGATTGTGTAGGGAGAGGGGTTCCCTCAAGTAACTCGGGTCCAAGCTATGAAGGGCTTTAAAAGGTTTCCCCTTGAGTGTATCCCTTGACACTTGAGGACATTTTGTAAGATCTGGGGCTTCCCTGACTCAGCCTGAATTGTATAGAAAGGATGCTCGCAGCATGAGTACCTTACAGAGCGATTGTTTGCCCTAGGGACGAACACCAACCTGGTGTCTGAGAGTAGTGGTGAAGGATTGGCTTGGCTTCATTCCTAGCTCCAGGCCATTACCAGTATTCAGTTTCTCTTCTCTTACACTGTTCACATGTCAGTATCCTGATTTGGCTGGTTATTTATTTCCTAGGTACTGTCCCTCACTGGAGTCCAAAGTTCTGCGTTTCCCCAATCGTGTGCATCAGGTCTGGCTTGAGCCTGAGGGCCTGGATTCCAATGTTATCTACCCACAAGGAATATCAGTGACATTGCCATCTGAAATCCAGGAGAAGCTCATCACCCATATTAGGGGGTTGGAAAAAGCAAAAATGGTACAGCCAGGTTAGTAGCATGAAGCAGTGAAAATTCTCTGGTCATGAAGCTGTTTAAATACTTTAATCATATGGAAGAGTATGATGTATTTTCTTTTTCAAGAACATTTACATGTCATTCTTCATCTGACTTGGATTATTGATATTGGGTGTGGAGGCAGGTATGCCTGAGAGCTTAGAGGTAAACTAACATGTAACACTTTTCATCCAAGCTCTGAAAAAAACACCTGCTTGCACATCCAGTATAATCCAAGTCAGATGAAAGGTGACATGTAAATGTTCTCAGTAAATAAATAAGTATGGTGCAGTGTAACAATGTTACTTGTAACACATTACTCTTTGGTGATAGTGAACAGCAATGTTACTTTTAAAAATAATGTAATGACTAATAATTGGCTGGCATTCACTATTGCAGTTATGGATGCATAACCTAGTTACCCATCTATAACTGATTCAGATTCGTAGTCTCTGTATATTCATTATTGTGGATTGTTGCCAAAATCCTAAATATTATTAGGCAGCAGTGTTGGTGAGTGATGGAGGACTATTCTCCTATTGATTGGGGCACTGCATATTGACATTTCCCCATCCCCCCACCCCTTCTGTGAGATATCTCTGATGCTAGGAGAAATTGCAGCAGGTCCTGCTTCTGATTATCACACCAGAGATTGCTGGAGGAAGAGAGTGGAAATGTCAGTATGCTGTGTTCTGTTCAACAGGAGAACAGACCTCCATCGCTTGCAGCAGCTGGTGCCCAGTAAAGCAGAATGGGAGTGGTCTGGTCAGGAGATGCTGCTTAATTAAATATACTTCAAGGATCATGGTACTTGTTAGATTTTTGAACTGACAAATAAATGACAATTCAAACTTTGGTTTTGGGAGGGGAGGAATTTGGGTTTTCTATTATTTTAAGATTTTATTTCAGAAAAGAAATACTTGGGGTTGAGAAGTAAAGTCTTGAGTAATTAATGAGTAATGATTTACATTTTGAGCAAAAGTAAGAATAACACATTAGCTTCCATGATAACATTTCCAAGTTCTGCTCTGTTTCTAATCAAAGAAATATGTTAACAGATCTGCACAGTGTATCATCTGAATATTTTGAATTGAGTAACCTTGTAGTTCTGTTTCTGGTGGTAATATTTGAATCTATGAAGCAGATATTTCCCTTAGTAATTCTTTTATCCATTTTCATTGTTCTAGGCTATGGAGTTCAGTATGATTTTCTAGACCCACGTCAGTTGAGTGCTTCCCTTGAGTCTCATCTCATTCAGCGGCTATTCTTTGCAGGACAGATAAATGGCACAACTGGCTATGAGGAAGCTGCAGCCCAGGTGAACGAACTGTGGAAAGTTTGCAACAAAAAGTGGATAATGATTGTTAAATCTGGTAAATTTACATTGATAATGTGATTCCTGACATTTGGACAGGGCATGCCTCCTTGTATAAATCCAAAATCTATTTTTTCATGCTGTTGTGGAGTACAGTGGCCGAGCTGAGTTACTGTAGTGCTAAGGAAACATCTTCCTGCTGTGACCTTGGCTCCATTCTGCCACAGAACTGCTGCTGTTAATCCTGTAGCGTATTATTTTTTACCAAAATACACCTAAGCAAAGAATATTAACTTTGGGAACTTTTGATTTGGTTGCAGTAGTAGAGATGAGGCAAAAGGTTTTGGAGAATTTTTTTAAATGAAGTACTGTAAGGTGAACTACTGAAGACCTGTCCTAGAAGAAAAAGGGTGAGGGGGGGAATAATAGAATCATAGAGTTGGAAGTGACTGCAAGGACCATCCAGTCCAAACCCCTGCCATGCAGGGAATCTCAGTCAAAGCATTCCCAACAGCCTCTGTTTAAAGACCTCTAAGGAAGGTGACTCCACTACACTCCGAGGGAGTTAGTTCCACTGTCGAATAGCCCTTACTGTCAGGAAGTTCCTATTAATGTTGAGATGGGATCTCTTTTCCTGTAGCTTGCATCCATTGCTCTGGGTCCCAGTCTCTGGAGCAGCAGAAAACAAGTTAGCTCCCTCCTCAATATGACATCCCTTCAAGTATTTAAAAAGGGCTATCACATCACCTCTTAACCTTCTCTGTTCCAGGCTAAACATCCCCAGCTCCCTAAGTCGTTCCTCATAGGGTCTGGTTTCCAGACCCTTCACCATTTTAGTCGCCCTCCTTTGGACACGCTCCAATTTCTCAACATCCTTTTTAAATTGTGGTGCCCAGAACTGGACACAATATTCCAGGTGGGGCCTGACCAAAGCAGAATAGAGTGGCACTGTTACTTCCCTTGATCTAGACACTATACTTCTATTGATGCAGCCTAAAATCGCATTGGCCTTGTTAGCTGCTGCATCACACTGGTGACTCATGTTCAATTTGTGGTCTACTTGGACTCCCAGATCATTTTTACATGTAGTCTTGTTCAGCCAGGTGTCACCCATCCTATATCTGTTCATTTCATTTTTCCGCCCTAAGTTCAGTATCTTACATTTCTCTGTGTTGAAATTCATTTTGTTAGCTTTGGCCCAGCTTTCTAATCTATTAAGGTCATTTTGAATTTTGATCCTGTCCTCAAGAAAAGGAAACCTCAAAAAGCTCAGAATAAATTAGTACTGCTGCTCCAACATGGGGGGAGGTGGGGTGGAGAGGTCAAGAATCAATACAAGCTAGACAGAGAGTGAAAGAAGTAACAGGAATGGAGGATGAAGGAGATGTTCTTGTAACTGTCCTTATATGACCTGTGTTAAACATGTTAAAGAGGGAGCGAGGCAGGTAAGAAAGCTTTTGTTGAAGAGCCACAACAAGGCTTTGCTGGTCTAGATTACATGAGGTATGAGAACCAGCAGGCATCCAAACCAATATATCTAAGGATGTATCCGCACTGCAAACAACCACTTTAATTGCCATGGCTCCATGCGATGGAATTCCGGGAACTGTAGTTTGTTGTGGCACCAGAGCCAGGGTGTTAACCCTTTTAAAGGGAAACAAACATATGCAGGTATGAAAGTTAAACTTGTTAAGAGTTCAACTTTCATCAGCAAAACAGCAACAGTGTAGGTCAGACTTTTATTTTAAATCTGTCTTTCTAAAGAATGAAGACTTACTCGCAGAAACAACAAACATACAGTTGGTAGTTTAAAAACAAATAATAATGACTTTAATAAATAAATACATAACAAATTAAATCCTATCCTAATTGGTGATGGTTTGGATATAGCAGGAAGAAACTGTTAACCTTACTTAGAGGAGACAGTTACTCCATTTTAGACTGAGAGGAGACTGTCTAGAATCTGAGAGTGTTAACCAGCCTCCAAGATTGAGTGATAGCAGTCACATGTATAGATAGACAAGGCCTTCCCTCTATCTCATTCTATCTAAAAAGGGAAAGAATGTAATATATAACATTTCCAACAATTAAACTGAAAACCTTTCTGCCTCCCCTGACCTTTGGCATTAGCTGTCTTGTTGTCAGATCATTGTCAGAAATTTTCTAACAGCCTCATCAACATTGCTGACTGTGAAGGTTAATGGCGAAAGAGGGCTGTTTGGTTGTTGTTGTTTTTTAAATTTATTTTGCAAAACATGCAAATGAACAGCCAACAGAGGACTTACTTAAATATCAAGGCCAACCCTGCTCAGTGCTGGCACAGACAGACAGAGGCAATAGCAGCAGAAGGATTGGTAGTTGTTACTGTCATGGAGCTGGGGACATGTCATTACTCTGCAGAGGAACAGGGAACCCTTAGATAATGGGGTATTATATAGCTACATGGTCTAGTCTATAAATAGTACAAGCATAACCAGATGTCATGCTGTCATAACTCCCTGACAAGATTCCAGAAAATGTCTTGCATCCCGTTGTGTATTGCAGTAGAGATAATGTGGACCTGTACTTCTAAGTTAAGCAGTAAAAATACCATGTAGTACTTGTGAGCATATTTACTACCAAACTTCTAAGCTTTGCTCATAAACTGCCTCTATACTGTCTTGGAGAACTGCTCAGAAGCCATCTAGTTATTGAAGGGAAATAAGAGTCCTGTGGGCAGCATCATTTTCCAGTTCTGCGTGGTGTTTAACAGTGCTATTGAAATTTGTTTAAAGTGCAGAATCCAGTACCATGCCCTAGAATCTGGCGCTTCAACAGTCTACTCTCCCTCCCCATCCTGGTGGACACAGAGGTGCTCCATAGCTTGAGCAGGTCAAGATTGTGGGTCTTCTGTACATAGGCTGGCTTCCTTGTCTATCTTGTAACCATTTTGCCCTCTTGTACAGGGTGTCATTGCTGGCATCAATGCAGGCCTACGGGTCAAAGGGAACCCTCCCTTTGTTGTTAGCCGAACTGAAGGTTACATTGGAGTTTTGATAGATGATCTCACCACTCTTGGCACCAATGAGCCCTACCGGATGTTCACAAGCCGTGTGGAGTTCCGGATGTCCCTGCGCCCAGATAATGCTGACAGCAGGCTCACTTTCAGAGGTACTCCATTCTACCATCTACCTTTTTCATACACAGAACTCTTATTTTCCTTCTCCTGTCTGTTCCCCTGGCCATGTTGAGGTATTCTGTGGACAATAGTTTGAAAAAGTAATTTCCAAGACGACTTCTTTTACACTTCTTTTTTTTTTTGGGGGGGGGGGCGTATCTGTTCAGGTTATAATGAAGCTGGTTGTGTGTCCCAAAAGCGGTATGAACAAGCATCTTATATGAAAGCAATGTTAGAAGAAGGCATGGAAGCCCTGAGGTCTGTTCAGTTCAGCTCCACGAAATGGGCCTATCTTGTTCCAGAGGCTACCATAAGTACTCAACGTAGTTCACCCCTCAGGTATAGGAAGTTCTTTTATCTTTCTGGGGCAGGTGGGAATCATAAGCCCTTGGGATCTTCACAAATCTCACACACCCATTTTTTTGTCAAAGTCATTTTTTCCCCAGCTAAAAACATTAAAATGGTTTTGAAAATCCCTTGTGTGAAAAAAAGGCTGTTTGAGGAGCTCTATGTCAGTTTTGTGTAGTTTTGCGTACACTCAGATGATCTGAAAAGCAAGAGAAATAGGTCTCTCTTCTCCTCTTCTGGTGGCATCATGTTCAGATGACACACAGCCCAAACCCAGGTTCTGGTGTGAATAGTCCAGTCAACTTTTGGCATGTTCAGCACCAGAATGGGATATAACATCTTTAATACAAAGTAATAATAATATACAGCGGACTCATGATATCTGCAGCCTTGCCACCTGTGGATTTAAGCGTCCGTTGATGACAAGCCCATACGGCCAAATTAGCAGCCATGCACACCTCACACCTACCATTGGCCAGTGCAGGCAAGGCCTTGATTGCAGATTCAAAATTGAAGCCTATGGAAGTGCTCTTAGATTAGCTGGAGCTCTTTCATCATATTTATTGCACTTCATTCAAAAAATAAATTTTCTAAGCTTTGCTCTTGTTAGCTGCTTTAGCTAAGACAGTCATATTATTTTGTGCATGAACCTACAACATGGATAAGATTCCTAGGTGGTGGCACCATGGCTTGAATTCATGTGCGAAGGCTTTAGACCTGTAAATATCCTGAAATTCTGTGGGAATGGGTATTAACTTGGATATGTTGACTCTGTCATTTTTGCTTCCCACCTTTCTATGACAAACACATAGCTCTTCATTTTTGTTTGCTCAGTGCTCTAGACATTCTTCAGTATCAAGAGGTCAACATGGAGGTCTTGGCAAGAGCTGTCCCAGAACCCCTGAAAAAGTTTGCTGAATGCAGACAACTGGCAGAGAGGCTGAAAATAGAAGGTACAGATCACCAGCAAACTAAACTTGTAGGTTGACAAGTGACAAACCTCTTTCAACTTAAAGTGCAAAATCAGTTCCATAGAACTTATTGGAGGCCACATTCAGTGGGCAAATGAGGCCAAATGCAAAATGGTGTGTGTGTGTGTGTGCGCGCAAAAATGCCATCATCTTTTAGCATAAAGCTCTTATTGCTAGTAAGTACATCTTGGAAGAGGCATTTCACTCTTTTAGAAAAGAAACCTGTATAGTAGCTAGGAAACCACTAAATAATGGAATTACAACAGGGATGGGCAGGTTTTTGTTTTATTTTCAATTTTATTTTTCAATTTTCAATGTAAAAAAAATAAAATTTAATTTTTAAAATATAAATAAAAAATTACAATTATTTTTAAATAAAGTATTTTGTTTTATTCCCATAACCTCCTTGTGGGGCACACTGTCCCATTCAAACACATTGGAAGTTACATCATTTCCAAATGGTATTTTGTCTCATTTTTGGACCTCTGTGCCATTTTCAACAGTTGGGAAGGCCTTAACTGCCAAATGCTGTATGTGTGCAAAGGAATCTTGTAGCACCTTTGAAACTAATTGAAAGAGAGCAGTTAGTAACATGAGTTTTTGTAGATTTGAGTCTACTTCCTTAGACACATGGGGCAGAGTGGAAAGTCCAGGGACAAACCTATATAAGCAGGCTTTGTGTCAAAATGTCCATAGAAATGCAGTAGCTTGTGAGTATAAAGATGAGGTGACAAGTTCAATTTTAACTATGATTACAAGGCCAGGAAAGAATGTTGTCTAAAGCCAAGGTGAGTAGATAGGCATATGTATGAGTGTAGGAATGTACTGTGGGAAATATGTGGACAATCTGGAAGGTTTTTTAGCCAGTTTTCCGATGAAAAATTGCACCAAATAAAGCCTTTAAAAGATTTGGGACTTTGGGCCCCAGAGGCCATAAAAATGAAATTTGTGGGCACATAACAGCCCTATAGCCTATACTTTCTCCACCCTTGTGTTACAGGAAAGGAGGTATTCTTGTAATAGGTCTTGTTTAGTTGGCAATTAGCTCCAGTTCCATGGCATACTCTGGATATCTGTGGAAACCATGCTCCATCTGTTTGCTTAATTTGTTTGCTCTGGAAAGATACCATGGTGTAGGGGTAGTTCAGGATAGTGTACAATTCTAAACCCACCTACTAATGAATTAAGATGTTCTAACACAGTGGACCTACATCTGAGTTAACTTGCTTAGGACTGCACTGTTTATAAATACCATTCTTATTTTGTTTGGTTATTCTGCGGTTGTCTTCTTTCATTGCAAGCTATGTACGAAAGGCATGTGTCCAATCAGAGGTTAGAAATAGAAGAAGTGCGTCGAGATGAGGCTCTCCAACTGCCAGAGGATCTGGATTATTTTGCCATCAATGCATCACTATCCCGGGAAATACGAGAGAAATTGGATTCCCACCGTCCACAGACAGTATGTACTAGTTTTCAAGGGGGCAGAATGTTTAATAGATGCTGTATTTTTTATGGGTTTTAGGGGTGGTTTGAAAGCATTTAGTCATTTCCAAATGCACTGAAGTCAGAATGGAAGAAACACTGTAATACTTGGAGAAAGGGGGACAACTGTGTTGCCAGTTTTGATTTGTACACCAGTCTTCAATCTACCCTTTTGTTAGAGGCAGCATAAAAAGTTAAAAGAATTTCCATTCTGAACCAAAAAGCAAAGAGAGCATTTAACAAATGACAGGATTCCGTCAGTGAGTCTTTTTATTTAAATTCTGGAAATGAAAACATCAAGGGAAATTTATCCACATTAGGTAGATTTACACTGTAGTTCTGTTACCATATTTACCTGGGAATAACTCTTATTGAATTCATTGGCACTTACTCCCAAGTAGATACACATAGGTGTCTGTGTGTATGGTCCTTTAAGTTGCCTGTCAGCTTATGGTGACCCCACAAATTTTATTGGCTTTGCTAGTTCCTTCCTGTGAAATATTGCTTACAGCACCTGGTATTAGTTGGTGGCCTCCCATCAAAGTACTAACCAGTTTAGACCCTGCTTAGCTTCCAAGATCAGAGTGGATCAGCCTTTAGGGTATTAAGCTGCAGATACATGTAGGACAATGCTGTAATTGTGGTGACCTGCCAGATTTTTCTACTCTGATTTCACCTGTTATGCTATCTGACATTCTGTTTTGACTAGTGTTATAAAATGTATAACGGGACAGGGATCTTTGGGCCTTTCAGATGTTTAAATTTGAACTTCCAGAAGGTCTATCCACAATGACTGTGAATGTCATAATCTAAAATGTCTTGGTTCAATTCTTCTGTATACTTTTTTATACTTGGACAAGAAAAGGCATGACTGCTTATATCAGGGTTTCTCAACTAGGATTCCATAAGTTGTCGCTAGGGGTTCAGCAAGGGATTGTGATTGAGGGGGAAAAAAAAAAGGTTTCTGCCATGGCTCCATGCTGGGAATTCTGGGAATGGTACTTTTTTTTTAGTGGTAAATATAATATACTTTTATGCAGGGTATCCTTGAGACATGAACATTGTTTCAATGGTTCCTCTAGGGTTAAAAGGTTGAGAAAGGTTGTCTTACACAATTCTCTGTGGCTAAGAGGAGCTACAAGGCTTAGCATAAAGGCTAAAAACTGGGACACAAATCAGGACAGTCCTGATTCTAGTGAACTTGCTAGGTAACTTCAAGCAATCTACTCTCTCAGCTGAGCCCCTCCTCTCACCTGAGATACGGAGACAGTCGTACTCCTGGACTTATAAGGAATCCAGATGATTAGAGCATTCAACAAGTGCTGTGAGATGTTATGAAGTAATGGATGATATATTAGACATGTGCAGACATGATCTAGCACACCTGAAAACCTTGTATTGCTGACATCTGAATACAGAGTGACAATTAGATGCCTAAATGTGTGTCTCTTCCTGGAATTGCTAAATACATAAAAGAGGAAAAAGCATGGATGTGGTATATGTAGTTTGAGCTTTCATTTTCATGGTGGTTTGGAAGCCAAATAAACCATATCCACATTTGTTCTTGCTGGAAATGCCAGGATTAAGTTAGCTCTCAGATGTACACCATTTGAATGGTGTGGTACAATGATTTTTTATTCATAAGCTCCAACCAGCAATCCATTTTTTTATCCTGTTTATTGCCATAGAGTAAATTATATGCAAGAATGACTGAAATGCTTCCACTGTTAATGGTTTCCTTTTCTCACTTAAACATGACTACAGGGCCGGAGAAGATGGTGAAAGCAATGAAAATGAGTTCTAATTCTTGCCTTCATATTTATTCTTCCTAGATTGGGGCTGTGAGTCGCATCCCTGGAATGACACCAGCTGCTGTTGTTAACCTACTGAGATTTGTAAAAACCAATTGTGAAAGAGTGAAGAGAGAACATAGCTTACCCAGAAATGCTGATCCTTTACCAGATGCAGATCTGATGGGACAAAGGAGGTTCCAAGCTGCTGATGTAGGCAATGCTTTTTAAGAAAAAGCCATCGAATACATTATTTGTGTTGTTGGAACCCATGGTTTCAATACCATATATGTATTTATGTATGTAATTGCTATTCAATAAATGTATATAGAAAAAAACCTATACTAACTTGTGCCTTGTGTTATCACAAACATCTATAAAATGTGGCAATCTAATTGTGGTTACAGCTCGCAGAAAAAGTAGCCTCAGTATGTATCCAGAAAACTCCAATCAACACGCCTTCCAACTTTGCTTCCTCCCCAAGTTAAAATAAGGAGGGAAAGGCATACACATCTGTGTCACACTGATGCTGTTTTTATGTGAGGGTCAACAGGGTAGTAAAGGATTCTTGATGAGTATTTGCCACATGGTTGTTTATCCCTTTTTAGGTTAGCAGATTGGTCTGTGTGCTTTCTACACAAGATATAGTAGGAACAATGACTCTTCAGCTGGGCAAAATTATTGAATTTTAAAGCTGGTAGGAATCCAAAAGGTCATCACAGTCCAACCCAGTCAAATGGATCCACAGATAAGCATTTTTGATAGATGGACATCCAACCAATGCTGAATCCAGCCTCCTGTGAGTGAGTCTATCACTGGTCCAAGATACTCTGTTCTGTTGTTGAGATATCAAGAAGTTCTTCCTAATGTTTGGTTAGAATTTCTTTTCTTGCAATTTGAATCCACTGGTTTAGTCCTACTTTGCGGAACAGCAGAAAATAAGCTTTTTCCATTATCCCTGTGACAGATACTTGAAGATGGCTATTTTACCATTCAAACATTTCTTCACCAGGCTAAACATGCAAATCACTCCACTGTTCCTCATATGGCTCGGTTTCCCAACCATTCACTATCTCTGTCATCCTCCCCTGGAGATGACAATATCTTTAAACAGTGGTGCACGAGACTGAAGAGAATGGTACTATTATTTCCTTAATCTTTACACTATACTTGATGCAATCTATAACTGCAATGGCTTTTTTGAGCCACCATGGTGTAGTGGTTAAAGATTATTAAAGATTAATCCTGAAAGATTATTTGTTTATTTAGAGTATTTATATTCTGCTCTTCAACCAAAAAGACTCTCAGGGCAGCTTACAAATAATTTAACAATTCCCTGCACTCTGGTTTACAGTCTAAGTAAGACATGAAATATAAAGAAAAGGAAATGGCAGTGGGACAGGCCTAAGCCTGGCAGGTGTTGCCTGTTTTTCTTCTTCTGAGGCTAGAGCAGTGGCAGTTGGGATGGAAGAAGGGCCTTTAATCTATTTCTGGGCTCTTCTCTCCCTTTTAGGATACAGATGCCCATCTGGCCTCTGTTTAAAGACTTCCAAAGATGGAGCGTCTACTATGCTCTGAGGCAATTATTACACTGCTCTGCCAAATATTTAGGCAGAATCTCTTTTCTTGTAATACAAATCTATTGCTTTTGTGTTCTAGTTTCTGAAGTATCAGAAAAGAAGCTGGTGCCTTCTTTTACATGACATCTCTTCAGATATTTAAAGATAGATCTCAGGCAGGGCTCCAGGGTCCACTCAGCCTTGCATCCTTTCATAGGTCGCTAAAGTGAGTACCCAGCCTATTGGGGGCAATTAGCTACACATTGGAAACTGCTTAGGGGGTGCTTAAGTGTACTTGATAAGCGGCATAGAAATGTACTTGCTATTGCTATTCCTCAAAGCTTGATTTCCAGACCTATGAGCATTTTGATTGCCCTTCTCTGCACACATTCCAGCTTGTCAATATCCTTCTTGAACTTGTAATGAAGATGCCAGGCAGATGTCTCAAGAATAGGCAATCACAACATGGTTCCTCCCCCCCCCTTTCCCATTGCACCATAGCAGGTGATGTTTCTCAGATAAAATTGTCCAAATACAGCTTGAATAACTGGGCAGGAACCTAGGGCAGAAAGTGCTCCTTAGAGAAAGTGCACAGAAAACTACTTAAGGCTTTAAAAGTCACCATCAGCACTTCGAATCAAGATAAAAAGGTCCACCTGGGGTTGCCTTCCTCTTTGCACCAACTAAAGTTTGTCAAACATTTTCAAAGGTAACTCCTCCTATAATGCATTGCATTAATTGATTAATTGATTATTTTTAATATCAGTCAGTGGACTTAAGAACAATAGTTGCTCAGATAATTTAATCAGTAGAGACTAATCTTGGAAGCAACCAAACTAGCGAGGGCTTCTACTGAATAGATAGAGCTTGCCTCCACTTTTGGGGTCTAAATGTTTTTAAATTGTTTAAATAGTGTTTTAATAGGAGTGTTTATTTAGTTTGTTTAACTTTGGTATTAAAAATTTCTTTATAGCTGCATTTTGTTTTAACTCCTGCTGTGAACCACCTTTGGTCCTATATTGGGAAAAATGTGAGGTATAAATTAATGGACAGCAAAGATAAGGTTTGGGGGACCATGGTGTATGCCTGTTCAGTTTCACAGATTGACCACTACTTGCTAATACAGGAAAGGCTGAGTTTGTAGCCCACTGGAAAGGCTTACTCAAGAGGCAAGCCACTTTTAATTGGCTCCAGGAAAGGCAGTAACAAATATGTACCTTTTTAAGTCTAGCCTGCCATCTGATTGGGTTTTCTAGATTATGGCAGCTATTATTTTTAAAATTTCCCCAAAAAATCAATGAGCATCCAAAACACATTGCAGAAATAATCTGAGACTGCATTAACTGCCCTGGTTCAGTGTTATGGGACCCTGGGAATTGTAGTTTGTTGTGGAACCAAAGAAAAAGCTAAATGCCTAACAAAACTGCAGTTCCCAGTATTCCCCAAGCATTGAGCCAGGGCAGTTAAAGCAGTCTCAAACTGGATTATTTCTGCAATGTGTTTTGGACCTAGTTTTAGATAGGAGCACTAATCCGCAGCCCTGCATGGGGGTATGGCATCTCCCCCATCTTCATCTAGTCTTAGGGAAGACAAAGAGCAACAATACATGGCTTTAGAGGCACATCTGCATTTGAAATACCTCTACAGAAAACATACCGGGTAGCTGTGTTGGCCATTTAACAAATGCAAACAAAAATCCACCAGTAATACCTTTATTGACCAACTGAAATGCACAATATACTTGCTGCAAGCTTTCAAAGCTCCATGGGCTTCTTCATCATCCTGTTTGCTTTGTAACATCTTGCCTGATGAAGAAGCCCATGGAGCTACAAAAGCTTGCAACAAGTATATTGTGCATTTTGGTTGGCCAATAAAGGCATCACTGATGGATTTTTGTTTACTTCTGCAGGTGAGAGATTCTGTCTGTTCAGGTCACTAGATTATAAGAATGTGAACATCCTAACCCAAACAGTAGTCTTGCTGAGCCAGCGGAAAATCTGTTATGCAGCACTGCATAGCAGCCACAAGATGGCGCCGCACAAGCACTTATGGCATCAAAGGGTTGGGCAGCATTGTTCTCACAGCTAAGTATGGCTGAGCCCTGCTTTCTTGCTTCTAGTAAGGACTTCTCAGGTCTTCTGCTGTGGGGGAACCACCAGTTTTGTTTGTTTTTTTCTCATTGTGCCAGAGACCAGCATTGTGTTGGTGCCCACTGGCAACTTGGAAACTTGCCAGGAACCAACATTTTTGAGAAACACTGCCTTAACAGACTGGCATTCAATCTATTTTCTTTTCCAGCAAACTCCATGTTCACTTCCCTGTCTTCCTCTCCCTCTCTCTTTAGTCCTATTAAACCTTTTGTCTTTAAGAAGCAGAGTTGAATTTACTGGGCCCACTACTGTAAGAAGAGCTGAATTGCAACATGTAAATCAACAGTGCAACTTTCCTCCCACAAGTCCATCCCTTTTCTCTCTCACCAATGCTCTGAGCTTTCCCTAGGCAGCAAGTAGAGAGTCTGGCGGCCCCATTTGCCCTCTGAAGGTCTGGAAGCCTGGCAAGAAACCAAGGATGTTTGTGGTCGTCCTGCACAGCATAGGGTTTGCTCAGAGCAGTCTGAATAGTCACTTCCACAAGGCAAGTCCAAATGGTTTGTTATGTAATCAAGGCCCTGAGCTCAGCTATATGGCAGGAAAAGCCTACAGGGAAATGTTAAGACACAGTCACAGGCAAGACACAGTAAGGCTTTTATTAACAGCAGGTCTTCCTCTCCTTAACCCCCCCCCCCACCAACATATCGGAGATGGTAATGGGATCTAGCTCTCTGTACAAGCTCCTGAGGTTTTCTCCAGTGTGAAGTCAAAGGCTTTCATGGCCAACATCCATAGGTTTTTTGTGCGTTTTTGGGGCTATGCGGTCGTGTTCTAGAAGACTGTATTCCATTTTTTGACAATACCAACCACAGGAATAAATTCTTCAAGAATATGGCCACATAATCACATAGCAATATAACTGGCATCTCTCTCTTCCCCCAGTTGGTTACATTCTGCATCTGTGCTCACAAAGTAGCACAGCTATGGAGATTCTGGTTGAAACCTCAGTCCTTCCAGACTCCTAATGGGCAGCCCTAAGAGACCCCAAAATTTAACTACAGCACCATCCAGGATCTGGAATGTTGTTGTTGTGCCTTCAAGTTGTTTCCGACAAGATTTGTTCAGATGAGGCTTGTGTTGCCTTCCCCTGAGAGTGTGACTGTCCAAGGTCACCCAATGGGTTTCATGGCTGAGGTGGGTATCACACCCTGGCCTCCAGAGTCATAGTCCAATGCACAACACAATAGTTCAGGATGTGGAATTAATATCTGCTTTGTTTCCAGGGTTGGGTTTTTCTTTTTTTGGCAGGGGGAGAACAACACGTACATTGTTTACAACACTTGTGCCATGTTTTCTTGGCAGGTTTCTATGCTCAAGCATGCAAACTACAAGCCTGAGCTTTCAAGCTGACCTAACACGCAATACAATACTATGAGAAAGTAACAGGCCAGTTGGATGTTACTGTTTTTGAAATCTCATCCTGGGGGGGGGGTCTCACTAAAGTCAATGGGGATTGTTTCTGAATAAGCATCTACAGAACTGCGTAAACCACCCTTTAACAGTTCATTACACAAGAGCAGAGGCACCTACTTTCACTGGACAAAAGAGGACACTAAGGCTATTGTGTCTGACTCAAGGCAGCTGTAGGGCAGGCAGCATTCCAGGAGCTGGGAAGAGGGACAGGCAAGGGAGTATTTAAAATCCACCTCAACCTGAATTTGTGTGAACTAGCAACTTACAATGGCACATCCTCTAGGAATTTCACAGTACTACTTCCCATCTGTAAGTGGTTAATTTAGTGCCTGAAGGACACTTGGAGGAGTGGGCTGTTGTTCCTCTACCTGCATTGCAGCCAAGAGGCACCCAAATGGACCATCTCCCCCAGCAGTCTGCCTTGGGGGATTCGCAGGAAAGTCTCATTTCTGCTGCTTGTTAGCACTCAGCTAACCCTCAGTAAATTCTAAATGGAGATTGATCAACGCCTGACATGATCTTGTATTATGTGGCCAGATGGGAGGTTCTTAGGTATCCCTCTATTACCCAAGGGAAGCAACTGTTTGCCTAAAAGCAGAGCCCAGCAAGCCTCAGGTTCAGAACTGTCTCTTCATGTGTCTGCACTATATAGTGCAGGACCCTCTCTGAAGAAATATTTGAAAACAACGTAAAAGGCACACAACGCTCTAGGGCAGCTCCCAAAGCCCCACAATACCATGGGAAGCTAAGAAGGGTCAGCCCTGGATAGGGAGACAAATGCAGGTGTTGCAGCTTAGGAGGAAGGAACTGGGCCAAAACCAACTGAGTATGCTTTGCCTAACCCAATTAATGAATGGGATGATCACCTGAAGTCAACAAATGACAGCATACAGTATATGCACACACCTTGGAAACTATTCAGGGGACTACACTGCATAGAATTTTTACTGGACTACAAATTCCAGAAATTAAGTGAAACCATGTTTGATTTTGTCTAGTAAATATACACTTTGACTACATGTCTTTTAGTTCTAGTTTTGAGGTTTCTTTTCAGCCTGTACTTTTGTGCTGTAAAGGTTTGGGGCAAGAGGTTTGAATAAGCTTGAACCCAAGTATCCACCGGTAGAGGCCAGGGATGGCCCATGCTTCTACCATGTTGTGTACCTTCAGCCCCAATTCATAACCGTATATGCCCTTGACTTGAGAACATTTGCTTTGATTCTGTTTCTTGCTTTTTTAGCAGCTGCCAATCAGCATTTACCACCTTTTTATGAGAAATTTAAATCATGTTTCACAAAAGGTAAGTGTGTCTAATAAATCCAGTGTACCGAGGCATGTAAAGCTCTTTTAAGCACCCCAAAGTACTTGAATGTTGGTGTATGATTCAGAAATAGTCATTTCTTTTGCAAACTGGACAACCGAAATAGCCAATTATGCCTCCTCCTCCACCATTATTACTTTACAGGTAATTGCATAGAGCTATTTGAAATAGCAATCCATATACAGTAGTACATTTTGAAATATTTTACTAACATGAAATGCTGTTCTACATACTATTCTACCTGGAAAATAAAAGAGCCATAGAGGTCAGGTAGTTCTAGACTGAATTTATTGAAGATAAACTAAAGTCCAAGTGTTTTAGCTTACAAAATTTAGTATTTTTCCATTAACCCAACAATACTATCACATACGCATTGGAAAGTAAAGCTAATCTACTGAACTGAATTGCCAAATATCAAAATGTCAATGTTGATGTGATTTGGATTTAATAAAAGGCAGTATTTAGCACAGGCTACCCCTTGCCAGCTACTCACTTGAAGCCAGTATTTACAAACACCAACTGTAATTTTTCACTAGCCCACCATGTAATGTCCATTTTTAACACTTTGGGATCAAAATGACAGTCTTGAGGGCCTGGCAGCCTTGTTTCAAAGCAAATCCAACTTCTACAGTGGTCCTATACAAGGACCTGGAACATAACAGTACCCATTGACAATGCTTGCCTTCGGTGATATTAGCTTCCTATTTCTCAATGTCTTGCTCCAAGTAGGAAAGAGGCCCATTTTAATGAAAGGTTCCTAGAGCACAAAAAGGTAACAGGCACAATACAAATGCCTTTAGCTGCTAGTTTAAGGCTAAATAAATGAATATGGGAGTTTTCAAATAGACAACTACAGTACTGTTTCATACTAGCAGCCTGTTTCAAAGATAATCCTAAAATTGTTACATAAATGTCTGGGGCTGAATGGCCAAAGCTCCAGTGTACTATTACGGGAAGTGTAGTTTTACTGACTAGCGCCAGTTTTACTCCCCAAAGGCCTCTGGGCTTTCAAGATCCAAGAACCTTGTCTTTAAAAAACAAAATCTGAAGTTACTGTTACACAGGTGCATCTAATGTTACTGTTACATGTGTCTGAAGTTATCGCTACATATCTTCAAATCAATTGACCCATTCACCAAAAATGTATTTTCTAAGACCACAGCCCACTTAGGTAACTTTTTAGATCATTTTACTAGTACAGCCATGTTTAACCTCCCTATCTTGCATACTTTTTGGAATGTTAAGAGTTGGCCGTAAACCACTCTATAATTATTGGTCTAACGTTTGAACAGGGATGGTGACTAAACTTCCAAAAGCAGGACCCTGATATCCAATGAAATTCAACCAAACTTAGCAACTTAGGCACAGAAAAACAAGCCTGTTAATTTCCATGTTATACTCCATGGTTCAAATCATGATTGTAATACTGTATGTGCTACTATTCACACAGTGCTTGTTGTGAACCTACTTCCCCCATTTACTAACCCAGCCCACAGAAACCACAATTCAAACTGACTGCTACATGGACTCAATAGAAATTATGTGTCACTTGAAATGGTGCACGTAAACTAAATCTGGCAGTATAGTATTTCTGCTCTAAGCGAGGTCTGCAATTTGATCCCATTTACCTCATAAGACACTTAGAAAACCCATTTTGGCATAGCACTTAAGAGTCTGGATGTTGGGAGTGTTATGATCTCAATATAAGGGATTTACTAAGGGTAGGAACATACTGTTCTCCATACACAATGGTGTAATCTGGAGAAGTTATGATTTTAACAGACTTGCCTGAAAATAAAGGGGGAAAAATCCGAATTCCAAATGTAGTCTAACTCCCATAACTTCCATTAGCAAGAACAGGAAAGCTTTTTAAGATCCCCAGTTGTTAATCCAGAGTTCCAATTTGCACTCTGAAGCACTACTAGCTTGAGAAATAACCCATGAAAAACCAAACATCTGCAACTGCTGATAAACTGCCAAGTAAAAACACGATGTCTCAAAACTAGCAATACTTCATTTAGTTAGTGAAACAGTAAAACTTCCAAAAGTACATACACTAATAGCTTAAAAACAAGCCGTTAACTAAATTGCTCTGCTTCCTTAAATTATGAAAAATATGATAGTAAGTCTGTAGTCATTTTAGGCTTGTGAGAGGATACTCTGTATTAGACTGAACTACCTAAACGTCTTGACCACTGCACAATTCTGTTGGCACTTTTTTTTGTCACATAAGCACTTTTATGTTGTAATACCTTTGGAAGTCTTCCCACACAGCTTTTTGTATACACAAGGTAGAAGTCCAATATTTATTAATATCCAACATTTAACTGTTACCCCAAAGAACACAGAGACTTTGCATTAAACTTTGCTTTAATGGTCTCAAAATTTGTGACAGATTTTGGTCAAGTTGTTTCCATTTAAAAAAGTTTACTGATTTTAAAAACTAATAACTTAAACTGCCACGAAACAAATGGTCCACAAACATTCCTTTCCTTCTGAAGCTTTTACGATGCATTGTAATCATTAACCAGTCTTTTACTATTAAACTTAAATGGCCAATTGAGACAAACAGTTCTGAGACCATATTTCCACCACTGATTAAGACTGAGGTGGCAGATGTACAGAATTTTCATTTAGCCTTCTGAGCCTTCTGGGCAGACTTTGTAACCTTGCCAGCACCAGCTGCTTTCTTATCAACTGCCTTGATGACACCAACAGCAACGGTCTGTCTCATATCACGTACAGCAAAACGACCTAGGTGCAAACAAGAACAGTTAGAGCACTTTCAAAAGGTAAAACACACACACCAGACCTATTTCTTCTATCCCTTTCTGTATTAGAAAACCTTAAAAATCTTCTTTAGTGGTGCTATTAACAAGACATGCCAACTAACTTTACCAGCTAATGCACTTATTTCTACATTGGTGACTGAAAGGCACAGCCCTAGTACATGAATAAAGCATTTTATGTATCAAGAATTGTAACCAAACTTCATAAATAGCAATGTGCCATTTATCAGAGACTTAAAATAGACTGAACCACTCCCCTTTCTTGCAATATTGCCATTATCCCTTCTAAGGGAAGATATCACAGGCCAGTAGTCTATTGCACTAATGGCTGGTCATGGTGATTTCTCCTAACCCTAAACAAGAAGACACGCAACAAGTTAACAGTGCCTCAAAAATAAGGATTATTTTACAGATGCACTGGATTGGGAGCCATACTTTAATAGAAACAACAATCATACAATCAGGGCCATTTAAATGATACATGTTTCCGGTGTCAAACCAACATAGTGCATAAAGACTTGTCTAGCAAAAGAACTACTTACCCAGAGGAGGATAGTCAGAGAAGCTCTCAACGCACATAGGCTTGCCTGGAATCATGTCAACAATGGCAGCATCTCCGGATTTGAGGAACTTTGGACCATCTTCCAGTTTCTTACCGGACCGACGATCAATCTTCTCCTTCAGCTCAGCAAACTTACAGGCAATATGAGCGGTGTGACAATCGAGCACAGGGGCATAACCAGCACTTATCTGGCCCGGGTGATTCAGAATGATAACCTGGGGAATTATTAAAAAAGATTAATCTACATCTTTATCCATTCAGATATAGACAGCACTTGCAGAATTTCATCAAACAAAGCAACTTTTGCAAATTACCTGTGCTGTGAACCCAGCAGCTTCCATGGGTGGATCATTTTTGCTGTCACCTGCGACATTACCACGACGGACATCTTTGACAGACACGTTCTTTACATTGAAGCCAACATTGTCACCAGGGAGAGCTTCACTCAAAGCCTCATGGTGCATTTCCACAGATTTCACTTCAGTTGTAACATTGACTGGGGCAAAAGTTACTACCATGCCTGGTTTCAGAATGCCAGTTTCCACACGACCCACTGGGACAGTACCAATCCCTAAAAAATAAATAAAATTGAATTAAAATTTTAAAAAAATCAATTGTAACATTATCGTTATTTTGGAAAGACAGGTAAGAACAATTCCAGATATGAGAGAGGGAGTCTGGACAGAGCTTCAGACAGGAATAATTATTTTAAGATAAAAATACTCTTTCCCATGATCCTTCTTATTTTGGAACCAGAAAGTCAGCCAAAGTAGAAATCATTTGCACAATGCATTCACATATTGATCTTTTTCCTCTAAATTCAATGTAACCTTCTTATAATACATACCACCAATCTTGTAGACATCCTGAAGTGGCAGACGCAGGGGTTTGTCAGTTGGACGAGTTGGTGGCAAGATAGAATCCAGAGCTTCCAGCAGTGTAGTTCCACTAGCACTGCCGTCCTTACGGGTCACTTTCCATCCCTTGAACCAGGGCATCTGCAAGGGAAGAACATAGCATATAGGTGTTTTCATTGAAGATGAGTTACCAATCCACGATTTCTCACAGGAGTAATGTGCACGCTTTCGAAATGTGCCTCATTCTCATTTCATTAATTAAGGCAAATTACATAGGAAATGTGACTAAAGGTCTTAATTCAGCACAGCAATCTCTTGCTCATGTCCACTTCTATTGTATTAGCTGAAGCAGTAGGAGGCATCTTTATTATTTCCATACATTTCAATCACGACAAAAATCATCTTGACAAGTGATGTCACTTACATTAGAGCTGGGCTCCAACATGTTGTCGCCATTCCAGCCAGAAATTGGCACAAAAGCCACTGTATCAGGGTTGTAACCAATTTTCTTGATGTAGGTGCTGACTTCTTTGACAATTTCCTCATATCTCTTCTGGCTGTAAGGTGGCTCGGTAGAATCCATTTTGTTAACACCAACAATAAGCTGTTTCACACCCAGAGTATAGGCCAGAAGGGCGTGCTCACGGGTCTGCCCGTTCTTAGAGATACCTGCTTCAAATTCTCCAACGCCAGCAGCAACAATGAGGACAGCACAATCAGCCTATAGGGGGAGAAATCCATTTATATTAATTTTCCTCCATACACCAAATGTTTATACTATCTCTCCAAAGCAGCACTGTTTGCTTACAATATACTATTGTTTGCTTACCTGGGAGGTACCAGTAATCATGTTTTTGATGAAGTCTCTGTGTCCAGGAGCATCAATGATAGTGACATAATATTTGCTTGTTTCAAACTTCCAGAGAGAAATATCAATAGTGATACCACGTTCACGTTCTGCCTTCAGTTTGTCCAGCACCCAGGCATATTTGAAGGAGCCTTTGCCCATCTATTTAGGAAACATACAATTAATGTAGTTAAAACATTATACAACAGCAAGAGGCAACAATGTTACAAGAACTCTCAAGACATCATGCATCAACACGCCGAAATACAATATACAAGCTATATTTAGCAGAACTTGGCAGACAGGGTGTGAGATTCCGTATCTGTTTCGCTTACTTAACCCAATGACACTTAATCCATCACTGAACATACATGACTGACTGCTTAAGAGCTTCTTCCAAGTTTACAGAAGCTTCTGATCAAATCATTTACAAGAAAGGTCACATTCACTAGCTCTTCCATGCACTTTTAATGTATGCTTATTTAACTTGATAATTCTGTTAACAATCCAGTTATAAACTGAATCAACTTGTTAAACCCAAGTAGAGATTTATTGAATAAATGGTAGCTTGTTAAATCCATTTCACTGAATCAACTGTGGTTCAAATTAACAACTGGACTCAGGCCTGAGAGTGAAGGCCAGGATGTTTTTATTATATATGTCTGATGTTCTGCCCTTTGATGAAAAGGGCACTATAAGCAAACATTATTAGCTCACACAGAATGGACCACTTATGGGACAGGATCATATCAATGTATCCAAAACTTCACATCCAAATGTTGACATAGCAAATTTTAATAAAGGCTTAACAACAGAAATAATTCACTGATGAAGTCTATCTTTTTGATGTTCTACTTGGCAATTACACTGGAGGCAAACCCACCTCAGCAGCTTCCTTCTCAAACTTCTCAATGGTCCTCTTATCAATCCCACCACATTTGTAAATCAGGTGGCCAGTGGTGGTGGACTTGCCAGAGTCGACATGCCCAATGACGACAATGTTGATGTGGGTCTTTTCCTTTCCCATTTTTGGTGGATTAACAGATGGTTCTCTTCCACTTCAGATAAAAAAACCCTGTGGAGGTAAGAGGAAAAAACACACAAAGTGGTGAAATTCACCTTTTAAAAAAATTGATAGTCATTGATTTTGTTATTTTTATCACTTATAATAAACTCACAGAGACACACATACACAGCATGTATAATAATTAAAGTCAACTATATTTTTGGCTGATAGACAGGAAGGAAATTTGAATAAAAGTTAAGTATGCTGATATGAAGATGTAAATCAGTGGTTCCCCAACTGTGGTCTATTAGGAGGTTTGGACTTCAACTCCTACTAGCCTTAGCCAGTTTGACCAACAGTCAGGCATTCTGGGAGACAAAGTCCAAAACATTGGGAGGGCCAAAGCTGGGGAATCACTCATTTAAGTGATCACTGAGACTATGAGTAAGAAAGATGAAGGCCATTAGTATGGTCACAAAGCAAGATAGATAGGAAGAGATGTGAAAGAACTGAAGAAAGGGTTGGGAAGGGATATTGAAGGTTAAAGAGAAGACTATATTGCTTAAGATGGTGGCTATAGGAAGGTTTTAGAGATCTGGAAAGTCTCAAGCCAGTACAGACTAAAACACACAAAAATGTGTGTGTGTATAGATTTTTATCCTTTTATCTTTATATGTTTATAGGAATAAGATATTTATATGGATAATTACTGGTTAACAGCATAGTTGCTAATTAAGAGTGTGCCCTCACTCTCTCTGCCTGTGTAGATATGCCTATGAAGGAAGGATACTAGTTAACCGTGTGTACTTAAGGAATCCAGCCTCCCTGCCTGAGGGAGGGAGGGAGGGAGGCCAGGCCAGGCAGGGCCTAGGCCCAGGCCTGCCTCGAGTAGTGCTGCTCCTCCCTCTCCCTC
>NC_056522.1:126567631-126571201 GCF_019175285.1 Sceloporus undulatus | reverse complement strand
CCCCCACCCCATAACCAGAATTATTATTATTATTATTTCTTGACCCACGGGTTGAGGCAGGGAACAACAACAGACCAACAATATACAAAAGTTAAGAACACAATATCAGTTAAAACGTCAATTCAAAAGAACAAACAAGGCACATATTAAAACAATTATCTCCCCCCCATTCCACTTAATCCACCTTGATTTTCCTGCCTAGTCGCTTATCCTTTCTTCCACTCCTCACTATATGCCTCTGTTCATATACCCCACACTTCAGCATCAAACCATGCAAAACTTTCCTGTTTCTTCAGCCCTAAAAGATTATTCAAAGACATAGCTGTGTTAGTCTAGAGAATCAGTATGCAAAGGGATCTTTGTAGTGCCTTTGAGACTCGCTGAACATGCATCTGAGGAAGTAGGCCCAAGTCTACAAAAGCTCACACTACCAGCTTTCTTTCAGTTACCCTCAAAAGGGACCACAAAATCCCCTAACAGATTATGTTTCCTTTCTACTTCAGTTTCTTTCAAATTCAAGAACAGGTGTTTTATCAGAAGTGTAAACCTCATCCCAATTTGGGGGGATTTTTGCAACCTATACAGTACACATCCATGTAGTGGGTGCCTCAGTGTTACAATACAGTATTAGCTACAAACTTTCATTTTCCATGTTGTATTTTTAAAGTCATCTTTTAAATACAAAATACTCTGTCTTTCTTTCATTTCCTAAATAATTTGTTGTTCTTGTTGTGTGCCTTCAAGTCATTTCCAATTTACGGCCACTCCAAAGTGAAACTTATCATGGGGTTTTCTTGACAAGATTGGTACAGGGGAGGTTTGCCACTGACTTCCCAAGGCTGAGAGTGTGTGACTTGCTTAAGGTCACCCAGTTTAAGAGCCGCCACCATCTTTAGCAGACTTGGAGTCCATAGTCTTTTCAGTTTACACATTCTCTCATTGACTATCACATCTAGGATTGTAGCATTATTTCAGAGTAAAACCTATTGTACTAAATGAGAGACTTTTCATCACTCCATATGCACAGACTTGAGCTAAACAAAGCATTTTAAGATCCAAAGCACCCTGCAGAAATAATCCAGTTTGAAACTGCTTTAACTGGTCTGGCTCAGTGCTAGGGAATTCTGAGAACTGTAACTTGCTGTGGCACCAGAGCTCTCTGAAAGAGAAAACTAAATGTCTCAGAAAACTACAGTTCCCAGAATTCCCTAGCAATTAACCAGGGCAGTTTAAGCGGTTTCAAACTGGATTTCTGCAGTGTGCTTTGGCACCTAAATTGGTTAAACCCAGGCCTGCTTGAATCACAAAGAAGCAACTGGTATTGTAGCATGCTGTTTTAATTTTTAATTACCATGCCCTTTGGCAACATAACAGAAGGTATTACTTTCTGGTAATTCCATAAGAGGTTTGCTAGAACTAGTAAAGTGGGGGGAAAGTTTATATGTAAGAACTTTCCATCCTTTTATCTGCCACATTTTGGGAACAAGCAATTTTAAATTCCTACACCACTGAAAAATTCCAAAATACAGTAAGAAGAAAGCCCCATTAAACACAAAGGGATTTCCTTCCAACCATGCAAACATTCCTCAGATTGCAAATTATATACACAAATTTATTTCTAAGATCCAAAACACACTGCAGAAATAATCCGTTTTAACTGGCCAGGTTCAATGGCAGGGAATTCTGGGAACTGTAGTTTTGTGAGACATTTAGCCTTCTCAGTCAGAGAGTTCTGGGGCCACAATAAACTTACAATTCCCAGGGTTCCCTAGCACTGAGCCAGGGCAGTTAAAGCAGTCTCAAACTGGATTATTTCTGCAGCGTGTTTTGGACCTTAGTCAATGCATTTCATAGCAAGTTGTAGGGCACATTAGACTCAAGGCCTCACATAACTTGACTGTTTTGTTTACTTAAAAGGTGACCTTTTTGATGTTTATCAGGAGAGATCATCAGTATAAATGGAGTAAAAACAACACACACCAAGCACAGGCCCACAGTAGGTAAAATGACCAGTTCCCCCGGTACGCCTGTCCTGTAATGCACATCTAGAACAACAATGCCAAAAATCCTTTTTGCACTTGGGGTCCCTCTGACAACAACTGCAAAGCTGACAGAGGAGAATTCACAATGGCATGGAGTAAAGAAACCACCTAAACAAACATGTCCAACTTGCTCACAAGGATTTTTCCATTTGGCAAGAATAGTTCATTGTTTCCTAACTTTGAATAAACTGTCTGACCTGACAAGCTTACATAGGACACATGTCAAAAAGACAATGGTTGCATGTGCACTGCAGAAATAACCCGGTTTGACACCACATTAACTGCTATGGAATTCTGGGATTTGTAGTTTGTTGTGGCACCAGAGCTCTCTGACAGAGAAAGCTGAATGTCTCACGAAGCTGCAAATGCCTGGATTCCCTAGCGTTCAGCAATGCCAGTTAAAGTGGTATCAAACTGGATTATTTCTGCAATTGAGGATGCAGCCAGATTAGCCCACTATCCATATGCAATGCCGACAGATACCCCTTAAATGTTACTTATACATGCTTACTTGGGAGTAATTGTTTTCATCTGACAAAGAGTAAACACAACAGAGCAATAGACACACATGTTTGTGTTTGGTTTAAATTATGTATTTTGTTCCAGCTGCCACAGTATTCAGGGTCTATGTTAATTGGGCTTGGGCTGCACCCACACTGCAGAAATAATCTGGTTTAACACCACTTTAACATGGTTCAATGCTATGGAATTGTGGGAACTGTAGTTTGTTGTAGCACCAGAGCAAAGCAACAAACTACAATTCGAAGAATTCCATAGCCTTTGAGCCATGGCAGTTAAAGTGGTGTCAAATTGGATTATTTCTACAATGCAGATGCAGTCATACTTACACAAGGTTCTGCCTTTATTATATAGTCTAAATTATTTTAACTCTCTCTGTGTATATATCAAATCCTTTTTCAGAAAAAGGAAAATAAAGGTATTTTTTACCTAAGGGCTGTATTCAGTTTCAGAGATCTCCTAAACTGCATTCAATCAATGGGTGGAGCTAAAATGCCATTTTGGCAGAGTCAAAACACCAGCATATGTTGGTCCTGAGGTTTTTCTGCCAGTTAGATGAGACATTTCAACCTTTCAGAAGAGGAAGAGAAAACCTGTATAGAAAGTAGGAAACGGCAAAGCAATGGTATCATGGGGGAGTTGCCATTCTAGAGAAACCTAGGATGAACCCAGATTGAAACTGTAGCAGATTTCATCCCAGTGCATAAGGCTGTAACTGATGCAAGTTATTATTCATTATTTTTAAAATAAGTTTTATACAAAATAGCTTTCACTCATCATATACCTTCCGCACAAAATTACACCGAGATTTTATGTAATCTTATCCACACTTATTTTGAGAGTAAATTTCATTAACAGCTATCTTGGTGTTGTGTTATGAACATTGGATTACAACTCTGGTTCAAATCCCTGCTCAGCCATGGAAACTCCCTGTATGACTTTGGGCAAGTCACATTTTCTCAGCCTCAGAGGAAGGAAAAGGCAACAACCCATCTGAACAAATATTTCC
>NC_056522.1:126542602-126567621 GCF_019175285.1 Sceloporus undulatus | reverse complement strand
AATAATAATAATAATAATAATAATAATAATAATAATAATAATAATAATAATAGTTCATTTCTAAAGCACTGTAAATGTACATAGCGCTGTGCATACAAATGATCTAATCAATAAAAATAAAACCTGCCAATGGCATACAATCTACAAAATACGTATAAAACAATAGAAAACATTGTGATAGGGTCACCATAAGTCAGAAACAACTTGAAGGCACAACAACAACACAGTTTAATTAAACTCAGCTAGGTGAACAAGCTGGGATAAGGCTTTTACTTTCTCAGTTAATTTCTCTGGCGTTTCAGCAGTTTGGATAATTACCATTGTTATAATTTTCATATAATTTTTAATATCATAATATCAGTAAAATGAACACCATGCCCTGTGGAACACAGCAAAACTTACTTCCAAGCAGTGTTGCCAACAACCCTCAAAGATATATCCCCGGAATGTTTTACCAAGATCCAAAATCCCCGGAATTCCCCAATATTTATTATTATTATTCAGTCAAAATCCCTAGAAAGAAATTAATTAAATTCCCCGGATTCTGGGGAATTCCCCGGAAATTGGCAACACTGCTTCTAAGTTGGCTTTCGTACTTACATTTGGTAGTTGGAAGTGAACTTCCCTCTGTGTAAATACTCAGAGACCAGCGTTTGAATCCCTGCTCAGCCATGAAAACGCACTGGGTGTCCTTAGGCAAGTCACAGTCTCTCAGCCTCAGAGGATCATAGAGTTGGAAGAGACCACAAGGGCCATCCAACACTCTGCCATGCAGCAGCTCACAATCAAATCACCCCCAACAGATGGCCATCCAGCCTCTGTTTAAAAACCTCCAAAGGAGAAGAAGAAGAAGAAGATGGAATAGGATGGCAATGACAAACCCTCTCTGAGGATACTTGCCAAGAAAACCCTCTGATAGGTTCACCTCAGGGTTGCCATAAGTGGGAAATGGCTTAAAGGCAAACAACATACATACATACAAATACTCAGGTGTATGTCCCTCTGAATTCAGAATTACTGTATATACTCAACTATAAGTCGTCCTCATGTATAAATCGAGGTCAGGTTTTGGGGCTAAAATGATAGATTTTTATATGAGTCATTTATAAGTTGTGGGTCAAATTTAGGGGCATGGGACAAAGGATCTATAGGATGAAGCAAAGGAAAATTATGCCAAAGAACTTAACAAAATTCCAGCAGGCATATCTGTTTATGCTCCCACTAAAGGTTGGATGGATGAGAAAGCAGAAGGGGGTCAGTGCTTTCAGGTCAGATGACACTTTTGCCTTTCACCTGTGGATAAGTCATGCTCAGACAGCAAGGGAGCAAAAATGTGTTGTCTCCCCACACCTAGACTCTTAGAAGCCAACAATCCAGTTTATATCTGACACAAGTCTCTCTTTATATTGCTCTTCTGTTTCCTCTTCTTCAGAGGAAATGTAACCTCATCTTGAACAGGCCAGACATCACATCCTTCCAGAAGTATAGTGATTTATGTTGGATTGTCCCACCACATCACTGCCACTTTCCAACAGTTCCTGTGGTTTGTTCTAAGGGCTAATTGCTTTAAATATTAACCACATTGCTCAATCCTGTGTTACTTTTTTAAAAAAACCTCTATATAAGAACTGTTGAGAATCTAACCAGGACTCAGACTTCTGTAGGAAAGTGGAGTTTAATTTTTTTCTGCCTTTGCCACAATCCTGCCGCTCTGAAGCTGATATTTGCATGGAGGGGGAAGGTTCCCAGCCCAGCAATAACCACTTCCTGACCAATTTAAATAGCAGCATTAGACTTGCTTCATGTTAAATAGTATGTGGGCACTATTTCAATCTTGATTCCACCCAAGATACAGTACTAACTTTGAGTATGAAATACAGAAAAATACCTGAAATTGCTTTCAGGGATCTCTGAATGCAAATAAATTACTTATGTATGTAAATTGCTGGGGGGGATGTTGATAATTAATTAACTACAAAAAAATATAAAGCTTATTTTTATGTTGTAAAAACAAGGAAGACCATGGGGGGGTGGGGGAGAAGTTTATAACTTCTTCAACTGACCACCATTCTCAACCAATCAAACCAATTTGGCAAATTACAGAAATTGATATACCTTTTTTTCAACCAAAAACCGATTCAGGTCCAAAACACACACTGCAGAAATAATCCAATCTGAGACCACTTTAACTGTCCTGGCTCAGTGCTAAGGAATCCTGGGAATTGTAGTTTATTGTGGCACCAGAGCTTTCTGACAGAGAAGGCTAAATGTTTCACTAAACTACAGTTCCCAGAATACCCTACCATTGAGCCAGGGCAATTAAAGTGGTCTTAGACTGGATTATTTCTGCAGTATGTTTTTGTACTTCAAATAAGAGATACCTCTGAAAGAGAGGTAAGCCTGTAAACTCCAAGATTTATGTCACACTGAGGGCAAAATTTGATAAATCAGAAATAAGAATAAAACTTGACAAATGAGGGACGAAGGGAGGATAAATTGTTGTCTCAGTTGGTAAACGATATTTGAGCGACTTACAGGACACCAGCATTTAATGTTTGGAAAGTAATCATCACAACACGCAGTTTCCTGTAACCCAGAAAGGATGAACTCAAGTTTTCTTATATAAAACATCTAAACACTTTTCACCCTTAACATCCATCTAATATTTCAAAACACTGAGGAATCATGTATTGATTTGATCTTAAGGCTGAACTGGGTCACCTTATTTGTCTTACCAGTTTCCAGTCCAGATCATTCTAATCTAACACTAGTTAATGAGACAAGGCTAACTAGGGTTTGTTCTGGAGTATACCTTCAGCATTTGTCATTACCTGAACACTGTCCTTACATCCAAAAAGTCCTTTTCTTACAAACTAGAAATGGTTTCTGTCGCCACAAACCTTTGAAGTTGCAATCCAATTAATTAATCCATGTACAGTAAAATATTTAGGAGAGACAGGAGTGGAAGTGAACAGCTGAGAATCTCATGGCAAACATGCAACCACAGTCATTATGAAGATTAAATCTTATATGGCAATATTAAAATTCAGATGTAGATTATAAACAATTGTAGCATGTGCCTGAGGATGACAGAATGAGGAGCACATCAGTATAAACCTATGTGGTGGGATAGTGGAAACTGGTGTGCAGGACCTTGTTATTGTGTGTGTGTGTGTTCACATACACCAAAGAACCACAGCACATAGCATAATGCTGTACACAATTAAGGTCATCATGACTGCAATTCTATTAATTACCAGGGACAAAGTTCCAATAGAAATTCAGTGTCGCTTACTGTGTAACTTGTAAAATATGGGGAGCAGTAACAAAAGCCAGCTGAAATTCAACAGTTAGCTTTTAACTAGAAATGTGAAATCCAGCAAAAAATAAAAGGTTACCATATGATTTTCTCTCACAGAAAAGGCAACAACTACAAAGCTCTGACTTTCTCCTTGCCACAATCAATAGTAAAAGGTGAAAGTGTCACTATCACTTTTAATTTGGCAGAGTATGGCAGGTCTTTCAGTTACCTTGGCACTCAAGACACCTTTCATACAACACTATTGTAACATTATACAGCTGGCCCTCCATATCCACGGATTATTTATCCACGAATTCAAGCATCCACAACTTGAAAATATATATATTTAAAAAAAAATATGAATTCCAAAACGCAAACTTTGAGTTTGCCATTTTATATAAAGGTCACCATTTATCTATGCCATTGTATTTAATGGGACTTGAACATCCACTGATGTTGGCATTCATGCGGATCCTCAAACCTCAGCAGATACGAAGGACCCACTGTAATTCCATTTTAACTGCTATGGCAGGTCCCTATAAAATCCCGGGATTTATAGTTTCTTGATGTGCTCTCTGGCTGAGAATTTTAAGTGCCCCTCCCTAAACTGCAAATCCCAGGATTCCATGGGAGGCAGCCATGAATGTAGTATGAAAGGTTGTTAGCAAATGAGGTAATTGTTTCTACTCTGAAAGAAGTCCCAGAGCTGTGCTCTTCTACTTTTCTCTTCTGCTACATCACTGATCCTTTACAAGTTTGATGATCAAGGTGACATTTACCTTGGACTAAAAACCCCATTTGAACACAGAGGAACTTGTCTGTGAGAGAAAGCAAAGCTAAGGAAACTAAAAAAATCACCATGCTTAGGGTCCCCTCCTCCTTTACTATCCTGTGATTCTGTAACTTCAACATTTTGTTGGGAAGACATTTACAGGTAGCACTCCTTAATTGACTGTAAAAGACTTCACTTGCTGATTCTGCAAATCATCCCAATTAAAGCATAAGAGTCAAGTCAAGCCATTTTCTGGTCAGTTGGCAACTCAGTCCTTAGGCTAGAATAACTTTCCTTTTATTTGCTGCTGTTCTCAGTGGCACTTGTCCCTTGTATGTGTGTCAAAAGGACCTTGATCCTGGTGTTAACTCTACATTTACTGCCCAGTGTTAATGTAAAACTTCCAGCCATTCCAAATATTTACTCAGAAGTAAATGTCAGTTTCGTGGGAGTTACTGCCAAGTAGGTGCACATAAATGGCAGCTTTACAGGCCTCAATCCTACACTTACCTTGGAGTAAATCCTTCTTAAATAAATTGAAGCTCCTTCTGAATAGACATACATAGGATTGCATTGACAGTTTGGTTCTGTGTACATTTGCTCATAGCATGTCCCCATTGACTGAATAGTGGAGAGGGCTCCTGTATCTTTAATGGTTGAACAGAAGAGGGAATTTTAGCAGGTGATTCTTGTCACTCAACCAGGTAATAAGCAAACCCTGTTAAAATTCCCTTTTCTACACACCATTAAAAGTACAGGAGCCCCTTTCCTCTTATTTCACCAAAAAGCCTAGCTAGAGATCACTGGATGAAATGCTTCTCCTATCCTTTTGGAAAATAAAATTTTTCAGAGAGAACAATCTTCTCCCTTCTTTAAGATTATTTTTCCCACGTAAAGAGATTTTTTAAAAAAATTGAGGAACAACAAATCCGGTCATCAGCCTCACATTCTTTCTCACATATACTTAAATATAATACAGTCCAGAGATACTTTAATGATCTTCTTTGCTCCAGTGGGTGTAAACTGGCTGGAGGATTCTGGGTGCTGTAATCCAAAATAGTTTTGATGAGCATGGTGTCCTAGTATGTACCCTAGAAATTAGCTCAGTTAAACCCAACAGGATTACTTCTGAGTGAGCATGCATAGGGTTGTACTGTAGGTCTTTGAAATTATCATAGCACCTATATGAGCTTGTCTTTCAATTCACTCCATTTTATTAACAGCAGGAGCTGTTACTTTGAAAGTAACTTTGAAAGGTTAAAAATGTTCTCTCAAAGGTTGCTAAAGTAGACTTTGGCCCTCTTGGCTCATGCTTTCATATGAGTCAGCTTTCTGGGCATTTACATTAATCATGGCATGCAAACATGTCATTGCCTACCAAGCTGGAATGTCAGCTGTGAACGTTTCAGAGGACAGTATAATTCTACATATTACACATTGCAATATGCAGTGGTGTTGTGACTTTAACAGTTGCTTTACAGCAGAAAGTTAATAGGTGAGCTTTCCTCCTCTTCTCCAGGCTGAAAAAAGGCCCCACCAGCTGAATTTCTAAATTGTTGTACATCTGTTAGAGACACAGGGCCTCTAACAGATGAATGAAATTTCCAAGCTCCTGAGTACAGGGAAACTTCTGGTCATTCTGATGCTGGTTTGTAAATCTGGTTTATAAATCTTTCAGTGCTAGTTGTGGCTGATGGGAGTTGAAATTCTGGGGACAGCAGTGTAACCACATACTGTAATTTCAAGGAGGAGACATATATGCTCCTTATGTAACCATATGCTCCATACTGAAAAGCAAAATATAACTAAAGCTAAATCTAAGACTTAGCAAATGTCATCCTGTGACATCCTATGACCATAAGGTTTCCTATATGGTACACAACTAATATAAATCCAGGGTGCTGGTTATACAATAATTCTATGACCACCACCAAAAAGACCCTGCCAATAACTAATTTCCAAAACCAGTCTGCAAATGGATTATTAACAGTACTTAGTCACATTTAGCCTTCACTTTGCCCAAGCTTATTAATAACAATAATAATAATAAACCAAAACAAACACCTAAGGTTTAGGAACAGCCATCAAGAACTGTGTGTGTGTGTGTGTGTGTGTGTGCGCGCGCCTGCTTTCAAGTTGCCTGTTGATTTATGGTGACCCCATGAATTTCATAGTGTTTTCTTAGGCAAGGGATCCTCAGAGATGGTTTTGCAAGTTCCTACAGCATCCTGGATTAGTGCCTGACACATTTTTGAATAGATACCACCTAGTGGGTAGAATCAGAACTCTCAATTAAACCAGTATTTCTTTTTGTCCTGCCAACTCCATTAAATCTAGAGAAGGAATGCAGATTGGCCCCTCTGTAATAAAGGGCCCTGCTTTGATACCTGCAGAAGGTATACTGAAATAGGAACTGGCAAAACCACCTCTGAGTATTTCTTACCTAAGAAAACCCTATGAAATTAAGGAGGTCACTATATGTTAGGCAGCCTGAAGGTACATACACAAACATATTGGGTTGAGTGAAGTAATTTGGCCTTCTATGGCCCTATACAAATGGGCCATTTTGTACGTACTCCGTACGTACTAGGGTTGCCTGGGGGCGTCTCTTTTAGACGCCCGCAACCCTAGTACATACGGAGTACGTACAAAATGGCGGCGCCCTGTCCACATGGGCACTGCTATTACGACACCACAGCCACGCCGCCTCCAAACGGAGCGGTGCGGACGTGACATCCTGGTGCCGCTGAAGGGAGCCTGTGGTGCCCTTTCCATGGCGCTGGAAGGAGCTCCATTTTGGAGCTTTCCTGGGTTTGTGTCGCTGGCACAGCCTTTACATGGCTGCGCCAGTGACACAAAGGAGAAAGGGGCCAAGCGGCCCCTTTCTCTTTTTCCCCGCCGCTGTCAGGGTGTCCTTGGGGCATGAAGCCCCAAGGACACCCCTTTCCAGGTTGTGCCACTTACCCACAGCCTGGAAAAGCGGCGGATCAGGGCTTCTGGGCTGCTGCTGTGGCAGCTGAGGCCCTGATCCATTAGGGAAAGGGACGGGTACAGGCCGCCCCAAAGGGGCGGTCTGTACACCACCTATGTACCTTTTTAAAAATAATTTACGAGGGGTGCTGAAATGTTCTCAGCTTGACCTACTTCCCAAAATTTGAATCTAAATTTGTCACTGTAGCTTGAAAGAGTTTATTTTGTACTCTAAATTGCCAGTTTGCAGAATTGTAGCTCTAATTCCTGAATCATTTCAGATCATTGATAGAATGATGTCATCAAAAACTGTGGAGTTTTCAAGCGCTAAACTCGAGTCCATCATGACATTCCTGTTTCTGGAGAAGAAAACTCCAAAGGAAATACATTAATCCAAACATTGAGTGACAAGTGCCTAACATACTCAGCTGTGAAGAAGTGGTGTCCCAACTTTCAGCGTGGAGATTTTGATACTGAAGATGCAGCAAGGTCTGGGAGACCTTCAACAGAGTCTCTCCTGAAATTGTGGAGTGTGTTCATGACCAGATTTTGGCATATTGGCAAATTTCAGCTAAAACATTTGCTGAGGGTGCACTGTAGAAAAAATGCAGTTCAACACCACTTTAACTGCCATGGCTCCATCCTACAGAATCCTGGGATCTTTAGTTTTGTGAGGCACAAGCACTGTTTGGCAGAGAAGGCTAAATGCCTTGTAAAACGACAAATCCCAGGATTCCACAGAATGGTGCTACAGCACTTAAAGTGATGTCAAGCTGCATTATTTCTACAGAGTAGATGCACCCTGCGACACTAGAGATATCCTGGGAATACACTGGGTTCATAATTCACAAGCAGTTAGCTATGCAGAAGGTGTCAGCCAAGGGAGTGGCAAAATGTTTGAAACCTGACCAGAAACAAAATCAATTGGATACCTTCAAGTTCATTTGGCAGCATTTTGAGCAATCCAGTGGTACGTTTTTGGAATGACTCATCATTGTTGATGAAACATGGTTACATCACTATGATCCAGAGTCCAAACAACAGTCCTTGCAGTGGTGGCACATAGAAATTCAAGAGTCAAAAGACATGAGCACATTTTTGGATGGGCATTTTGGCTGACTGGCTACCTTCAGATGGGTCAAATAGTTAATGCAAAATACTGCTATAACCTGCTGTGCCAGTTAAATGAGGCACTGAAGGAAAAATGGTGAGAGCTGTGGAAAGATGTTTTTTTTGCTGGACAATTTACTTGTTCACAAGGCTGGCAAGATGATGAGTGTTTTGAAAAATTTGAGGCCTGAGTACATAGACCATTCACCATACTCACCAGCTCTTGTTCCATCTGACTATTTCCTGTTTCTGAACCTTAAAAAGAGCTTAAAAGGAAATAATTTTTCAAAGAATTGATAGATGAGAGCAGCAGCAGAGTAGTATTGCAGTGACCAGACAGCATATTTTTTGGAAGGGCTAAAGAAACTTGAGAAATGACATACCAAGTCTGCCAAGCTTCAGGGCGAATATGTGGAATAGCAGGTAGGTTTCATGCTTCTGGTCATTTCCTTCTTGGCTGGGTTTCACTACCCCCTCGGATGAATTTTGAGGGGAAAGTCGACATGCTAGAATGTTACAGTAAAACCAAGAAAAAGTCTTGCAGCACCTAAATGACCAATACATTATTTAGCTTAAGCTTTCATTAACTGCATGGATCTGATAAAGTGGGCTGGGGTCCACGAAAGCTTATGCCAAACAAAATTAATCTTTAGGTACCACAAAACTCTTTGTTGTTAAACATTTATGTAACCATTATGAAAATAAAATGTTTGATCTAATTGTGTGTGTTTTAATAAAGTGCAGAAAATACAGGGTAATTCCTTGCATGTAGTATCTAACTTCCAGTTAAGTGTAGGGTTTGCCTCCACTGATATATGAAGCATTTTATCATTTATCTGATTCTCAGCATTGTAAATTGATAAAGTCAAATCAAAGGATTTCAGTTATCTACACACGAGTGGGAGGTTGCTATTGACCTCATGCCCTGCAGGCAAGTTTCCCATAGGCAACTTGTTGGCAGCTATGGAAACAGAATGCTAGACTAGATGGGCCTGTGGTCTGATCTAGGGGACCTCTCTGTTTGCTTTCATTCACACATGTTGTTGTTGTTAGCTGCCTTTGCGTTACCTTTGACTCATGGCGATCGTGTGAATGAGATACCTACAAGACCCTCTATCCTCAATCTCTCTGCTCAGATCCTGCAGGTTCAGGCCTGTGACCTCCCTGTGTCTATGTATTGAGTATGCAGTCTTCTTCTCTTCCTGCTGTCTTCCACGTTTCCTAGCATTATTGTCTTTTCCAATGATTCATGCCTTCTCATGATGTGGCCAAAGTACGATAGCCTCAATTTAGTCATTCCAGAGAGAGAGTTCTAGAGAGAGTTCAGGCTTGATCAGTTCCAGGACCCATTTGTTTGTCTTCTTGGCCATCTATAGTTTCCTCAGCGCTCTTCTCCAGCACCACATCTCAAATGAGTTGATTTTCTTCCTATCTGCTTTTTTCACTGTCCAGCTCTCACATCCGTACATGGTGATGGGAAATACAATGGCTTTGACAATTCTTTGGTATTCAATTTTATATCTTTGCACTTTAAAATCTTGTCTGGTTTATGCACAGGGGCATACACACACATTTCATTTTTAGCAACTGAAGGAGGAGGAAGCCAAAATGTTTTGATTATACAATATTTTTGTTTTGTTTGTTAATTGCTCCAAGGTATGTGCATTCTCTCTATATATATATATGTGAGAGAGTCCTCAGAGAGCCAGTGTAGTATAGAGGTTTGAGCACTTGAATGTGACTTTGGAGACCAGGATTTGAATCTCCAAAGGGTCACCTTACACAAGTCATATTTTCTAAGCCTTAGAGGAAGGCAAAGTCAAACCTCCCTCTAAATAAACCTTGCTGAGGAAACCCCATGATAGATTTGCCTTAGAGACACCATAAGTCAGAAGCAACTTGAAGGCACATAACCACAAAAATCTTACCATATGTATACAACACTATACATTTTTCTTAATCATGTAAAGCATGCATGTAGGCTCTATTTCATTATGATTTTTATTTTTCATATTGTCAAGCTGATTTATTGACAGTCAGCTATTTGCTCAATGTGAGTGGGTAGATATATTATTAAATTAGACATTATAATGTATTTAATTACATAAGCAATTAATTAATGCTTGTATTCCCACCAATGAGCTGAAGGTGGTGTGCACTGATTTCCTCACCCTGCCACTTGCTTTATTAATGCAATAACTGTGAAGTAGATAAGGCTGGTTTGGGATGTGGTGGCTTAGTGGTTAAGACGCCAGTTCTGATGATCAGAACATAAGAAGGTTGGCAGTTCAAGGCCCAGGTGCTGCATGATGGGGTGAGCTCCTGTCATTAGTTCCAGCTTCTGCCAACCTAGCAGTTCGAAAGATGCAAATGCAAGTAGATAGATAGATACATACATACATTGAATCCAGACAAAATGGAAGTACTTATGGTAGGGGCCCCCAAACCAGGGATTGGGCTGCAACCTCCAGTCCTAGAGGGGCTCACGCTCCCCTCAAAGGACTGTGTTCGCAGTCTGGGGGTGCTTCTTGACCCGTCGCTTCAGATGAGGAATCAGGTGAATGCAATGGTCAAGAGCACCTGCTGTCAGCTTCGGCTGATATGCCAGCTGCGCCCTTTTTTGGAACAGGGTGACCTCGAAACTGTAGTACATGCGCTGGTAACCTCAAGACTTGATTTTTACAATGCGCTCTACATGGGGCTACCCTTGTGCCTAGTCTGGAAACTCCAGTTGGTACAGAATATGGTAGCCAGGTTGGTCACAGGAACAGTAAGGAGTGACCATATAACACCAATACTGAAGTCACTCCACTGGATGCCTATCAGTTTCCGGGCACAGTACAAGGTGTTGGTTATCACCTTTAAAGCCCTACATGGCTTGGGCCCAACCTATCTAAGGGATCGCCTGCTTCTATACAATCCACCCTGTACCCTCAGGTCCTCTGGGAGGAATTTATTACAGCCCTTAAAGACCAGGTTGACGGCAACCTCCCAGAGGACATTCTCTGCAACCACTCCCAACTTATGGAATGGCCTGCCGGACGAGATCCATCAAATTACCAATCTAGAGAGCTTTAAAAAGGCCATCAAGACGGATCTCTTCCGGCAGGCCTTCCCAGAATAAAATACTCGGCCACAAATAAGACTTCCCATCCAGTGAATTCTGCCCATGATGATTTTTATTTAGCTTAGTCGGTTTTAATATGTAGTTTTTAATTTTACATTGTTTAATCTTGTTTTAAGGGGGTATTATGTATATATAGATGTATTTTAACCTGTTGTACGCCGCTTTGATTGCCTGGCAAAAATCGGGATAGAAATAAAAAAATTATTATTATTATTTATTACATACATAGATACCACTTCTCAGCGGGAAAGTAACACCGTTCAGTGGAGTCATGCTGGCCACATGACCACAACACTGGCTTTTCAGCTTAGTAACAGAGATGAGCACCGCCCCCTATAGTCAGTTAAGACTAGACATTCATGTCAAGGGACTGCCTTTACCTATTTAGATAAGGCTGAGACAGTAACTGGTCCAAGGTCACACAGTGCGTTTCATGCCTGAGTGGAGGCTAGAATTTGTTTTTTCCAAACCACAATCCAACACTTCCCTTGTATGCCTATAATACAATTGTTAATGGAATCAGGAGGCTTCCAAAATCAAGACAGTAGCTGAATGAACAGTTATGATATGAAAATTTTAATATAGTTAACTCTTTGCATATTAGTTATTTGATTGCTTGTTAATTTATAGGTGATGTTGGGAAAGTTTGGCCTCCAGTCTGATGCCATGACTAAGGGGCTGTACAGACAGCCCCTAAAGGGTGGCAGGACCCCGCTGCTTTCCTAGCTGGATCGGGCCTATGTCAATTGCATGCTGTGGCCCCAATCAGGCCTTTCTGAGGGCAAAAAGGAGCCACAACAAGTGGCTCCTTTTTGCGCCGTGGAAAGGGCACCATAGCTGCTGGTGCTACGGCTTTTTGGCACTCCTTTGGCACAATGCGTGTACATGCTGCACCAAGGGAGCCCCATGAGGCCTCCCACTGTGCAGTGGGGCATGCAGCGTCATGCCGGCATGGGGGCAGAGTTGGGGCATGGCGCGGTCACCACGCTCCCACTCTACCCCGATGCCGGCATTTATTGCCAGTCTATACAGCCCCTAAGATGTCAACTCCAGCCAACATGGTCAGTGTTAATTAATGAAGGGCGCTCTAGTCAATTAACATCTGGAAGCCCATGAGTTCTTCCACCTCTGTTCCAAGGGACGGAAGAACTGTGTCTTTCCAGATATTCTTTGGGTGCCACTCCCATCGGCTCCAGCCAGCATGGCCCATGCTTAGGAGTGATTACAGCTATAGTCTGTAACATTTGGGGAAAGAGATATTATCCCACCCCTGACCTACCAAATAAATACCAACAAAATATCCAGGTTCCCTCTGTATTATTGCTTTGATTCTCACATAATTTGTGCTACTTCACTTTTAAACAAAAGGCATATAGAGACAATAGTCTGATGATTTATCTCAGTATTGGCTTTGCATGTATGGGATCATTCTTGCCTCTCTACTAGCCATTCTCCTTTTGTGTGCATGTGAATATCTGGGTCTAAGTATAGTTATTCTGCACATTTCTTGTTTGGGCTTGTAAGGTTTCCTATGGTCTATAAAAAGCTGTCACACCCAACCTATAATGAAAATCTAATACGTCTTTGCTTGGTTGGTTTAAAAATAGGCCTGCCTAGGAAGGAGACAAGCAGATCTCACCAATCTTGAAGAACAGCTCACTCTATGTAACAGAATCATGCAACGTATACGTGATAATTTATTTGAAAAGCAACAGAGAATTGAAGCAGCAAGCAGGACATAGATGGAGATAAATTTTAGAAATACACATGTAGCCATTTGGAAGTTTTAGAATATCAGCCCAGTTAGACAGAAGTCAACAAAAAATTTGCAAGCTACAGTACTTTGTTAGTTTCTTACTCTTGAGTTTGAAGCTCTGTATAGACAAAGATAATTGCTGCACAAAAGAACCCTCTTGATGAATATATTGATTGATTGGTAAGCCCAACTAGAGTACACTCATTGAATCAGTTGCTGAAAGGCAGGGGTGCTAATCACACGGCTCTCCAGATATTGTTGGATGGTAAATCCTAGCAGCCTCAGTTGGTATAATCCATGGTGAGAACTGTGGCATCATTAAGGGGGTGCAGAGTGTATGGACTGCACCAGGTAACACCAAAAGAGAGGTGATACCTAGTTGGGCCCTCCTCCCACTTCAGGGCAGGAGGGGCTTGCACACAGTATTGCAAGCTGTTCTGACCCCAGGTTTCCTCCCAGGGATAAAGCCTGGCAGTGGAGAAGTATGGCTTTTTGACTGCCACCACCCCTTTGCAACCTCCCTCCACACCGGGTGATAACTGACATGGGGATGCCACTGATGAGAAATGCTGGAAGGAGAGCCAGCATGGTGTAATGGCTTGAATGGACTATGACTCAACAACACGCAACAACAACAAAACCATCTAACCATACCTGGAGGGCCACATGGTTCTCATTCCTGATGTGTATACAGTAGAATCTCGATTATCCATCCTTTGGTTATCCGACTTATGGATCCGCCCACCGCTCTGACCATGTCTCTCCTTTGTTGGCATCCCTTCACTGGCTCCCTCTCCCTTTCCATATTCAGTATAAGCTCCTGCTGTCGATGTTTAAAGCCCTCCATGGGCTGGCCCCTCCTTACTTATCAGACCTTCTTTCTCCTCACCTTCCCACTCGGGCCCTCCGTTCTGGTAGTCAAGGTCTGCTGTCTCAGCCCAGGATTTCCTCTGCCCCATCTCGGATTCGCCCCTTTTCACTCGCTGCCCCTCACTCCTGGAACCTTATTCCCCCGCGAGCAAGGGCCATCACTTCTTTAACCAGCTTCAAAACGGAATTGAAGACCATCCTGTTCAGAGAAGCATTCCCAAGCATTGCATGATTGTCACTTGCTATTTGATGTTCTTTTGTTGCCTGTCTTATTGAATAATTTCCTGTATTGCTATGTATTTTATATGTATTATCCTACTATTTCTTAGATTGTACGCCATAGGCAGGTTTACTCTTTTATATTTATTGTTTTTATGTACAGCGCTGTGCAAATCTAAAGCGCTATATAAATAATAATAATAATCCGACGTCTCATGGTTCTTCGTGAGTGTGCGTGCACGCTCAAGAAGAAATAATGAGATGTCAGATAATGGCACAGGTTTCCTCAGCCCAAAGGGAGGCCACAGACTTCCTTTGGACTGAGCAAAACCAAGCTTCTGAGAAGAGCCCACACCTCTCCTCTGCGCAGCTTGGATTTCCTCAGACCGAAGGGGCTGAAGGAGTTCAAGCCACGTGGAGAAGTCTGGATGCTTGAACCAGGCCTCTTCTCGGCGGCTTGGATTCCTTCAGCCCAAAGGGAGTCCGCGGACTCCCTTCAGGTAGAAGGAGCGCAAGCTTCTTTGGCAAGGCTTGGATTTCCTCTCCTTTGCAGCTTGGAACTCGGTCGTCTCCTAGCCCCTGCAGACTCTGCCCCCCCCCTCCGCAGCCAAGCTGGGGCAGAAGCCGCCGCGGAGGAAGCCAGACTCAAGTGGTAAGCAGGGAAGGAGATGGGGAGGGAAAGAGGGAGGGAGGGAGGGAAGGAAGGAGGGAAGGAGGAGGTGAGGTGAGATACTTCTGTCCTCAATGGCAGCGCATGTACGCATGCACTGTCATTGGAAACAACTTCTTGGCCCCTCCTAATTATCTGACATTTTCAGTTATCCGACAATCAGTCAGCCCGTTTATGTTGGATAATTGGGACTCTTCTGTATATATAATATAATAATAATAATAAAATCTTTATTTCTATACCACTTTTCCAAAAAAGATCAAAGCGGTTTACAGCATTTCATCAAATTACAAAACAATATAAAATCAATAATATATGAGAGTTTAGCATGCTTAAGTATGCTCAGAAATACTTCAACTGCACACTTTTATTACCAGTACAGTGGAATCTCCATTATCTGAGCTGCTTTTTGTGATTCCACCTGATTTCTCTACTCATACTTCCACACTCATGTGGTCTTAGTGAGCGTCACAGGGTCACAAAGGATAAGCAAGACTTCACACCTGTTCTGTGGGAAATAGCCTAAATATTCTACAAATACTCTAATTGACTGGGAATCATTTATATTTCACAATGTCAGTAATGTAATTACAAATGTCTGACTTCAAATTCAGTTGTACATTTCACGGATTGCATACTACTGGCACTCTATCTCTAAGATGGAAACAGTACTAGCTTGCTTTACAGGGCTGCTGTAAGCACTGACAAGATGAATGTTTCACACTTAGCATCGATAAAATGACTTATATAATCAAAAGCAAAGCCATTACTCTCTCCCTCCAGTTTAAGTAGATCTTGTGTTATACTGGCATACCATGGGGCTTGCCTGGGGCGTTGCAGTAAAAATAAAACATAATCAGAATATAACCCCCCCCCCAGTCATTCAAAACCTTTGTGTTTCACAAGGAATACATGCTGGGGCCATTCAGACTACCTTTTACCCCGGATCAGAACCCGGATTAACCACGGGAAGTTCATATTGGCTCTGATCCTTTCACAAGCGAAAACAAGGCTTTCACACCTGTTCAGGGGCAAATGCCCCTTGGTGTGGGTCTTTTGAAAGTGGAGTAAAAGCTGTATCTTTTGGGGAAAAAACAGGTCCAGTGAATATGAACTTGCCCCTGATCATGATCGGGTCAAGTTCAGAGGAGTGATTTAGGTCAGAGGGAGGTCAGAGGGCAGAACATGCCTCCCCTTCATTGAAGTGACAGAGGAGGAGGAGAAGGAAAGAACCTTGGTGAAAGGGTGCCAAGAGAATCGGGGTGATGGAGGAGGAGGAGAAGCATGGAGCCTGAGGAAGGGTGCCAAGGGCAATCAGGGTGACGGAGCAGGAGGAGGAGGAGAAGGAGCCGGAGGAAGGGTCAAGTTCAGGGGAGGCATGGTCAGAGGGAAGGCAGAGAACGGAACAAGCCTCCCTCTTGCACCAGGCAGCTTTCTCTCTTTTTATTTTTGACACACTATGCAAATGCTTTTTGCTACAGGGTGATACATATAGATAGAATGTGTGTATGCTTGTGCTATTTCTTTTTCACGTCCTTGCTCCCGTCAGGGCTTTGCAAGAGGCTATTATTATTATTATTATTATTATTATTATTATTATTATTGTGTAAGATTTGAATGCTACATGTTTGTGCATGCCTGTGCTATTTCCCTTTCATTTCCTTGCTCCCGTCAGGGCTTTGCAAGAAGCTTAAAAAAATGTGTGTGTGTGTGTGTGTAATATTCAAATGCTACAATGTGAATGTTACAAATGTTTCCCTTTCAATTTGGCAAATTGATACAATATGTTAATGCTTTTCTACATATGTATGTGTGCGCATTCTGGGGTCGCAAGGAGGGAAAATAAAGCAAGAGGATGCAGAGATGGCATTCTGGGACGATAAATTATTATTATTATTATTATTATTATTATTATTATTATTATTACGGGAATGGGATGCCATGGCATGGGGGGAAGCAAGGGCTGTAGCATTGGGCTGGAAGCGAAGGGGAGACTGGAAAGCTGCGGAAACCCATGATTTAGGGGGAGTCATATTCTCTCAGCCTCAGGGGAAAGGCAATAGCAAATCTCTTCGGAACCAATTTTGCCAAGAAAATCCCAGGATGGGGTCGTTTTAGGGTTGCCATAATGTGTAATGATCCAAATAGACACAACACACACACACACACACACACACACACACACCCCTTGACAGAATATGCGCACATGGTTGGCAGTTTTTTGTAAAAAAAGGAGGGGGGAAAGCACCCGTTCCATTGGCCATTGACTGTAGGATACGTCACCTTTGACAAAAGCGGAAGTGAATTTGATTGACAGCAAAGGAGCCTTCATTTTAAGCCGGTACCACAAATGTGAACTTCGGAGGGTAAATTACCCCGATCAAGGTAAATGATAATGGGCACTTGCTTCTGGAGAGATTCGGGAGGGGTAGGATCTGCCCAGTTCCATCCAGGGCAAATAGCTCAGTGGGAATGGGGCCTTAGTATGTACCCACACTGCAGAATAATAGCAGTGTGATGCTACTTTAACTGTCATGGCACCATGCTCCGGAGTCATGAGATCTGTAGTCTGGAGAAGCCCTTAGAATTCTGTGCTGGAGAGCTCTAGTCTGCTCTCTCATTAACTACTTTCCCTAAATACTTTGGCAACCTAGGTATTATCTCTTCTCATGGTGCCTTTGGAACTGTAGTCTAGCAGAAAACTGTAAGTACTTAATTAAACTAAATCCCAGTATTCCATGGGATGCAATCATGGCAATTAAAGTGTTATCAAACTACTGTCTTTGTGTAATGTGAATGTACCCATAAACAGTAAAATAATGTGAAACAATTAGTAATGGCTGGGAGATGAACTCAACATACAGAGAAATATCAAAGGCAACATCTGAATAGCTGAAACCTGTTAACAAGTATAGCAGCTTGTTTGGCTAAAAATGTCAGAAAGCCTGATTATTAGGAAGAACAATAAAGGCATTTAATTCCAAGACAAATAGGGAAAAGGAGGGCACAACACTTCTCTTCCATTTGCAAACAGTGGTATAGAAATTTGAGTCATTATTTGAGACATTATTTCCATCCCATGTCTTCCCTCCTTGTCAGGATGCTCTGACAATTGTTAGAATGCCGTGGATCTTTTATGCAAGGCAGGGCACCCATCCCAAGGCCAGGGAAACCAGCTGGTGATGGACTGCAAGCCTTCCTTTAGTGTGCAGTCCGGATATTGCTCTCTGGATTGTTCTGGAGGCACAGCTCAGCTTTGTGTTGTTAGTCATTCTAAATCCTCCCTCTTTGTCTCTTTCCTCTGCCAGGAACAGAAGCGCCAACCAGAGTAACTTTCTTGCATGGCGTACCAGACAAAGCAATTGACAGCTCTGTAGTTGTGCTTCCTCATGACTCAGCACAAAATACTCTGCTGAGAGGAACTGGCCTTGCGAATTAACACCCGTGGCTGTATGAAAAATCTGGACTTTATTTTCTGAGTCACTAACCCCCTCCCCACTTCTTTTTGGAAACTTTCCAATATGACTCACAAGAGAGGAGTCTCAGATTTAAAACATCACCCAGAAAATGTAGCAGGTTTTTGTGTGTGAAATATTTGTCGTGTGTGTGTGTGTGTGTGTGTGTAAGTAAATGTATATATGTTTGTATATATACACACATATACATTCCTCCAAGAAAGTTAAAACATATGCAGCCTTTATTCCTGCTGAAGGAGGGCTTGGATTTAAGAAATGGATAAAAGTGATTGGCAGAACTAAAAGAGTTCAAATTGCAGAACATAGCAAATAACACAATTAAGTGGGAGACTATACAGCCAAAAATAAAAGAAGGGGAAGGAATGCATTTCCTGCATGCTTAGCATGTATACTTGCTATTCATGCAACAGGTTGAGTCTCCCTTATCTGAAATTCTGAAATCCGAAATACTCCAAAATCCAAATGTTTTTTCACGGGTGGCTGAGATAGTGACACCTTTGCTTTTTGATGGTTCAGTGGTTCATGCACAAAATTATTTAAAATATTATATATAAAATTACCTTCAAACTGTCTGTATGTATAAGGTGTATATGAAACATAAATGAATTTCATATCCAAGGTATCTCATAATGTATATGCACAGATTCCAAAATCCAAAAAAATCTAAAATCCCAAATACTTCTGGTCCCAAGCATCTCAGATAAGAGAGACTTGCCTATACAAACAGTAGGAGACTTTCCAATCATTTGCTTTTGTTTAGTTCCAGTGGTTTGTCAGCTTGTAAAGCTGGAAAAGAAGCGTCCTCAAGTCAGTTCTGACTTTTGGCGATCCTATCATGTGGCTTTCATGGCGAGTTTCTTCAGAGGAGGTTTACCATTGCCATCCTCTGAGGCTGAGAGTGTGTAACTTGCCCAAAGTCACCCAGTGAGTTTCCATGGCTAAGCAGGGATTAAAACCTTCCAACACCAAAACAAACCACAAGCCTATGAATTGTTTGGCAGAGTACGTATGGGTAACCCCTAAAAATAGGGCTGTACACTATTCACTAGTTTAGTTCAGAGAGAGAGAGAGAGAGAGAGTTGCAAATGCCAGGGATAATTAGGTCCCTTTCACCTTTAATAAGTCAGTTATGATTTTCAGTTATGAATGTAGGAGGAGATAAAAGGATAAAATCCTTTTGGTGGAATTTCTATTATGCATTTGCACATATTTTCTATTTTTATTTAGAGATTTAAGATTTGCATCCATGGCTGCAACATATCCAGAAGAATTCTACAAGCATATCCTGCACTGGGACCTCACTGGATGCATGGAAATGTGGGGATGTTAGTTATGCATTCAATTTCACACATACAAGTTGCTCTGTAAAACAAATTTGCACTAGAAATGTTATTGTCTGCAGTATTAATTTATAATTGGCCCTAGTAGAACCTAAGACAGAGGTACATTGACACACAGCAAATAGCATAGAAGGGATAATTATGCAGAATCCTCTCTTTGGTGTGTCTTCTTTCATTATGGAGCACATGTCTTTTTCCTGTTGAGCAGTCATAAAATGGTGGAAGTTGCTGGCATCATTTCCTTTCCTGTCTTATTTAAAAAAACCACCCAATACTCTGCTCTGGAGGTTGGGGGAGAAATAAGTTTCACAACTATCCACCTTCAATAGCCAGTGATATGACCTGACACACCTTGACTTGGCTTGAATATGCAACATAAACCGGATTATCATAGTCACAAATAATTTACCTGTCAAGCACACAAATGCAGAATGCTATGTCTCTTAAAATAACCCTCCACCCCAACCCCTTCTTTAGTTAGGGATTACAGCCCTCATGTTAGGATTGGTACTTGCATAAAACACCTTAAAAATAGAAACCAAATGCCAGCACTGTTTATTAGACAAAAACTTGTAAACATAACAAAAAAAGATGTAACTAGGAACAGTTCAATTAAAATCAAAATGCATGCAAAGTTGAGAAAGAAACAACAGCCATTTCTTAGAAATGAAGTGAGCTGGGCTCCACTGGAGTCATGTGTGGCTGGATTATTAGGTCTCATTTTTTCTGGCTCTACGGTTCCTAAACTTGTGTCCCTGGTTCCTGTTAGGTCCCAGCTTCCTTGATCTCTGGTTGGAGATTCCAGGAACTATTGTGTTAGACAGAATGAACACCATATAGTAAGAAGTGTCCTCCCCTCAGCTTTGCACTTTACAGGAGGGTAATGAGATACTTCTTTCAGTATTTGACACCAAAGACTCAACTATAGCTCATCATGACATTTCCACCCATTCGCCCAATGTGTGCTCATGCAGGCTTCTAGCACATCACTACACACTTTAACACTAAGGATGTTTGTATTTCCATAGTGAAATCCTATGTAGAGTTACTTGGAATTAGGTCCAACAGTGTTCAGCAGCTTTACTTTTAAGTCAATGTGCAGCCTCATTCATCCATATGGCAGCTTGTCTTTTTCTACCTGTGGAGATAGTTATCTGACAACTCAGGTAGGCAGAGAGCAAGGCTTGCTTGTTTTGCCCAGGTTGAGAGTGACCTATCATTTTTTAAAAATTAAAACAAAACCAAAAAAGCATTCCTCTTAAATTTAACATTTTCTGAAAGTGAAAGATGTTTGCTTCCTTCTCTGTATCTCTTAGAATGTATATGGACCGAAGTTCCCCTCCATGTCTAGTGTGGTACATTAGCATCAAAGATGCATTTTGGGAGAAATCCTCTAAAAAAGAAGGTGTTGATATTCCATACAAATTGTGTGACACAGCCAGGCTTATTTGAGACACAGCCAGGCTTTATCTGCACAGCAGAATAGGACAAGTCAAGCACTGGCTCAGGATATATTACATGCACTCATCTAATCACTGAAAAGAGCCTGCCAGATTTTAGATTGCATAAAATGGAAGGTTAAGTGACAGCCAACAGAGCTTTTTTTTAAACCACCTGCCACTTACCACTTATGCTTCTGCAGTGGCTTCGATATTAACCTAGAGGGATAATAGTGGCTTGTTTCTCAAAATGGGAATTAAGACTGTAAGAAAAAGTAAAAAAGTAGAGATGCCATGCCCTACTAATAAGTTTTTCTTCTCTGAATTACTCCATAATGCATGTGGTTGAGCATTATGGCTTCACAAACTGGCAATGTGTGCTCTTTTAATTTGTTGAAATCACATAGAGGATCAACACTGACAAATGTATACTTGAGAGAGGCATGTAGAAGAACCCTCCTCCCTTTTAGTTTTCAGTGATTATTTAGACTAATAGGACGTGAAAAATAAATACAGCTAAAACTGCAATAATTCTAACAACTCTTAGTTAAGGTAATTTTAATAAACTAAAAAAATCTTTACTAGGCACAATCATTTTCTAGATTATCCCTTAATTATTACTCATTGCAATTTTAATACTAATTCTCCAGTAATTCATATATATTTTAAAAAGTTGATACTTTAATTAAAATGTGCCAGACCCACAAGAATCTGAGACCAAGTGAAAATTTAAGACTACCATATTAGATCCCAGCTTATTACAAAATAAAATAAATCAATGTATCAAAATGTGAAATGTCTTCTAATTCCCACAAGAGTTACAGTAGGCACTGTAGATGTCATGTGAAAGGCATTCCAAGTCACATGATTGTAATGCTTGGTGATTAACCTTAGTGTCCCTTCAGTTCCTATGTAAGTGGTATCCATCAAGTGCCCAGTCTTGTACTTCTCCACTGCTGAATAGTGCAAAGAAAACGGCTCCAAATAAGTTAATGGTAGCAGCAATGTAGAAAACAATCTGCCACTCTCCCACAGTATTCTGGAAAAAGAAAGATAGAAGCAATAAGTCAAGTCAGTGGAACTACCATGTTCAAGAATGGGCTACAGCAAGATGCTCTCCTTTAAGACATTCTTTGTCCTTCATCCTCTTAGCCCTATTTCCCCCTTACCGTTATTAGTTCCATCAGGAAAAGCCACTTAGGTTACTTTCCCTATAACTGAAATGTTATGTAACTGTATTTAGTTCACTGTGGCAATGCACACACACTTATCAAATAAGGTTGTCATTTTTCAACATTCTTAGTACCTGATAAGCAGCTCTCACAACAAGGATGAATATATCAGGTTCCAAATCAGTGGCACTTTTGGAAGAAAATGAACAAAACATAGGGTTGCGTGGGCTATGGCAGGAGTGGGAATCATGTGTCCTTCCTTATGCCATGGGACTGCTACTCCCAGCACACCTTACCATTGGCTATGCTGGGTAGGATTTCTACTGTTATTACAGCATTGTTGTCTGGCAGCCTTAAAAGACAATATGCGAGGCCTGAGTACCTGTAAGTAGCATTAGGGTTGAATTTTCATATAATGGTTTGCACTAATCAGCCAGGTGCAAGCTTCCAATAATTTACATTTGTTAGATGGTGTATAAAGCACCTTCTGAATATTTTAAGAGAAAGTTACTCTTTTAAAACTGTTTTGTAACAAAACCTTAAATTATTGAGGAGTGAGCAAGCTTGCTTTCTGCTGCTCCAGAGACTAGAACACGGAACAATAGATGCAAGCTCCAGGAAAAAAGATTTCATTTCAACATTAGGAGGAACTTCCTGACAGTAAGGGCTGTTCGACAGTGGAACACATTCCCTCAGTGTAGTGCAGTCTCTTTCCTTGGAGGTCTTTAAGCAGAGCCTGCATGGCCATCTGTCAGGGATGTTTTGATTGAGAGTTCCTGCACGGCAGGGGGTTGGACTGGATGGCCCTTGGGGATCTTTTCCAACTCTATGATTCTATGATAATTCAATATTATTTTGCCCTATTGGAATAGGCCAATTCATTCAGTTCACCAATTGTATTAGGAAATTCAGTCACAACCTCTCCTGAAATCTGGTGTACGCTCATTGTACAGACTATAATTTCTTATTTGGTCAAAAAGACCTAGCACATAGTCTTGATTTCCATGTAGGGTATGATTAGCACTGGACTTGAGCATGTCCCACTCATTATAGGATTATTCCATCTGTACTTAATGGAAGCAGGACACTGTAAAGATAAATAATTTAAATACGAATAGGTGAATTCAGATGTCATATTCCTGATCCTGTTGCTTGGAAGTGAACACGGAGCTCAACGAATCCTGGTTTGCAAGGATTGTTCAAGCCACAGTTTACCTGTTAAAATGTCATGTTAAACTTCAAGGATCATCATATTAGGATGCCTCAACAAATCAGAAATTGATTAAGGGCTGAGAAAGAAATACATATATGCTCAAAGAAGGGGACTGTTCTGATGTGGTGGTTGTTCTCCATTCATCAAGGTAGAGAGGAATTGAGAATGTAATAATACTACAACCAATGTATTTATCTGTTTATATAAAAGAGGTCACGGGTGTGAATTGAGCAGAGCTGTAGAGGGGTTCTTGGAGATGTCTCATCTACAGGGTTGCCAGGGTCAAGACTGGCTCAAGGGTGGATAACAACAACAAATGAAGCCAATGTGGAAGCTCACATTTTTTGCTTAGTTAGGTGTGACCTCTTCTACATACAATTCAATTATAGGTACATATTTTATTATGTATCACTTACACTCAAGGGTTTAGTGAGAGTTTTCATCACAGTTTTGGAATCATGATTAAAGTTTCTCCAAGGAGGTAACACCACTTTAAAATATAACCCCAAGTTTTACTTCCAGAGTTACAGCAGCAGTTTTGTGGAGTTGCTAAGAGTGGAAGAACACTTAACACTTAAATACTACATAATTATAGTGGCAAATCATGGCTGTGAATGTGTGACAATCTGAGATTTGCTTGGGAAGGTGAAAACTGAAATTTGTCCCTTCCGTTTGTAATTCTTCAGTGGACTACAAAGGTGTGTCAGCCCAATATGACATTATCTGACCAAAATGGCAGCAAAATAGGATGGGTGGTTATGAATCAATGGTATTAAAAAAACAGCTATTTTGTGCAGCAAGGTTTTCTTTCTTCAAGGAGCTGTCCCACAAGGTATTCATTTCATACTCTTGGCTCAAATGACCCTACTCTTTCTCTGTCCTTGTGCTTGCTTGCTATAGCAAAATGAAAAACAGGTTGTCCTCATTCTGTTTTGGATTCATTTAAAGAGAACCAAGAAGCTGTTTTGATGAATTTGGGAGGGTTACTATGGCAAAGCTCTCAGAGTAATGTACCAGAGCATATTTTTTTTAAAAATCAAAATTGAGCTCAGCAGTTACTTTCTGAACAAAGAAACATCCTCTCAGTTACAAGAACATATGACTGAAAACATTTCACAGTTTTATATCAATTAATTTCATGATATAGAATTCCATTTTATTTTATTTTGTTAATAAAAATAACAATCTCTGACCAACAACACTCATAGCAACCCTTGTAATCTTTTTTTAATAACGAAGAATGACTTACACTATGAGTCAGGCTCTTAGCAACAAGTGGCCCCACCATTCCTGGAATAGTAGCAAATGAATTTGTGATTCCTAGTAGGATGCCAGCATATCTAAAAAAACAAGGAAAGCAATTTGTTACTGAGACTACAATGGCTCCTTCCCAGCACTGAGAAGAAAAGATTTTCAGCTCTGCTCCCTCAAATTCATAAGCCTAAAACCAATTGCAAGTCCCAGTAGAGAAGACCCACTGAATCAGTTGAACCTACTGACTTATCAGATTCTGACTGATTTTTTTAATTGATTTTTTATTAATTATTTAAAATTTACAACGTTTTTCAAAACTTACATAAATAT
>NC_056522.1:126453047-126532602 GCF_019175285.1 Sceloporus undulatus | reverse complement strand
TTTTTATACAAATCTCTATAATAATTTAAAAAAATCTTTTTAATTTTTTCTTGGTCCATCACTATTTTCTCGTTTTCTTTGACCTCAGTTATTGCTCTTTTAGCTTTCTCCTAGGAGATTCTGACTGATTTAATGGATTTACTCTAGTTGACTAACAATTGGATTCAGGCCATACAGCCCAAGCATACATGCTGCTAAATATAAGTAGACATCGCTGAGAGAGGAGAGATGTTTTGGCACCAAGGTCTTCCTGACATAGTGAAACAAGAGACACTGGAATAATTTCACACTTAATTCATCCACTTGTCTGGAGGGGATTAGAAGAGCTTCTCACATGCACAGGCTTCCCAATGAAGAATGTGCAAGGGAAATAAAATCTAAAGCATGAGGCTGCTGCCATACTTAGGCTCTAGTCCAGGGATTCTGACTATGAAGTAAGTGGCTCCCCTCCAGCTTCATTTGTCTGTGCATTTTATGCAGGAGCATACAGACTGGGGCACAGAAATGGGGGAAACAATAATTTCCTGATTTATATATGTTTGTGCATGCACATATGTATATAAGGTGACAAAGGGAAAAAAAGATTTTGTGTTAATTTCAAAAGCAGTTCAAACGCTAAAAAAAGAACCCTAACCCAGCATAATCTATAAAATAACTCAATCCAAAGAGATCAGAAACCAGGCTTGAATGGTAGGAGGACAGGTTTTTCCAACAACTTAAGCAGAAGCACTCATTAAAGGAGAAAAAGTCATCTCTGCATTGTCTGTTACAAGACTCCTCCCAGCATGTCAGTACTGAAATCTGTTTATGTGTACTGTATATGTGACCAGCTTAACTTTATTTGCAAGAGCATCACTGCATGACTAGCTTCTTCCTGCAAACCCCCCCCCCTCCATTTCTTTTTTGCAAGTGTGTGATTTTGTGGGGGGAACATGCAATGAAATACCAGATTGAGCATTAACAGAGTTTGGGGAGATTCAGTACAGTGTTTCATGGCATTAGACCCACAAAGAACTTCATCATGTTTTGCTTTCTAAAAAAAAAAAAGAAGCAGGCACAAAGCTGGATAGGTTTATAATGCACACAGATGTTTGCTCAGAAATAGGTGCAAATGCTATAGGAAGGCCAAAACCAAGATCAGGAGGTAACAACCGGGAATTACTACTTCTATTTTAAATTAATGTCAGCATATGAATTAGATGTTCTTAAGGAACTTGGCACTTACATGTCTCTTGGGAACTCAGAAGTGTTTAAAAATGAATGGCTTTGTTAAGATAAATGCCAAGGAGTAAAAGGCCTCATAGGACAAATAAGTGTGTAACAAGATTCCATAAATCCTTCAGTGGTGTAGCACATTTCCTCCAGGGGATGTTTAAGTGCTGTGATGGCATTAGTATGTACTTTGAGAAATCATGCATATTGTTCAGGCTCCATAGGAGCATTTCTTAATTTTTACTACCTTAGAGCTAACCTGTGCAAGTGGATATCCAGCTGTACACTTAACAAACAAGTTTCAGGGAAAACTACAGCCTGGCCAGTGTGGGCAGGAGGGGAGGGAGAACAGTCAGAAATATAGGAACAGGAGATTAAGAGTACAACGCCAAATGCTTGCTTGTTCAGAAGTATATTCCACTAAGCTCAGTGCAAGTTATTTCTAGGTATGTGTGTCATGGACTGAGCTACAATCTAAGGTTATGCGTCTGTGCATAGGAGGAACAACTCCATCAAACACAATGAGACTCAACATTTAAATAAACATTTAGAGATCAGGCTATACAAATGACAAGGCTGCAAAGTACAACAGCTCATAAAGGTGTTCAAAACATTCTTTGGGATCACAGCAAAGAGGTTGAATTAATACAAATCAATAACTAAGGGAAATGCAAACATACAGGAAAAAAGGTTTATGCTCAAGTTCAAGGTATGGAACCTCTGAGATAATACACCCATAATATCCAGTAATTAGCATTGTTAAAACTGTTAATCCATGAAGAAGGAGAAATCCCCTAAAGGGAATAGAGATACCTGCTTTTAATTTCAATATGTTACTCCCAATCCTGGGATGGGTGTTGCCATCAAGACTAACTTGCAATAGGAAAACACATTAATATAGTAAGATACAGATTTTGCTGAAAAGCCAGCAAATTTTTCCAGAAAGTGCAGAAGAATCACAAATCTAAACAGAAAGTATGTTATGCACAACAGCACTTGAAGGACTAGCTGTAGGGAAATGAATAAACATCACATGCATGAGCAACAAGAGATAGGGGGAAAATGGATAATCTGGAGAAAACCACCTGCCTGTAGGTATATATAAATGCTGCTGTCACTGGGAACTATAGGGATGAGTAACTACTCCAGTTATCATACAAGTGGATGGATAAACCCAGTCTGAGCATGTCTCCTCTGAAAACCTGCTGTTGGATTGATCATAATTGCATGGGAGAAAGGAATGGAATGTCACACTGAGTAGTCGCCCTATCCTCTGTCCCTACTGAGAGTGTCACTCTCAAGAGACCACTCTTGATGTTGAAGCATGGTGGCAAATTGCTCAGCAGCAGCTTTACACAAAACACAACCAAGCATGCGTATGAGAAGTAACATTGTAACACAGACAGTGTGGGGGAAGAAGTCTGATGGTAATCAGAAAGGGAAATGAGCAGGCTAGGAATGGCTTTCTAGGTAGGTGGTCTATGATGGAAACTCTGGCCTTGGTCCTATTATCAGCCCTAGCAGGAGCATACCCATTGAATCAATGAGACTTGAATGAATGAATGAATAAATAAATCTTAACAAAATACCTTTGATTCAATGTGCCTAATCTAGTTGGGCCTAACAATAGGATTTAGGCCAGAAATGGGAATTGTGCAGCTCTCCAGATGTTGTTGGACTGCTTCTCCCAGCCAACTTAGCTACCCTATAGCCAATGGCAAGGAATTCTGGGAGGGCCTCACAGTTCCCATTCTGAAGCAAGAAATTATCTCCGTGGTTTCAAGTAAACTCAGTAGATAGTCACCCTACAGGTAGGTGATCCTGGTTATCATTTGAGACTTTCATGGAAGGGACTCCGAGAGGCTGTGCGCCACATCCATGTACTATCATGAACCATAAACTATCATGAAATTCAATTCTCTTTTACATACTATATTGAGAGATCCCTGCCCCCTCTAGAAAAATTACTAAGCAGTTATCACGGGAGGGGAAGCAACTTACGATGGTGCAATATCCAGGTGGTTGATGCTGTAGCCAGATGTGGAAAAGCCTCCTAGAGTTGTTGATATGGTTACAAATGTGACAGCCAGTTTATAATCACAGCCTATAAATCCAGCCGCTATGAGGAAAACTGCAGGCCCAATCATTCCTTAATTAAAACAACAGAGCAGTAATATTACTTTTACGGAAACTCAATTGTGTCTTATTCTTTGTGCAGTCCTGCAATGCAGGACTGCTTTTTTGGGTGGTAAGTACTACTGATTGTCAATAGGTGATCTACAACATGGTGCTACTCTGGGGCAATCTTCCGGGGGAAAGAAACAGACTGTGAACTTCAGTCCATGGCTGGGGACTGGGCAGGACAGAGATGCAGGAGATCTATTTCTGCACCTTGGAAAACACAATATAGAGCAAATTCCCCCACCCTTATCCTAGCCAAAACCAAAGGACCTGCTGAGGCACCACTGAATAGGCTCAGGAAGGCAGAGTAGAAATGTCGAGAGACTGGAATTGCTTTATAACAGGCCATAAGTTCTAGGGATACTGCTGGAGAACTGAAAAGGGTTATTTTGGAGACATGGCTGTGTTAGTCTGGAATATCAGTAAGCAAAGGGATCTTGTAGAACTTTTAAGACTAATTGTGGGAAAGAAGTTGTAGGATCAGCTTTCGTAAGCTTGGTCTAATTCCTGCATGCATTTGAGGAAGCAGACCTAAGTCTATGAAAGCTGATTTTACAACTTCTTTTGCACAGTTAGTCTCAAAGGTGCTACAAAATCCCTTTTAGTACTGAAAAGAGTTGAGGGTGGGTGCATCTCTGAGAAAAAATGCTGCTTTGACGCACAGACCTCTCCAACCTGGTACCTTCCACTCTTCTTCTGTGTTGTGTTATGACTCTTATCATGCAGAGCTCGCTACTGATCATGCTAAAAGGGTGATGGGAATTTTAATCCAAAATTTCAGGAGAATGCCAGGTAGGGAAAAGTTGGGGGAGGTGTTCACACTGGATGCAAGAACTGCTAGAACTTTGGAAAATTACTTTTTTTTAATTAAAACATCCTCACCTGGGGATTCTGGGAAATGTCATCCAAAATTTAGACCCTTCTAGTTCTGAGCTGAAGAACCACAGCTGAGTGCCAGAGAATACATAAGGCATATAAGAGGTTGAGTCCCTGGCATTTCCAATGGAAAAAATAGTCTTTTTATTTAATTAATCTCCATAACAGAAATGCAGAATGCCTTGCATCTGTATATTGGTATAGACAAATTAATGCACTGACAAAATATAAGGCATCTTTGTATACTCATATTGGTTATTAAAGAGTAATTGCAAGACATGTGGGACTCTGTGGGAAATTGAATGTGATGAATTAAGTCTTTTGGCACATCACTGCATCACTCTGTGCAGAACAACCTTTCCTGATTAATTGGTCTCTGACCTCAAAAAGCTGGCATCTAATACATGGCTGTATCAAGATCCAAATTATTGCAAAAATGACAGCAAACCATGGATTTTTTTTTTGCCTTGACTGCCTCATGCACCATGGTATTGGCTTTGTGCTTTGAAAATGTTATGAGATGTGCAGCATGATCCATTTACACATGCTTGCTTAGAAGTTCAGCCAGACTTGTGTTCAACTAAGTATGAGCAGAACTGCAGCCTCAGTGAGAGAAAAGTACAGCAACTAGTATTCTATACAATATTTAAAAACACACACAAATTTATACTAATGAAATTTTTATGGACTGCAACCATAAACTATCATAGTTACTGTAAGTCAAGGTAACTAAGATTTATATTAGTTTCTGTGTGCTTTGTGATGCTTTGTTTTAGACTGTTTTTTATTCTTACTGCTTTATTAGGATAACATTCTGTTTAAACATTTCAAGTTGAGCTCTACACTACTCTACACTAGATTGCCACCTAGAGTATAAAACATGATATAACATATAAGTTATTTATGGTAGAATCCAAGCTGCTGGTGCAGTGAATGATAATTGAAAACACACTTGTTTTATTTTTTAATTAAAGTGTCATATTTTTAGGACATTCGTTTCAATTAATGAAATGGCAATCTCAGGTTGTTCCAAGATGTTATGTTGCCAGGGACTTGCAAGCACAAAGGAGAAAGAAAGGGAAGGAAAACATGGAAGTTGGTTTTAGGTGGCTTATTACGCTGTGGTAGAGCTCATACTCTGCAAGTGAAAAACCCTAGGACTTTTCTAGAAATGGTTGGGACAGATTTCATAGAAAGGGACACACGCGTGCGTGCGCGCGCGCCCACACACACACAGTATATTCATTCCCTAAGCCCCAGTCTACCACTTGCTAGTGAATAGTTGAGTGGAACATGTTCTTGCCTGGATTACTAGTGAGCTAGTCAGCAATAATGAGCTAGTGGTCTGCCTTGGTATGAAAAGAGCTTCCTATGATCCTATGGCCTGTTAAAATGTCATGTGCATGGCCTCAGTCCCATTTCTCATCTACTATATGAATCACCCAAGCCACTGTGGCTTAATATTTTCTCCATAAAAACCTGAGTGCTAGAAGACAGGAGGGCAAAGTTATTTTTTGGCCCACATGTGGCCCTCCACAGCCCCTAGTGAATCCCTGATTCTCCCCCCAATTTTTGGTCATTCAACCCTCCTCCCAAATCTCTGGAGGTGGCACAATTGGCCATTTTAAAGGCTATTTTATCCTTCTCCAAACCTATTTTAGGCCCTTCCCTATAGTCTTTAAACAAGAACACCTCCAGTTTTAAAAAAAGATCTGGGAGTTGGTCAGGTTTTTAAAAAAAACAAAAACAGGAGGATACAACCTACTCATGTTTTGTAAAAATGACCCTTCTAACTACCAACATTGTTCATCTTCGGAAAATCCTTCCTAAGAATCTCAGCTTTTCCCTTCCTTTAAAAAAACCTCAAATGAAAAGATGTCCTGTTGTGTACTTGGTCTGGAATCCATGGAAATGCACAATACACAGAATCTCAGTTTCTGGCCTTACCCATTAGCATGATATTCTGGGAGTAGCTTGAAAGGAGGTAGGGCCTACCTTAGCAACCATTTTTGCCTTAGAAGGGGGCCCAACCAAGAGAGGTTATTTTTATTACAACTTTCAGAATCCCTCTTGGCTGTGAAATTCAGGAATTGTAACCTCAAAGGTGAAACATTCCTGGCTCTGGCAGAGAGACACGCATTAACTCTGCAGCACCATGAATCTAGTTCAGGTTATGAGGATGGGAGACCTGCTAAGCTGAACAACAACAGCAGCTATATACTGACACTGCTTGGCAGCTTCAAGTTTTTCCATTTCCAGGCAAGCAGTAAAAACATGAGGGTTCCCAAGTCACTGGTGATCATCACACTTGATTGAGGAGTAATGTATGATGTGTAAAAGTGGTTATTTGTGAAAATAAAACAAATTTGTCATTGTTGAGAATAACAACCATAGACATACATTAAAAAAAGACCCTTGGCAAACTGAATAACTTTTTTAAGCTTTAAAAAGTGTAGCTTTAAAATTACAACCTCATTAAAAGTGTGTAAAGAGATCTTGTAGCACCTTTGAGACTTACTGAAAGAAAAAAGTTGGCAGCATGCCGATTTGTAGACCTAAATCTACTTTCTCAGATGCATCTATGAAAGTTCATGCTGCCAACTCTTCCTTTCAGTCAGTCTCAAAGGTACTACAAGATGTCTTTACATACTGGTTTTACAGACTAACATAGCTATATTTTTGAATTCAACCACATTAAAAATAAGAAGTTAAAAACAAAAGGTTCTTCCCTTACCTATCAGAGTAAATGTTTTGCGCACACATACAGTTGACATGTTTTGCTTTTCCCGTAAATGATCTGCAAACTGGCCAGATAGAATTATACAAACCCAACAGCCAAAATAAGGGAGTGCAGATAAAAATCCATTCTGCAAGGGGAAAAAAAAGGGAGAGGGAAGGAGGAGGAAAACAGTTGGGATAGGATGAAAACAGTTACTTGCCCTTGCCTTGCTACAGTAACAGATATGATCATATTGTAAGATAGTCAGTGAACATAAGTGACAAAATGGGAAATAACACTACAAAACTGTAATGGTGTATCAGTACAAATAATGTCACAGCAATACCTTACTGCAAACTACAATGGAAACACATTCCAAATAATGAAATCCAAGTACCTGATACAACCCAGTTGCTTTCAACCTATCACCAGAGGTATGCCACTTGAACAACAGCAAACGACAAGTTATCTGGCTTGGAGTTGGAATGAACATTACCTGCTGAACCACAGTTCTTGGCTCCGATCTGGGGCAGGCAACTGTGGTAGGTTTAGGGCCCTGTTTTTGCACTGAGAACCTCCAGGAACCAATTGAATTGCCACAGCATCCAGAACAAAAAATCAAATCAAAGCTCAAAGTGGCTTAAAATCTACTTCTGGTTTTGAAAATGAGTAATGCTTGATGTTGAACAACATGTGAAAACTATATTACTTGAAAACTGCTGCTTCTGGAAGCTTCCAGGAGTAGCAACTCACCCTTTACTTTGGTCAGGGAAAAAAAACTGTATCAAGGAGGGGTGGAAGGCAGCACTTTGCCCATAGTTGGCTTTGATACTTTTAAAACTCCTGTGGATTTTGGAACTCCCTATTAAAAGTTTTGAGAAACATTTCATGACAGTGGTACCTTTGGGATTTTAAAACTCTATTATTTCATTATACTTTGTAAGTCTGTTTATTTCTTTTTTTTAAAAAAGAAGTTAACATGTATATATTCTATATATAGTTGACACACACATTCTATTTGCAAATATTTTTGTTGCACTTTGTCATTCTGGCAATAGCCTATGACTATAGGCAATAAATTAATACAACATAATAAAACAGGTTTATTCCATCAAGACCAATTTTACTTCCAGAGAAGCCAGTGGCAACACACTAATTTCAGATCAGTCTCACAGAAAGAGGGCACTTATGGGCTCATGCCACTCAGATTTATTCATGTAATCATGCATACAGGTAAATGAGGTGGATCACTTTCACACTACAAAATTATAGCACTAGGATTCCAAATGAACTGGCATGGTGCCGTGCTATGGAATCTTGTCACATATATAATCTGATAAGGTACTAGAGCCCCTTCCTAAACTTCAAATCCCAGGAGTCCATAGTATGGAACCAGGATAGCTAAAGTGGAATTATCTATACTCAAGTAGCATGAAAGGCCCCTGGTGGAAGAAACAAATGAATGTCAGGAAGCCATGAGGAGTGCTGGAAATCATCTTCTTGATCATGGCTTCTAGAAAATTACACATAATAGTGTTATTATCCATGAGTAAATATATCAGCGGTGAAAGCCACTACCATCCAGCAGTACTAATGTTCTGCACACTGTCTGCTCATACATATCCCGAAGGGAAAAGTTTACTCATCAGCTGATGCAATAAGAGGGACTCAGCTTCCTATCTGAAATGAGGCCTCTCTGAATCACCAGATGTACGTAAGGTCATAAGACCCCAGCTTGGTACTTTAATCAAGAGATTGGACTACCTATTCATCCAAGTTGTCCAGGCGGTCTTTGTGGGCCTGCAAAGAGCAGCAGCACAATGTTCCAGAAGGAAAAGAAACAAGGAGCAAAACACTGTGGGACCTTTCACCACTAAACAGTTACAGCTCTATTATTCCAAAATAAATGCCATGGTTGTAGTATGATATGGATTCATGGTATTTGTCATCTGGTGACCTAGAGGAGCTCTCTGGCTGAATATTTCAAATGCCCCTTTTCAATCTGCAGCTCTCGGGTTACCAGTTAAAAGCAGAATCACAGAGCTGTAACTGTGTACATGAAAAGGCTTCAGGTCTTTCTTCTTCCTGAAAACAGAACAGCCTGGGGCAAGTACATTTTGTACAGGTGAGCTCATGTGATGTATGCTACAAACACCAAACAAACAAAAAGAATAAATGAATGAAATAGGAATTTCTTTGAAATAATTCTGTGGCAAAAATCTGGAAAATGATGCACAAATTGTACTGCAAGAGAATTCCTTCCAATCAGCATTAAGGAAAGTTCCCTGGTAGGTTTCAACTATTTCCTTTTGGAATGAATGAATAAACAAGGCAAGGGACTTGAGTTGGGCTGATTTTTGGGAGAGAGAAATATACATCTACTTTGATTGTGTTTGTTCTTGGCCACTTGAGGATGGAAATTAAAATTTGTAAAATTAAAAGACATAGGGTATCTTACCTCCTGCACATCAAATCTCAGAATTTCTTTCATGTATGTAGGCAATAAGGTAAGGAGGGTGTAGAAAGTCCAGTTATAAGAAAAGTGTGCTACAACAATAGCCCAGAGTGGAAGGGATGTCAACATGGCTTTCCAAGGCACAGATTTCTGGCTAGAAAGCTAAAGGGAGGGGAGAAAATCCACAAAGATATTTTGTAGTTTTTGATTACTATTTCTTAAAACACCAAAGAAATTAATTTTTGAAGATCATGTTCTTGTTAGACTTCACCATGATACGTCAAACATAAGAGTAGATTCTTACTGAATCAAGTTCCTCTCCAAGTCCCTTACCCTTGCATGCAGAATTCTGCCCAACTTTAATCATGATTTCTCATGATGCTTATGTTTACATAAATAAGAAAAACATTTATTTGATCAGTGGCTTTTTAGCACAGCTTGGATGCTGTGAGTTACAATTAATTCGGGTTAACAGGGGATGGTGGTTAATCATAATTCAAAAGTAATGTAGGATGTAAAATTTTGTTAATTAAGGTTTTTTTAATGCTATAACAAGTAACATTTTCAAAATACTTTTAATAGTTATTAAGAAACTTTTCAAGTTTTATGCTATTCTCTTACCCATCTTGTATTTTTTTTTAAACAAAGCAATGAAAAAGTAACAAGTAAAAGAGTAATAGAACAAGTTGCTAAAATCATCATCAGCACCAATCCAAAAGGGAACAAAGTCTTTTGGGATGCTTTGTGAAGAGTTACATAGTTAATCATTTAAACATTAACTTTCCAAGCTCTAGTTTTCAGAGATTCAGCTGTTCGCTGTTCTCTTCCCCCTTCTTCTCATCTTATTTTTTAAAATTTTTAATTGGAAAAAAATTGTAGTATCTTTTTTTCACAATATTTTCCCTTGTCTTTTTAATGTTAGGATGGATGTATTATAATATCAGCAATGATTATTTCTTTTTAAAAAATAACACAAGAATTGTATTAACAAATCCAGGAAACAACAACAGACAAACTTATAATGATACAGAAACAACAATGATTATTTTAAAAAGTAGTAAAAAAAAAAAGATCTTTGTCAAAACTACACACCTGATCTGTAAGGGTAGAGAGAATGTATTCTTTTTCTGCATGAGAAATTCTCTTGTGAGTTTCTGGGGTATCACTAACCAGCAACATCCAGAAGAGGAACCACAACACACCTAGGGCGCCTTAAAGGTGAAGGGGGGGAAAGTGCTTGTGGTTAAACTGAAGGAAAGGTTGGCAATAATAATAATAATAATAATAATAATAATAATAATAATAATAATATTTATTTGTATACCGCCCTATGGCAAACCAATCCGGGCGGTTGACAACAGTAAAATATAAAATATAACAATTAAAAACACTTTATCCCTCCCCCCCTTAAGACAATATTAAACAGTATAACATATTAAAAACACAATGTCAAAGCATAAAAACAACAATTAAAAACTAAAAACCCTGATATGGCATTAGTAACACTGAAATGCACTGATAAATAAACCACATCTAAGCTTACTATAAAGGTAACGCTCTGGAATCAGAGGTATACGGGGATCCAAGAAAGATCCTATGTTCAATCACTCTCCATAAAGATCTCCATAATAACTGCTCCACAACCTGATATCCTCCATTATCTCTACCCACTGGTTATGCTGGCCAAGGCTGATGACAGATGTCATCCAAAACATATGGAGGGCACCAGGTTTGGGAAGGGCTGGGTTAAATGGAGAACACATCTTATCCTATCATTTCTGCATGAACATATTTGCAGGATGCCATCAAAGTGAACCTGTGGGTGCAAATTACTATATGAAAACATTCAGCAACCTAAGTTTTGGTAGCACAGATCAAGCTTCACATACACACATACAAATCTGTCAGCACCAGTAGAGAAACAAATACCATGAGAGCAGGCAGGAACATATAAGATAATTCTAGCAGCAAGATGTTTACAAAGAAAATGATTAAGATGAAAGAAGAGAACTGTTGAATTTTTAAAAAAGAAACTCCCTCATTGGCAGGAATTCTCTCAATGGAGAGAATTTTTCACTTTTGCAGAAAACTTCATCAATTTAGGCAGCACATTTTGTTGATGCCTAAATGTCCTAAAGGCACCAAATCTTGACTGATCTTGGAAGCTAGTTAGTACTTGGATGGGAGACTTCCAACAAGTACCAGGTGCTGCTGGTTATATTTCAAAGGAAGGAACTAGCAGTATCACCCCTGAATATTCCTTTCCTAGGAAAACCCTAAGAAATTAATGGGGTTGCCATAAGTTGTCAGGTGACTTGAAAGCACGCAGACACAATAAAGTTGTGACCCAACTGCAGATTTTGTTTGTACTCATGCAACTACGTTTGCTTTTACTTCTTGACAAGCATGTATATATATTACTTTGACAGGAAAACGTCACCTAATCAATAACTCCTGGGTTGTGTAAACACAACACCCATTGAAGTATTTTTAGCACATTTGCATTAATTAGCTACAAAGTGCTCTAGAAGTACATATAAAAAGCTTTCCTGAACAGAATTGTATTTAAAATGCAAACACTTACCAAATATGTAGAATACATAAACCCAATCCATATAAAAACATATCAAGCCAGACAATGGAAGAGACACAACAGTTCCTAGCTGTGCACCTAGAAATTAAAAGGTTTAGTTTTATTGTTGCTAAGTGATATCCTTGTTGTCAAAGATTTAGGGGTAGTAACAACCAAAGGTCATAAATACATGAATTGGAGTTACAGACAACAGCAGAATTGGGAGGATAATCCTGTGACCTCTTCCCAGTCCCATTACCACTATTAAGCAAAGTTTGGGTTGGATATAGAAATATTTATAGTATCTCACCTGCATATGAAATACTAAGAAGTTTGCTGCGTTCCAATGGAGGAGACCACAAGGACCACATTGCATGCATGGCAGGAAAAGTGACACCCTGGGAAACACATTTGTTTATAGTATAATATATACTTAAAGAGCAAATGAACTTTTTTAAAAGAAAAAGGTAAACATTTTTACTTCCATAAAGCCTGAGAAAGCACGGGTTGCATTAGTACGAAGCTATTTTCTCAACAAGTGAGCATAGCTCATGGGCAATTAAGCAGAACTAATTTCTTGCCTGCATCAATTCTTCAGCTGAATATGCTTTGTGGACATAACAATTATGCTGAACTTTTGGGTTCAGCTAAGCAACAGCAACAAAAATATGGTGACATGGCTTTCTTCAGTTTGGATTGTTTAATACCAGTTTGCCAAGAAGATCAGGGAATGTGGTAGGAAAGAGCTCATTTTTCATCAGAAAGAGCAAAATAATAATAAAAAAAATTGCAACTGCTAAATAAAACATGAGACCTAACTATATTTATCTGGATTTAAAATTAAAATAACCAGCAACAATATTTAAAGAAAGTCCAGTCTCTGCTAAGACTGCAAAGTCTTCAGAACCATAAATAATTTGGGAGCAGCTTACTTGATTACTTGTATCAGTATGTCTGAGCCTTGTGATCGCTTTCAAAGACTATTGGGAACCAGATCCTCTAGAATTCTTTGCAGCACATATAATTATAAATTGAGAGACAGCGTGGTGTTGTGATTTGAATGCTGGACTAGGACACTGGGACACCAGGATTTGAATGGAGCCCTGGTGGCGCAGTGGTTAAATGCCTGTACTGCAGCCATTCACTCAAGACCACAAGGTTGCGAGTTCAAGACCAGCAAAAGGGCCCAAGCTTGACTCAGGCTTGCATCCTTCCGAGGTCGCTAAAATGAGTACCCAGACTGTTGGGGGCAAATTAGCTTACTTGCTAATTAGCTTACTTGCTGTTCACCGCTATGATCTTTGGAATAGCGGTATATAAATAAAACAAATTATTATTAATTATTATTACTTGTCCCTAGAAACCTACTTGTTGACCTTGGGCAAGTCATATTCTCTCAACCGCAGACAAAGGCAAAGGCAAAACCCTTTCTTAACAAATCTTCCCAGAAAATCCCATGATAGGTTTATCTTAGGGTTGCTGTAAATTGGAAATGACTTAAATGCATACCACATATACAGCACTTGATACAATAAAATATCTAACTAGTTTACTTTTAAATGCAGATATAATACAATTTAAGATCAATAGAAAGAAACTTGAACACCCAACAATAAATTTTCTCGTGATAGGAATTAAGCATGGTCTCCATTCCAAGGAGATAAATTTAGATTCAAATCTATTAGTTTTAACCGAGTTCTATAAAGGTGTTTTTTTTAAGGTCCTGCTGTTTTATTCTACTGAAACTGTTGCTAGGTGCTGTTGCTGTTTTATCTTTAGATATGTTGCATTTTAAATTGTAACATTATGGTTTATTATTTTGTGTTAATAAACTCTGAACCACTTAAAAGGGAATACATTCTGAAAAGCAACTGATCAGTCAAGCAGTCCATCAGTGAGATTAAGGCTGTCTGAAAGCACTCCATTAAACTCTGGATTATGAGCAAGATCAAATGCTTGGGACCAGAACTGTTTGAGATTTGGGGCCTTTTTTTGGATTTTGGAATGCCTGTATTTGCATATATGAACATCATGATATCTATTGGAGATGGGACCCAAGTCTAAACACAAAATTCATTCATGTTTCATATACACTTTATACACAGCCTGGAGGCAATTTTATACAGTATTTTTAATACTTTTGTGCATGAATTATTATTATTATTATTATTATTATTATTATTATTATTATTTTCTTATATCCCACCTTTCTCCCAATATAGGGACTCAAGGCGATGAAACAAAGGTTGTGTACACTGAACCATCAGAAAGCAAAGGTGTCACAATCTCAGCCATCCATGAATAGTTTTGGTTTCTGGAATACTTCAGATTTCAGAATATAGGAGACTCAACCTGTACATACTTGCAATGTGTAGGCCATGTCTGCTGACATTTTCTTGAGGGTAGAGAGTTCTGAAAATGATTTCCAGTAGTTGAGGTCAGGTCTTTAGTGGCTTGCATAGCTCTTTGCTTCTACCTAGTCATACCTTTCTACTATGACTAGCAAAAATAGGGGGAAAGCCCAACATGCTATAGAATAAATACTATGAAATAATAAATGATGCAAATCTGCTTTATTTGTATAATATATATAGTCTGCAGAATTCATCTCTTCTTTGAATAGAATTCAGATTGCCCATGTAATGTTTCTTTCAGTTTCCCCTCCCCACAGATTTACATAAAAGTTAGGCTGTGACTGGTCAGAGGAACCCAAAGGGTGCTCAACAATGGCTCCTTTTCATCCTGGAGAGAAGTGACCAGTGGGGTCCCACAGGGCTCTGTCCTGGGCCCAGTGCTATTCAACATCTTTATCAATGACCTGGATGACAGAATTGGGAGCATACTTATCAAATTTGCAGATGACACCAAATTAGGGGGAATAGCTAATACCCCAGAGGACAGGATCAAGATTCAAAATGACCTGAATAGACTAGAAAGCTGGGCCAAAGCTAACAAAATGAAATTCAACACGGAGAAATGTAAGGTATTGCACTTAGGGCGGAAAAATAAAATGCACAGTTATAGGATGGGTGACACCTGGCTGAATGAAACTACGTGTGAAAGGGATCTAGGAGTCCAAGTAGACTACAAGTTGAACATGAGTGAACAGTGTGATGCGGCAGCTAAAAAGGCCAATGCTATTTTAGGCTGCATCAATAGAAGTATAGTGTCTAGATCAAGAGAAGTAATAGTGCCACTGTATTCTGCTCTGGTCAGGCCCCACCTAGAATATTGTGTCCAGTTCTGGGCACCACAATTCAGAAAGGACATTGAGAAACTGGAGCGTGTCCAAAGGAGGGCGACAAAAATGGTGAAGGGTCTGGAAACCATGCCCTATGAGGAACGACTTAGGGAGCTGGGGATGTTTAGCCTGGAGAAAAGAAGGTTAAGAGGTGATATGATCGCCCTGTTTAAATATTTGAAGGGATGTCATATTGAAGAGGGAGCAAGCTTGTTTTCTGCTGCTCCAGAGAACAGGACCCGGAACAATGGATGCAAGCTGCAGGAAAAGAGATTCCACCTGAACATTAGGAGGAATTTCTTGACAGTTAGGGCTGTTCGACAATGGAATGCACTCCCTCGGAGGGTGATATAGTCTCCTTCCTTGGAGGTCTTTAAACAGAGGCTGGATGGCCATCTGTCAGGGATGCTTTGATTTGGATTTCCTGCATGGCAGGGGGTTGGACTGGATGGCCCTAGTGGTCTCTTCCAACTCTATGATTCTATGATTCTATGAAATGTTGCCTTCCTTCGACAGCTCAGTATCTGCCAGCACTTTCAATCTGTTTCCCATTTCCTTCCTCTTCCTTAAAGATGCATATTCAGGACTGACGTAGCCTTTACACAGCCCTTCATGTACTACTACTAATTACAGTGCTGTTTTCACCATCTGCTTTCTTTAACGAACAATAACATACAAACATATTACAAGTTGAGTCTCTCTTATCCAAAATTCTGAAATATTCCTAAAACCTAAATTTTTTTCATGGGTGGTTGAAATAGCGACACCTTTGCTTTCGGATGATTCAATGTACAAAAGAAAGCAGCATGGCACAGTGGTTTGAGCACTGGATGACAGTTCTGGGGACCAGGGACTGAATCCCAGCTCACCCATGGAAACCCATTGGGTGATCTCGGGCAAGTCACACTCTCTCAGCCTTGAAGAACGGCAAAGGCAAAAACTACTCTGAAGAAACCTGCCAAGAAAACCCCACAACAGGGACACTTCCTTAGAGTCGCCATAAGTCACAAACAACAACAGCAAAATGTACAAAAACTTTGTTTCATGCACAAAATTATTTTAAATTACTGTATAAAACTATCTTCAGGCTACATGTATAAGATGTATTTTTTGAAATACAAATGAATTTTGTGTTTAGACTTGGGTCCCATCTTCAAGATATCTTATTATCTACATTATGCAAATACAGATATTTCAAAATCCAAAAAATAAAATAAAAATCCAAAACACTTCTGGTCCCAAACATTTTGGATAAGGGAAACTCAGCCTGTATATTCATTTTCAGGGTGGCAATCTGAAAGAAGGAGCAAGCAAGATGTCACTTCCCAGATTCAAGCCCATTTCACGGCAGGGTCTGGGAATTCAGGGTGCATTCACACTACACCACAACACCATACTCCACCAACTGCCATGCTAACATCCTGTTGAACCTTGGGATTTGTAATTTGGTCATAGGCCCTAGAGGAGCTGTCTGGCTAAGAATCCCAAATGTCCCTCCCTAAACTACAAATCCCAGGATTTGATGGGATGTTGCCATGACAATTAATGTAAAATTGTTGTTGTGTAGTGTGAAAGGGTCTTAGTGGGAGTTCATATGAATGCCAACTTGAGGTCCATAAATGAAGAAAAAGTGGGATGTAAAACATGCTACATAAATAAAAAATTATATAGTGGATTTATGAAGCCTAGAACTCCCTTCCCAGAGAAATTAGACCAGCACTCTCCCTACTTTCTTTTTGCAGACAAGCAAAGATCTTTTGATTCCAACAGGCATTTGAAGTTCTAAGTCTAACCTTACTTAATGCACTGGATACTGCAAACTGCTGCTCATGTGTGTTTTAATATATGTTTTAACCTGGTGTTTTTTCCTGATTGTTTGTGTTTTAACTTTTGTATTTTGTGGGTTTTTAACTATGTTTTTTAATCACTGGAAACTGCATTAACAACCAATCTGGGGAAGAGGTGGGATGGAAATAAATATAATGGTAAAAATAATAAAAAATAACTACATCTGGAGAATGAAGTGGCAGTACCAACATCCTGAGAGAGTAAAGCTATGACAGCTACTGAGCTTGTATCATTTCTCCATCTTTCTAATATATTTGACAAATTTTAAAGAGGGTAAAAAACTGAGATTACCTCACCCAGGCCTTCAAAAGCTCTGACTGCTATGAGGAATCCAACTCCTAGATCTGCTGCTAAAGGTGTGAACAAAGTGAAAACAGCTGTGCCCAGGATGCCAAAGCCCAAAAGTAGTTTCCCCCCCAATCCGACGTGCAAGATACCCGCCAGGAATCTGAGTAATAATGTAGCCATAGAAGAAGGAACCAAGGATCCAGCCTTGTGTGTCAGCATCCCAGGCATACTTCTTCCCCTGAAACAGAGACAAAGGGGCACATGGGTCTCATTTTAATTTCCTGAATCATAAAAAAGAAGAAAAAGGAGTATACTGTGACAACCACTAAGTATGCATTGACTAGAATCATAGACTATCTATAGTATTTATTCTTAACTACAGAACAGATAACTTATCTTTCCCAGCCACATGTAATTTATGAGACATGTAGGAAGAGCTCTCCAGATATCAAATCATTACTTTTATGATTTTGTAAATCACATGAGAACAATACTCCCTTATTACAACTATTATTAGATAATTAATTGTTTCTACTCTATCTGAACTAAGGACTGCGGGAGGCTACGAGGCTGTATTAGATCCCTAGAAGGACTTGGGAGGGCTGCAACCCCGGCAAAAAATTGAATCTCCCCCAAAAAGTCCTCTATAGAGGGGGCACATTTTCCTTTGTTTTTGGTCTCCTCTGGGCCATTTTAGGGATTTGCTGCAGGGCAATCAAATGCGACAGAGAGGAGACAACAAGAAATACAAGAGATCAGGGTAAGGGTTCATGGGGAGGGTACAGCATTTATTTCAGCTATATGTACTTATAGCAGAGCAGTCTTGGTGCTCTCTAGATATTTTGGATCAGGATTCCTCTAAACCTACAATCAGCATAACTCCATGCTAGAGCTTTCCTCAACCTGGTGAACACATGAGGAAGCACAGCTTGCTGCTTGATTATGAAAGTTGCAGACCAATACATCTGGAGAGCCCCAGGTTGGGAAAAACTGCAATAGGGTATAAGCTGCTAAAAGATCAAGCTGGAGAACTCATCTATATGCTCATAACAGAGCATCTCTCTTTTCTTTTCTAAATAGCAGTAAATTTCATTTGCACTGTAGAACATTTTCCTTTTGCTTTCCAGCTAGCATTCCCAACAATTTGCTCTTAAAATTGCATGAGATAATATAGAGAAGATAGCAATTTTAATTCCTGGGAATGTATGTCCAGATCAGCTTTCTAATGAATATGTTTCATGGCAATGAGTTTATACAACAGGAGGAGATAAGAAGATGTAAAAACAAAGACGAAAGAGAGGCAATTTTAAAAACCCGAGGAAACAAAAAACTAAAAGATTTGACATGGGCTTAATATATAACTTTCTTTAACAACCTAACTCCGACAGGAATTAAATGGTCAGCGAGTTCCAGTTGCTTGATGCAGGTAAAACAGGAATGCCATGTGAGCAGTAACTCAGTGATAGGCAGAAAGTCAAGGGCTATTTGAAAACAGAAATCATGTGGAAGAGGGCTAAAGGAATAGTAGCCATAATAGCATATAGAGATCCAATGAATAATTCCCCTTTTTCCTATTGCCTTCAATGGGTTTGACTCCCAGGGAAATGTGTACAATATAAAGATAACAATATCAGTGTACTTAAAAAAATATTCATGAAGAAATCAATATATCACACCATAAATGTCAGCTTCAGGAGGAAAAGGGTCTCTTGACCGAGCCACCCCACTCCCTTATCTAGTCCTTCTTACAAGTTGTCTTGTAAAGCATGGCAGTGCAACTGTAGCCCTCTAGATTGCTTTGGTCTACAACTGCCATCAGCTTGATCCAGCATAGCCCAATGTTGAGGAATGATGGGATTTGATTTGAAAACATCAGGAGGGTCACAGTTGCCCAGCTGTTATGAAGAAGCTGACCTGTGATGAATAATGGTGGGAATGGAACAAGACCATCACCCTTGAAGGAATTTTGTCCTGAAATTCTCCCTCCCCTCTTGCTTCCCTTCAGATTTTCCATCAACATCCTTTTCAGAATGGGGCTAATTTACTTATTTATTCCAGTAATAACAAAAACAACAGAAGCTTATTTATGAAAAATAAATCTGGTAGACGTTACCGTTGTGTTACGAGGAACAACTGGAGCTGAAGAATGCTCTGGGCATGTTGATGTTGTATTTTTGGGTAAGCTTGCATTTGCTTTCACCATGTCCACCAGGGCAACACTTAAATTCACACGGAGTGCATACAAGAGAAAGAAGCCAAAGAAGGCCCAGATTGCTAAACTGAGACGAGAAGAGCAGCATATTGGGGCTAAAAAGAAAAGAGACTCACATCATAAAGGGTTAATAGTACCCCCCATCCCAATCCCTCATATCTGTTGATGAGCTCCCTATTTCTCCACACCCTCTCTAGCATTGTTTTGATATTGCCAACTTGTGTACCTTCAAGTTGTTTCCGACTTATGGTGACACTAAGGGGTTCATGGGGTTTTCTTGGCAAGTTTCTTCAGAGGGAGTTTGCCATTGCCATCCTCTAAAGCTGAGAGAGTGTGACTTGCCCAGGGTCACCCAGTCGGTTTACATGGTTGAGCAGGGATTTGAACCCTGGTCTCTCCCTGTCCTAGCCCAACACTCAAACCACTATGCCACACTGGCCCTCATAGTTTTGATATGCCTTTATTCATGTGTAATTTAAGTGGGTAATAGTACCATTTGTGTATGCGGTAATTTTCAATGAATTTTCTCTCTTTTGTGCCAATGTTGGTAATAATTTGGAGTCTTCCAAATCAAATTCCATTGTTTATCTTCTATTTTTATCCCCCAATCTGACTCCCATATTAATTTCAATCTTTTTAACATGTCAAAAGAGGCTGACATACAAAATTATTTGCATTTGTGTAGCAGGCCTTAGGAATTTTGTGGAACTTCTCTCTCTCTTTGTCTCTTTTTCATTCTCTCTAATTTTGTATAGGTAAATAGAAATTTTAAAAAAGCAATTTACAATAGATATAACAAACAATAAGTACCAGTATATACTTGATGATAAGTTGACCTCATGTATATGTCGAGGTCAGGTTTTGGGGCCAAAATTATGGATTTTGTTATGACCAATGGATAAGTCGAGGGTAAAACTCAGCAGCATGTAACAAACAATGTAAAGGATGAAGCAAAGGAAAACAATGCTAATGAAGATTTTTAAAAATGTTGACAGGCACCCTAATGTCTGAATAGATGTGCTCACTCTAAAGGCTAGATGGATAAGATAGTAGAGGGGGTTAATGCTTCTTTTAGGCACTCTGAGAAGAGATTAAGCTCTCACTTTTCACCAGGGCATGGTTCCTTTTTTAATAAGAGTTAAATTACAGTACTTACATTGACCCAGTTTTTTTGGATCAAATTTTTGACGTAAATTCCTAGACATAAGTCTAGGACATATACATGAGTATATATAGTAATCCATATATAATAAATAATATTCCATAAGTCTTCAATAGAGCAAAGACCAGAATCCACACAAACATCTTCATCAGTGGTCAATATTAAAGTTTGTTTAATCTTCTAGTTCTTCCTGCAAGACTGAGACAAACTCAGCCTAAAGGGAAGCTATGGATGGTGAAGGTAAGAGGCAATTTTTACTCTTAAAGTAACTTTTCCAAGTTCTAGAGTTTAGTCCTTTTAATAGGTGTTGGAATTGTGTGGCCTTCTGGGCATTATTGGATTGCAGCTACCAGCATTCCTCACCTTTGGAAAAGCTGCCTCTGGCTGCTGGGAATTGCAGTCCATCAACATCTAGGCAGGTCACACAATTCTCATCACTGCTTCACAGTATGTTGAAGAAGGATATGTCGAGTAGGCAGGGTGGCTGAACTGCAACATTCCTTCCAGGTAGGAGGCATCTCCTACACCATTTTGCAAGACTGCATTCTGTTCTAGTTTTAACTTTAACACACAAAACAAATAATTTTAATTTTTTAAATTATGTATGACGACAACATGTGTCATCAACACACAAAATAATATCAATCATCTATTTAGACTGTGAAGACAAAACTGTAAAGACAATCTAGACCGTAGGGTGAAAAAGGGCATTGGGTTTGGAATAGTAAAGATAACTTTCTGGAAAATCAGTTGGCAGTCTTCATGCTGACATAAACAAATGGTGTGATATATACTCCTGTAGTCATAAATAAGACCAGGCTAATGTAACAGAAAGCAGTAAATCTCCAGGCTTCCAGACAGCAGGTAAACTACCCCATCAGCATAACAAAACTACCCCATCAACTCCAGAACAATCATCTACTCTGACAGACACGGTTTTGTAAACAAGAATCTTCCCCAGTCTTGCTGCTTCTTGCCTCATGGGGAATTAAGGACTGAACCTGGAACCTTATAACATGTGAAGCATATGCTCTACTGTTGACACACATTAGGGTTGGAAACAAATTTCATTATTATTCATTGCCAGGTTTTTAAAAAATAAAAACAGAGCTCCTGACAGTTGGTAAACTCTCCTGGGAAGTATTATAGACCAGCTAGAATCTTGTACAATTTTCTCCCAGTATTTGAATATCCCAAAATATCCTAAAGAAATGATTTGGCATGGAATACATATTTTCCCCCATAATCTTTATTAATTTTACAAATAAAAACAAATTGCCATGTTATCAGCAAAAATTACATAAAGAAGACAATGTATACACTATAACAAGCGAAAAATAAAACATCTAAAACATCTAAATTCTGGTACAAAATATCTTCTCGTCTTCGAAGACCCTTCCAAGGTTTCCCTTCCTTCCAGTCCTGGAGTGTTGAAGAACTCATCTCATAACAGTCACAATTTCCCCACTGCTCAAAAATATTGATGTATAAATTTAAATAATACTGCTAACCTTGTGTATGTTTGTCCAAATACTTTAGTCACAATAATACCATCGTCCAAATTAATTCTAAATTTATCCCTAAAGTAAGCCTATTATACTACCTAATCAGTTTGACCATACAGACACATTGGAATACATATTTTTAATGCTACCCAGAAGCTGGAAGTTTACACACTCCCACTTCCCACATGTTTTTCTATGAAGAATAATTCCTTTGCAATGTTTTGAGGTACTTGAATATGAGAAGAATATTGTGGAAGAATGCTCATTTTCTTCCGCAGCTAGGAGAAAACTGTTGTAATTATTCATCCCTGCGTTAATTGACAAAACAGTTGAGGACTTGCACTGCCATCACTCTCACCCTATCAGTGTCATTCAGATGTAAGTTAACCTGTACCCAAGTCAGGGCAGCTAGGTTCAGCAAATAAGAAGCTGTTATCATTTATATCAACATTAACAGACTTGATTCTCTCACTGAATTGTTCTAACTTGATGGCACTGTGTCTTGTGTCACAATGAACTAGATTAAGGAGTCCATAATCCCTGATATAAGTTGCTTTAGCAGGAAATGCATTCTCCACTTACATCTCAACTACCAAGATCAAACCTTCCCACCGTGAAAAATCATTTTTTCCCTTACCCCTTTTCATTGATGACCCTGGAATGTATATACAGTATCAACTTCCCCTTCTATCTGGCCCTTTTGTTGTTAGTATTACTGTGTTGTTTTTAATGCTGTTTTTAATTGATTTTATTGGAATGTTTTTATATATAATTGTTTGCCGCTTTGATCAAAATTTTGGAAAAGCAGGTTACAAATAAACTATATTGTTGTTGTTGTTGTTGTTGTTGTTGTTATTATTATTATTATTAAACCCTTTTCACAGACCACAGCAGGTGTGTGTGTGTGTGTGTGTGTGTGTGTGTAAGGATACCTAGGCTCTATTTTTAAATAATGTTGAAAAACATACAGGCAAGTAGTGAGAAAATATTCCCAGAGTCAATACATGACACAAAAGGCAGGGATCACAAAATAAAGCACATACACATGCACACACAAGAGCAAGCCAGCATGTTCTGAGCCAGAAAAACAAATCCAAGACATCAAAATGGCCCCAAGGAGTACTTCTGCAAAGACTAGTGAAAGAACAGGAGTCATAGAAAAATCTGAGAAATATCTATTCACAAATAAATCCAAAGAGTTCAATGATTTACATTCCCTACAAGGATTAGGATGAAATTAATAGTATCATGTGTTATCTGCTTTGTTTCCCCTGTTCCTTTGTAAGCCATTAATAATTACATTCTCTGCACACACGATGGGAAACATTGCAATGGAGAAGAAATAGTCACCATCTTTTATGGACAGAGGATTTCTCTTGACAGAAGGGCAACACATTAACAACCATTCCTCAGTAAATGATTCACAATTAAGAGAGTTCATATTTATATACTCTGGCTTCCCTTTCCTTTTTACTTTCAATCAGAATAAATATAAACAAGTGTTTTAAAGAATTGTTAAACTGAAATTATTATTCATGCATACATAGTTTAGGTTTATCTATGCAGTCTTCTTATATGTAATCTTGTCTTATTCTCCTGACTTATTAACTGTCATTAATAAGTTCCCCTCTTCAGATGTAATGAGTGAACTCTGGTTTAATACAAGCCAAGGTATTTACTCCAAAGTTGACACACAGGAGGAGAAGGGAGAAGAGTGTGTGTCCTCAACATTTATTCCTGGCTTCATAAACTATCTGTTTGTTTAAAGGTGTATGTAAGAAAAAAAATATTCCTGAGCCATTACAAAGTAACCTATCTTAACATGTACTTTCCAATCATGACATGCAAGCAAACTGATCTCTTATTTTAAAGATATATTTTAGAATAACTCCAATTTCTTTTTATTTTAGGATGACGATTACACTTTGGAAAACATCTATATTATTCTCACTCTCTGTGTCATTCATATACATAATCCTTAAAAAAAATACCACTAACGAATACATCACTCATTTTATGGTCCGCGAAACAGGACATAACATTTAATTCCTTACCGTTAACATCTGCAGGAGCTGCTTCCTTTACAATCAACCTTGCCTTTGAAGACATATTTTATAATCTCCTAGTAACAGTTGTGCTGGATCGACAAAATGTTCCTAAGAGCTGAATGGAAAGTTGCTGTAACATTATCCATTTGAGGAAGCTGCTCAGTATGTTTGCTCTTATAAATGAAGCAAGGTCTAAAACAGACGTGGCATGTCCTGCAAGTTTAAGACCTCGGTGTTCTAGTAACAGCCATTAAAATACCAGTGACACCCCTCTCCATCCTTAATCCAAGGGCTTCTTTTATCAATTTCTTCTTGGTCTTTCTTTCGGACCCACCTCTGCTGCTGCTGCTACATGTGGAATATCCTGTTGTGCAGCTTTCTTTTTCTGAGCAAAGTCACTGCTTTCAGGTCATACCATGTTCCTTTGAGGAAATACCACTTCACCAACCATGGAGAGACTAAGTAGAACCTCTGCCTCTTACTCATCTCCATTAGATTTCCTGTTTAACCATTCATGTTATTTTATATTTAATATTAAATCCTTCCCAGCAGTTAGTGCCGATTTACAGCCTAGCAACGGAAAAAAGCAACACAGTGAAATCATATTTTCCTCTTGTACAAAGTCCAAGCAGCGTTACACGCTGTTCCCAGAGGGGAAACCCTACAACCCCCCACCCCAATATCAATGTGTATGGTACCCAAAGCCAGCCATTGCTGTGGCAAATGAGACAGAATATCTCACCACCCTGGCAATAGGGCAACAAATTAAATTATGTAACTTTAATAACAGTAACACATTTAATAGCTAATTATTTGTTGCTTTTTCATACCACCCAAAACCTGCTACCTGAGATTGCCACTTCATCATGACAAAAGATAAAGGAAAAGTCATCCCCATCGTCCAATAAAGATAGCATGGCTGTATTAACTGCACAAAATGGAGGAAGGGTGAAAGCGCAGGGATGTCTTTTTGCTAGCCTTGCAAGGTGGGGTTGAACAAGGAATAGCTGTGCTGTCCTATTTCCAGATGCTCAAAAATGTCTAGATGCACAGTATACACAACATGTGTGAGTTTTCTAAATGCTGATCATGTATTTTATTGGTTCAATTTTTGCTATTAAAAGTAGGGATGTAAGCCTGGCAGCTCTGAAAGTGGAAAGAGATACAGTGCTTCCTCGGGTTACGAAATTAATTCGTTCCGCGGCCGCTTTCGTAACCCGAAAAGCCTTCGTAAGCCGAAATGCCATAGGCGCTAATGGGGAAAAGCCGCGATTCCGTGTGAAATAGCGCCGAAAAGCACCAAAAAATTTTTCGTAACCCGAAAAAACCTTTGTAACCCGGAACAATTATTTCCTATGGGATTTTTTCGTATCCCGGAAATTTCGTAACCTGGGTATTTCGTATCCCGAGGTACCACTGTAAGCATACATCTTTTAAATAGTAGTAATAAAAATGTGCATGGCAAAATGATTAGCATCATAAGACAGTAACGGTGCTGTGATGCTATTACTGTAGCCAGCATGGTGTAATGTTTTGAGTGTTGGACTATGACTCTGGAGACCAGGGTTCAATTTCCACCTCAGTCATGGAACTCACTGTGATCTTGGGCCAGACACACACTCTCAGCCTCAGATGAAAGCAATGGCAAACCTCTTATAAACAAATCTTCCCAAGAAAACCCAGTGAGGGGTTTCAGTCACCAGGGTGAAACAGGGAGGCATAGTAAAACCACAGAATGCATTTCTAGTCTTAGGGTTGCAGTAAGTTGGAAATGATTTGAAAACACACAACAAGCACATACACACATGAATTCTGGATCTATGAATATAACACTCAGTGCCTTACAAGATGCTGTTTTTAAAGAAAAAGTTAGGATGGATTTTCTATTTTGCCATCCCCTCAGGGTGAAAGAAGGATTGGCCCTCTAACTATTTTTTGATTTTAACTCACTGAACTCTAGCCACCCTGACCAGTGGTGGAGGATTATGAAGCGTGTAGTCTAAAAGATCTGGCATCGCTGCTCTGTATTGTTTGCTTATCCTGTCACTCTCAACTAGACTGTCCTTTAAAAAAAAAGTTGCATATCTAAGGAGATTTGTGGGCAATTGCACAAAATTTATGTCACTGATGCAACTGAAGAAGGAACATGCGTTTACATTTCCCACTATGAACTTTGGTATCAAGTAAAATGGGCAGAGGCAGCAAACTGAGAGGAGTAAGAGTTGTCTTGTTTGATAGCATTCTGTTTCCAACAGCCATGATTCACATGCTTCTGAGAATTATGGGGTGTGTGTGATCTGATCAATTGATTTAATGATTTGAGTTTTAGTTGATTACTTTATCCATCCTCAGATCTTTCAGCTATTTTGAAGCTAGAGGGCTACATTCGTTATACAAACTCCCTCTCTTTATGATAACACATTTATATCACAGTGCATGCAATTACACAGGATATGAGATATCGCTTTTGTGCACAGATAAGAAAGTTACTACAGAAGGTTTAATGAGTTTAGTTAACTGTTAATATGCTTTTAAAAATCTAATCAATTTTATTTACATTAGAAAGGGGGAAAAGGTTAACAATTATGTGTGTACTGTGTTCGTTCCTTCAAATCATTTCCAACTTATGGCAACCTATTGTGGGATTTTCTTGGCAAGATTTGTACAGAGGAGGTTTGCAAGTGTATGAGGCTGAGAGCATATAACATGCCCAAGGTTACCCTGTAGGTTTCATGGCTAAATGGAAATTGAACCCTGCACTTCAGTCGTAGCCCAATGCTTAAAGCATTGTACCACAGTGGCTCACATAACTATTTAATGTATGTGAAATTGTGTTTCATGTTTAAGTTAAAAGCCTACACCAAACAGCTTATCAGAATGAAGACAGAAATAACTTCCGAGGCACTTCCCCTCGTTTCTCTCTGGTGAGTGGCAAAGATGTTTTTCTTCCATTCAGCTTTTAATTATTTTAATGTGGGGTTTGTTCTAGTCTTTGTTATGTTTTTCATGTCAGTTATGCTGCCCATCTGGCTATCTAGTTGAATCTGTTCTGAAAGTTCATTTATTCCAAGTTAGGGCACTGGTCTGAGTCAAAGGGTGGGTTATAAATATTTTGATCAATAAAAATTCTTTTTGAAGTAGTATTTGTTATAAGTACTTTCATTTTTAAACACTTATTTAGCCTGCTAGTCGGGGCACTGCCAAGTGTTGGCAAGCTGAAGAGTGTCCAGAGGAGGGTCAGCAAAATTGTAAAAGCTCTGGAAGCCTTGCCCTATGCAGAGCAACTTAGGGAGCTGGGTATGTTTAGCCTGGAGAAGAGAAGCTTAAGAGGTGTTATGATAGCCCTATTTAAATATTTGAAGGGATGTCATATTGAGGCTGGAGCAAGTTTTTTTCTGCAACTCCAGAGAATAGAACTTGCAGGAATGGAGTCAAACTACAGGAAAAAAGATTCCACCTCAACATTAGGAAGAACTTCCTGGCAGCAAGAGTTGTTTAACTCCCAGAACCCTTCATAGCCAGTGACCATGTTGGCTGAGGAATTCTGGGAGTTGTAGTCCAAATAACAAACAAAACTACCCACATTTCCTAGCTCTACTATGAATGAAGAGGATCATAGGCAGGCATTTGGGCTGAATCATATCAGAGATAGAGGGGTACAGCTGGCCCACTGTATCCATGGATTCTGCATCCACAGATTCAACCATCCACAGCTTGAAACTATTCTAAAAATCTAAAAACAAATCTTGATTTTGCCGTTTTATATAAGGGATACCATTTTACTATGCGACTGTATATAATGGGACTTGAGCACCCATGGGTTTTGATAACAACTGGGAGATAGGGCATCCTGGAACCAAACACAGCAGATACCAAGGCCTTCCTGTATTTTAGTATCTTGGAATACTTTTAATATTTATTATTAGAAACATCTCCTTCTCTTCAACAAAGCAGAACAAGAACTATGTGAACAGGACATGCTGTAACATTCCAAGTATTTTCAGCGAAGATGTTGATGCTTTGATATGAGTGAACAAACCTATTCCATCAGCTAGACTTGCAATGATTACCAAACTTTGGTCACTCAAATGTTTTGAACTCCAGTTCCCAGAATTTCTGTGTTGACCAAACTGTCTGGGACTTCTGGAAGTTGAAGTCCAGAACATCTGGAGGACCAAAGTTTGGCAACCACTGGGCTAGAGTAAGGCTGGAGAACCTATAGATCTGTAGATATTTTGTACTCACTCCCATCAGCCCCAATCAGATGATGAAACACAACAAAGAAAGGTTGGAAACAGGGCACCAAAACAAATTCTGGCTCATTCATAGACTGACTTTAAGGCTTTTGGAAAATGACCTCAGAGCACTGGGCCCACAGGAGACAGCATACTCTTCTCACAGTATGCAAAAGGATCTTGTAACACCTTTGAGACTAACTGAGATAAAGAAGTTGGTAACATAACCTTTCAGAGACTTAAGTGTACTTCATCAGATGTGTCATATTATTATGAAACATTTCTTCTGGTGTTCCTCCAACATCATCCCTAGAAGATGTCATGGTTTATTCTTTCAATAACATCCTACTGAAGTGGAGTGAGACCAAATGATAGCAACTAACCTGAGATCTTCCAGGGAGCTTCATGGGTAAGCAGTGATGAAACCAGATATCCACCCTCAAAATACAGCACTTGGTTCTTGACACTAAATTGTTTCTGCCATTTAGACAGAGTTGACAGTGTCTTGCAGATACCGTACTATCAAAAAAGTCTTGGCGTTGCCTATTAAAATGCTTTCTTCCTTAACTGCAAACTTGTTGTTAGAATCACGCCTTTTCTTAGATCGGGAATTCACTTTAAACTTTTCAGGATCCATCTCTTCTTCTGTTATACTGGGAAACTTGCCACATCACCTTTAATAGGTTTTCATTTCATTCATTCAGGCTGGAATGGGCTTGAAAGCTAACTGACCCCCCTTTTAATACTGCAATACTAAACATATCTGCTCAGAAGTCGGTCCTATTCATTTCAGTGGGTCTTATTTCCAAAAGGGTTGGTATAAAATTTCTGCAATCCTATATCCAGTTCTTGGGGGGTAAGCTTTATTTAATTCAATAGAAAGGGACTTCCTCAGCTTCTCCTCTGCATGCCAGAGCTCCCACTCCCCCAAAAAAAGGTTTCACAAAGGCACATGACATTCTGCTGAGTGAAGTGAACTGTGGTGCAAGGGAGAGAGGAGAAGACAAAATTAGTAGTGAAATCAAGTAGAAGGACCTCCTTTGGGGGAGCCCCTCCAGACAGTGGAAGGCAGATTTTGGATCCAGCCATGAATGATTCATCTGATGTAGAATAGTTTCCATCTATTAAATTACATTTGATTAGAACAAATTTATTGGAATTTATTGGAATGAAGACCTTCCAGAACAAGGACTATAGCTCAATAGGAAAAAACATGCACAACATGCAAGGCCTATAACCTCAGAGCCCCAAATTAGGGTATTTGCACATAAACCTTTTAGTGTTGAATTGCTAGACTTCATTCCTTCACCTTTTAAGGGGTATCCACCCAACATGAAATCCTGTCATTGCCATTCTGTCTTTCCTGTGGTTTATCCATCATCAGACTACAGAATATCTGCCTTTTCTTTAAAAATAAGTGGAATGCAGCCTCCATTGATGCAGATGCTTCTGTTTCCTCCGGCTGGTGAGATTTTCATATGATTCAGTCATGTCAGTGCACGGAAGCTCACTATTGCCTTTCTGGTGAGTTTAGCATCTCATTTAAGCTTAAACAAACCATAGAGCATATAATATAATATAATATAATATAAATCTTTCTAATCACTGAGATAAACCTCCTTGCTAAAATGGCAGTGACTAGAAGGGTTCAACACTTGGAATCTTTTGTTTAGGACATAAAATGCTATTTCTGGTGAGCATCCCTCAAAAAGCAGAAAACCCACTTAGAATCATTCCAGATAGTGTCCACAAATTACAAAAAAGAGACTTCCTCTTGCTAAAACGTGCCTCCCCTGAGCTCCACAGTGTGGCCACACTTTATTTGTTTTTTTTTTTTGGTTTTTTTTTGATAGGGAAAGTAGTACAGTCATTCCTCTGTATCCAAAGATTCTTTATCCATGGCTTCAAGTATCCATGGCTTGAATATGAATACACACACACACATCCCTCCATATTTGCGGATCTGATTATTCACGGATTTGATTAATATGTTCTCTCTAGGAATATCTAGGTCCTCTAATGCAACTCATGGTCTACTTTAACTAAAAGTTGCACTGAATGACCTAGAGATTCCTAGAGAGACTATTCTAGGCCTTTGTAGCTCCTCCAGTGCAGTTCCATAGTCAGTGTCTGTTGGACGTTGACCAGAGTTGTCCTGGAGGACCTAGAGATTCCTAGAGAGGTGTCCTCTCAGGTAAAAACTTGGTGTTTTTGTTATTTGCGGTTTTACCATATTCACAGTAAATTAATATAACCCTTGTGAATATAGAGGGACAAGTGTGTGTGTGTGTATTCCAAAAGGCAAACCTTGATTTTGCCATTTTATATAAGGGATATCATTTTACTACGCCATTGTATTTAATGGGACTTGAGCATCCTGGAACCAAACTCCAGCAGATACCAAAGGCCCACTACATTTCGCTTTTTAAAAAATATAGGTAGAAAACTGTTTTAGCTCCAATTAAAAGCTTGCTTAAGTAAATAGCCAATAAAATGTCTCTCACTGTGCTGGGCTCAAGAGAACTGGACTATCTTCATCACACGTCACTCCGACTGAGGTGGATGGGCCATAGTGGGATGAAAAGATAGGTAGGGAATTGCAATTTCCCTGGGAAACTGCTGCTGTTCTGCTTGCAGATTACAGTCCAAGAACAGTGAGATGTCTTCACTGCAAAGGAGGAGAAGACACCACAATATGTAGGGCATTCAATAAAAAAGTAGGACATTACAAAATAAAAGCTAGAAATACTCATATAAATGTAAGTGCACGTTTCTTAGTCATGCTCAAATTGGAGGATATTTTGGAATTCCCCCTGGATAGAAGGCTTATATGGAGGACATGTCCTGGAAAAGGATGTCTGGTCACCCCGGGTGTAAGGCAATTTGGTAAGTTTATGTCAGATGCATTAAGTCAGTGGTTCCCTAACTTTAGCCCTCTAGATGTTTTGGACTTCAATTCACAGAATTCCTGACAGTTGACCAAGCTGGCTGAGGCTTCTGGGAGTTGAAGTTCAAAACATCTGGACGGTCAAAGTTTGGGAACCACTGTATTATATATTATTCTCAGTTGGCAAAGAGATACTAGCACTGAGGAAAACCACACTGAGCACAAAAGAACATGATATGGAAAGAAAAGGTACAGGCTGTAACGATGATTTGCAAAACCAGCTTATACCAGATAAGCACACTGTGCATTCGCAACTACTGATTGAGAAATGTCTGGAAAAGATAAACATCTAAATAACGCCCCCTTAAAACTGTTTTGAGTTATTTTTAGTATTTTAATTTGGTTTCCAGGTCTTTGTTGAATGCTTTCAAACTGCTTTAATCTACTGTACATTGCCTCGGTGATAAATACCATAAATAGATAGATAGACTGACTTCAAGAATTAACCTTTGCCTTTTGCCTTCACTGTTAGTCTTCTTCTCACTCTCTACCACTGAAGATATCCCTTTGCATCTTGGGATGTTTCTACACTGTATAAAAAATGCAGTTCCACAGCACTTTAACTGTCATGGCTCCATCCTACAGAATCTTGGGATCTGTAGTTTTGTCAGGAACCAGCACTCCTTGGCAGAGAAGGCTAAAATATCTTGTAAAACTACAAATACCAGGATTCCATAGGATGGTGCTACAGCACTTAAAGTGGTATCAAACTGCATTAGTTCTACTGAGTGGATGCACACCTCCTCAATAAAGTAGTGATAGAGAGCCTGTGTGGTGTAGTGGTTTGAGCGCTGGATTAGGACCCTGGAAGACCAGGGTTTGAACCCCAGTTTGGCCCTGAAAACCCACCTCCCTTGCCTTCCCCAATGAACTCAACGGGATTTATATCCAGGGGTAGCCGTGTTGTAGCAAAGTACAGCGGGCCCTCTATATCTAGGGATTTCTTATCCACGGATTCAAGCATCCACAGCTTGAAAAATAAATTCCAAATATAAATTCCAAAATGTAAACCTTGATTTTGCCATTTTATATAAGGGACACCATTTCACTACACCATTGTGAAGGGACACCTTTATGAGGACAGCCAAAATGCAAAAAATGCATGTTGCAAGCTTTCAACACTTTGAGAGTTTGTCACGTGTATTTTTTGGATGTACAGTTGGCCCAAAAAGGTATATATATCCCTTTTTGGTGGACTTTCAATGGGACTTACCTCCGAATAAAAAGGGATAATGAGCCAGTGCGGCATAGTGGTTTAAGCGGTGGACTCTGGAGGCCACGGTTTGAATCCTAGCTCAGCCATGGAAACCAACAGAATGACCCTGGGCAAGTCACACTCTCTCAGCCTCAGGGGAAGGCAATGGCAAACCCCCTTTGAAGAAACTCGCCAAGAAAACCCTGTTATAGGGTCGCCATAAGTGGGAAAGGAGTTGAAGACACACAACACATAGCAACAATAAAGAGGCATAATGCTAGGCTGCTAGGGAGGAGGAGTAAGACTGCTGTTCAGAGAGCTCTAGTCCACCCCAGAAAACTCTCCCCCCCCCCCCCACGGTCTGCTACCTTCCTCTCCCCAGCCATGTAAGGGAACACTGGGCAAGCCACACTCTCTCAGCCTTAGAGGGTATCAAAAAAGCTAGGGAGAAGACAGACGGCTGTTCAGAGAGCCCTACCCAACCCAGACGTCTTCTCCTTCCCCCCAGTAAAATGAAATTGAGCAGGTCACACTCTCTCAGCCTCAGAGGATAGCAAAATGGTAAACCCTCTCTGACACAAACCTTGCCAAAAAACCCTCAGGACAGGTGGGCCTTAGAGTGGCCATGAGTGGGAAAGGGCCAGAAGGGACACAGTAATAACAACAGCAACAAAGAGGCATAATGGCAGGCTACTAGGGAGCTTCAGAGAGCTCTAGTCCACCTCAGAAGACTTCTCTCCCCTCCCCTCCCTTTCGTATTTTTATATATATATATATATATATATATATATATATATATAATTTAGAAATGTTTTAATCTTTAAAATTGTTTAATTGTTTTTTATATTTTATATTTATGTATTTTAATATTTTGTACTGGTTTTTTATTGTATTGTTTTATTCTTCTTTGCCATCTTGAGTCCCTATATTGGGATAAAGGTGGGATGTAAAACAATATAATAATAGTAATTATAATAATAATTTCTTCACCCCTGACCCCCCCAGGTATGGCTAGGTATGGCCACACTCTCTCAGCCTCAGAGGATGGCGAAAACAAACAAGCAAACACATAAAACAACCTTGGAACAAACCTTGCCAAGAAGACCCCCCATGAAAAGTTGGCCTTAGGGTGACCCTAAGTGGGGAAGGACCTGAAGGCACACAACACACAACAACAACAGCAAAGAGACATAGTGGGAGTTTCAGAGAGCTCTAGTCCATCCCAGAGGACTGCTCTCCCCTCCCAGGGCAGCCTGTTCCCCCTTCTCTCCCCCACCCCTAATAAATATGGCCATGTAAGACACACTCTCTCAAGCTCAGAATGTGAGTCACACTCTCTCAGCCTCAGAGGAAGGCAAAAACAACAGCAACAACCCTGAAAGAAACCTATAGAAGAAGCCCCCATGGTGATAGGTTGGCCTTAGGGTGGCCGTAAGTGGGAAGGCACACAACACACCCTCCTTGCCCACAAAGGCTGCTGCTCTCACCTGCCTTGTCCAGGGTGGCCTGGGACCCTCTTAGCAGCAGGAGAGGGGTGCGGTGGTCCTCCTGGTCCTCTCCTCCTCCTCCCTCTTCCTCCTCCTCTTCTCCTCCTCCTCCAAGTCCCTGGTTCTGCATGGCTCCCTTCAGTCTACACAGGAGAACCCACAAAGGAACCTCTGCTTGGCTGGCTCAGAGCATGAAAGAATAAGAGCCAGCAAGCCCAGGCAAACACGTGACCCAAGGCCGGGCGGAAGTAGGGCCCTCTTTGGCTTCAGCCGCTCCCCGCCTACAGGGCTGGCCCCTGCCTCCCTGGCGTCTTTTATTCCGCCATCTTTGATACTGGCAGGCGTTTTTTCTCAGTTGTTTGTTGTTGAGGGAAAAGGAAGGGCGAAGGCTCTGAAAGGGCCCTTCCATGTTAATATGTTGTCTTTCCTGACTCATAATGGGGGACTCTGTCATGGGGTTTTCTTGGCAGGTTTCCTCAGTAGGGGTTTGCCACGAGGCTGAGAGAGTGTGACTTGGCCAGGGTCACTTTACATGGCCATATTTTATAACATAAAATAGTAAAACATTAAAATATCCATATAAAGGGAGCACACTTCTCTGGGGGAAGATTTATTAATTTATTCAATAAATAATAATAAATAATAATAGATTTTATTTGTACCTCGCCTCTCTGTTCAACACAATGTTAAAAATACAATCATATGTCCTCTCCGCAAAGGAGGACAAGGCACCACTAATTGTAGGACATTCAAGAGAAAGGCAGAATGTGACCAAATAAAAGCTACAAACACTAATATAACATAGAAATTCATGCTCCTTAGTCATGGTCCAAATCATGGAGGGCATTGTGGAATTCCTCCTGGGCTGAAGGTTGAAATGTAGAACATGTCCTGGAAAAGAAGGATGTCTGGTCACCCTCCCCCTAAACTGCAAATCCCAGTATCATCACATCACATTGCTAGAGCTATAATTCCACTTTAACTGCTATGGCTGCCAGCTGTAGAATCCTGGGACTTGCAGTTTAACGAGTGGCACTTAGGATTCCCAGCCAGAGAGCTCTAAGGCCTCATTAAACTACAAACCCCAGAATGCCACAGCAGGCAGCCATAGCAGTTAGTGGAATCACAGCCCTATAAGAGTGTAGTATGATATTGACTTACTGGAACCTTGGCCATTAAAGTGGAATCACAGTGCTGTAATTATGCACCTAAAAGCAACAGATCACCTCTGAACCTGGCTGTTAAGCATAGTCAGCCCTGGTTAGTATTTGGATGGGAGACCACCAACAAACACCAAGTGCTGTAGGATGTATTTCAAAGGAAAGAATTGGCAAAAACGCCTCTTGAGTATTCCTTGCATAAGAAAACTCTATGAAATGTATGGGGTCGCCATAATCCAATAAGTGACTTGAAGGCACATGTATGGAGGCACCAAGTGCCATTTGATTTTGGAAGCTAAGCAGGATTAGTTTGGGTTAGTATCTGATGGGAGACTGCCAAAGACTACCAGATACTGCAGAACTGGCAAAGTATTCCTTGCCTAAGAAAACCCTATTAAATTCATGGGGTCACCGTAAGTACAGGGTGACTTTAAGGCACACATACATGAGTGATATGGATACACATACAAAACTACAGTATCTTTTCGCACCACAGACTTAAGGCTCTTTCATACTACACAATTATAGTTAAATCCTGGGATTTGCAGTTTACAAAGAGGCATGTGAAATTCTCAGCCAGAGAACTCTAGCATCCCACCAAACTATAACCTCCTCTCCCCAAATTTCACAAGATGTTGCCATAGCAGTTAATGTGGAATCATAGCACTATAATTGTGTGGTGATTAAAATCAGAAAGAGCATTGTGAACCCTTGTTGCCAGTCCTAGTGAGAGGCCAAAGGCTTTGCCGTCACCTTCATATGATGAGAAAATATCAGGAAAATCAGGAAAAAATACCAGGAGAAGAAAATATCAGGCTGTCCATGAAAGCGAGTGGAGAGACTCTTACCTTCTTCCATTGTCGTTTACAGACTGGGAGTCCTGCCAAGAACCAAGAAAACAGCTATGGTGGTAATGAATAATTCTTTTAGAAGAGACTGTTCTGCTAAAATGTACCAAGACCTTATCACTGCAGACAAAAGAATACACGCAACACTTGCAATTGTTTGTTAAGAGAGAAGTAGCCCAGCTAGATTTGGTGATTAAAATGCAGGACGTCAGGAAGGAAGCTTTGAATCCTTGGGTGACCTTGGGACAACCCTATCTCTCTGTCCAGCTTATCTCTCACAGGATTTGTGAAGATACAATTGGGGAGGAGAGGGGAGGCAAAGACCTATGTACATTGCCTTGAGGAAATATGAGATATACCACTGAACTAGGGCTTTTTCCATTCAGAGGTGCTTTATGCCATTTCTATTGAGGGTATGTCACTGCCAAGGGCCAGTCCAGTCCTTGGCCAAGGAAGTACCTTTTTGTGTTGCAATTGCAAATGAATGTTAAATTTCCTAGGCCCTTCTCACACAAGGCACTTACCATGCTGGAATCATGGCCTAAATGCTTCAGAAGCGTGGAAGTGGGATCGCCAGTCGCGCTTCCCAAACGTCATCGAGGCATTTTGCTGTTCTTCCGTTGTCAAAGCGTTTGCAGAGCAGCCATTTTTTACATAACAGAAGATTCCGTTATTACAGAGATGGCTGCCCCGCAAACAATTTGTCGACAGGAGAAGAGTGGAAAGCACTTCAGTGATGCTTCAAAAGCGCGACCGGTGATCCCACCTCCGCACTTCTGAAGCATTTGGGCCATGATTCCAGTCTCATGTGATAAGGTACTAGGAAAAAGGAAGCATTCCTCTTGCTACTACTTCCTTGCAAACTGAACTGCCTTGCTCACTCTGTGCTGGCAACTGTAGTTCCCAGATCTGTGCCTTTTGCTGATTGTCTGATTTGAATCCACAATTGCTCAGCCCCATGAAAAATACTTTTTCTCTGACACAGCAGTCTATAGGATTAGATCCAACATTTAATTTCTAAATAATCCTCTTCTTTCTGATAGATTAGCCTGGCATATTTTGCTTGAATTTATATCCAGGCTATGTTTCAGGACCAATTATGTGCTTCAAGTCTAATTAAAATCACAACCCATGATTCCAAGGGAACTGAGGACCAGACGAATACAGGGTAAGGAATTTAAGAGAAGGGGTGTGTGTGTCACATAAAGGGTGGTAGCTGGGCATGGGTCAATAAATGTAAGTCTAAAAAACTATTCATTTTGAGTGGTTTTATGAAAACATCTCAACTAATCAAGAAATGGACAAAAGTTGCTGAAAGTGCAACTATCAAAGTAGCACACAAAATATTGCTAAATCATGCATAAGTTAAAACTGGCTAGGTCAAAATCTGCTTGTGATCTTGTTGTTTCCAACTGCCTGGAGTTATTCAGTCTACTCCAGGAACCTTAAGGCATGTTGTTATCACAGTCCTTGCACTTCCCTGATCACTGAGGAGAAGAGAGACATATCATATAGATTAACTTCACTGTCATTTCCTCTTCTATTTTTTCATTTCTTTTGGGATGATAACCTGAAAGAGAGGTTTCCTAATCAAAGCTTCAAATGTAATGGATGACACAAACTTGGAGTAACTGTTCTAGAAAAGGGATAGGTTAATTTCAGTCCTGTGTAGTTACTACTGCCACATGTATTTTACTTAAATAGAATGGTCTACCAATATAATTTATGAACCAAAAATGTCAGAATCCCTAAACATTTCTGTCACAACTAATCCATGTTAAGTGATCTTTGCACCAAAGTTCAAGAACATAAGAAATGTTTTGCCAGATTAGACCAAGGTCCACCTAAACCAATGCTATTTGCATAGGCTAACCATATTTCCTTGAGACAAAAATGGGACACTGGGAGGGTATAAACAGTACGGGGTGATGTAAGTAAGACGATAAAAAAAGTTTTATTACATGAACACATTGAGCTAACAATTATTCTTCGGTGATGGAATTCATACAAAAATTGGGAAGATGTAGAGGGGGATACCACAATCGTACCATGAATATTTCTCCAGTCAAGTAATCTCATCAGCATATATCAGTGTTTTAACACCTTATCATAAAACTTCTCATACTCCATGACACAATGTGTTTTGTTTCTTTGACAACCACAATTTCAAATAGGGATCTTCAAAACATTTTTGCAACATAACAGGGCATTTTTCTTGAAGATGGGACAAAATTGACATTTATATTAAAACAACGGAACGGTCTAGAAATATGGGGGGGGGGGAGGGAACAGTACTGTCCAATTTAAAATGGTCTCAGTTTAGTCATCTTGGCTTCAAGGGTGTGTTCAGGCTTGATTTGCTCTATGATCCATTTATTAGCCTGATCCTCTCACTAACTGCAAACCATTCAATTTCTCTATATGTCCTGACAGTAGCTTCTTGTCCTGAGTACAGGTTACACACCAGACCAATTAAATGTTGTGGCGCACCCATTTATTTAAGAGCAATCTATATTTTTCATGATCTACACGATAAAACATTTTGGTATACTGTAATATCTAAAGCACAGGGTGATTTTCTTCTGAAGTTTTTTGGTTTGTTCCATTATCCAACACATGTTTGCAATATGATTCCTACTGCCTCTTCCTTTTCAGAACCTAGCTCGGACATCTGGCATTTTTTGCTCCAAATATTTTAAAAGGTTTTGTCATAGAAATCTGGATATCTTTTCCTTGCATAGGAAATTAATGCAATGGTCCTGTGGTTACTACAATCCCAGATGTCCTCTTTTTTAGGATTTGAATATACAGTCGGTCCTTCTTATACACAGATTTTGTTATACACAGATTCAAGCATCCACAATTTGAAAATGTTCAAAAAAAGTATAAATTTCAAATTTCAACCCTTGATTCTCCATTTTTTATAAGGGACACCATTTTTCTATGTCATTATATTTAATGGGACTTGAGCATCCACGATTTTGTTATACACGGGGGATCTTGGAACCAAACCCCACGTATAACAAGGGTCCACTGTATAATGAGATTTCTAATCTGTGGGCGATTTGTTTGTTTCCATATTTGTGGACAGATTTTAGTTCAAACTAGAGTAGATTCTGTCTCTCTAGACTGAAGCAGCTCTGCTGGTATGCCATCTGTTCCTGGTATTTATTTCTCCCAAGTACACTGAGTGAAGCTTCCACTTCATGTTCTAAAATTGTAGGTTCATCTTATAATGGTTCTTCCATGAATTAATCTGCCCTCCTTTCATCTATTTTATATACTTATTGTTTGTATTGACTTTTTTTTTGCACTTGGTCATGTAATGTGTTCCCCTGCTGGTCACTGAGTGCCTTCTGACCTGAGAGTTTCATCTTCTGGCACTCTTATTTCATTTTGGGTTGACTCATCATAGGGTTTTTGCAGTGAAAGACATTAGAAAGGAATTACCTTGCTTTCTTCTGTGCAGTACTAACAAGTGTTAGCTATGGTGCCACTGTTGTTGTCTCTGAGAGATCCTCCGCCAGTGTCACCCGCCACTACTGCTGCTGCTCAGTAGCTGTTTGGCACATTTATTCTGTCTCCTCAGCAAAAGCCTGTCTGCCATGGGAGACCCTACCAACAGCACTTCTACAGTCAGCATAGCCTCTTGCCTCACAGGAGCATGCAATCTCACCACCTGGGAAATGTAGTTCCATGGAGAGGTGCATGTTGTTACCTCCAGGGAAAATGTGTGAGAGACTGAATTCGTATCACTCAATGACATGTCTAATAGTTTGGCAAGTTTCATTTACCTGCAGCCATTACCTGAGCCTCCCGTAGGTCCAGTTCTTCCCAGTAGAGGGCTGTAGTATCTCAGAAGAAAACAAATGGGAGTGAGAGACTATGCTTCCGAGCAAGACTATTAATATACAATCTCCATATTTCAAAAATAGAATTTTAACAGGAGTTGAGATGACTTCATGTTCTGTTAGTAAACCTCTTGTGTTTTCCCATTGCTTCTCCCCTCTTCTTGCTTACCACAAGCATCCCATTAAGGGAGAAAAGATGAAATAGCTCTCCAGCTCCGTTTGGTGCATAGTGCCGAAGGTCTTGCATCTGGAAGTATTCTGTACTTGGTCATGTTTATACAGGTCTCTTAATTACAATAGACTCCTATATCCACTTATCTGGGTGTGGGTCCCTTTCAGCTTAATAGGGCACACTTATGAGTATATATGATAACACTGTTAGCTTCTTCTTATATAGGTGAAAGGATGGCACTTTCTTCTATGAAAGATAAATTGTTGCTTAGTTTTTGAATATGTTTGTGGAAACCTGCAAAAGTACATTTTGTTTATATAAAAGTCCCAATTTTGGGGAAAAGTGGGATAGAAGTAAAGTTAATAATAAATCCTTCTGAATGGTTAGATCTCAAGAAAAAGGAAATAGGCTTTGCAGACACTTTCTACATAATATGATTCTAATTTGATTGTTCAACCTCTTTATAAAGAGCTTCAGTGATGGCAAAGGAAGCATTTTTATTAAATTTGCAGATGACACTAAATCCGGGGGGAGAGGAGGAGGGAAAGCTAATGCCTCAGAGGACAAGATCAGAATTCAAAACGGCCTTGACAGACTGGAGAGAAGCACCAAACCTAACAAAACAATTGTTTAAAAAATTCCAATGACGTAAGGTATGATATCTAGGCAGTAAAAATAAAATACACAAATATTGGATGGGCAACACCAGGCTTGAAAGCAGTGCATGTGAAAATATATATATACTGTTCTTAATAGACTACAAAATAAAATGAGTCAACAGTGTAATGTAGCAGCCCCCCCAAAGGGGAAAAAAAAGCCTATTCAATTCAATTATACACCATATTAACAGGAGAACAGTGTCCAGAGAAGTAGTAGTGCCACTCTATTCTGCTTTGGTTAGATCTCACCTGGGATACTGAATCCAGTTCTGGGCATTACAAGTTCAAGAATATCCATAAGCCGGAACATGTCCAAGTAAGGGAACCAAGATTATTAAAGGTCTAGAAGCCAAGCCTTATCAGAAACTACATAGGTAGCTAGGTTAGAGAAGACAAGACTGAGAGATGACATGATAGCCATTTTTCCGAAATGTGATGTAGAAAATGGTGCAAGCTTATTTTCTGCTGTTCCAGAGACTAGAACATGAACCACTGGACCCAAATGAGAAGAAACAATATTCCACTTCAACTTTAATTAGAACTTTTTTATTTTTATTTTTACAGTAAGCGCTGTTTGTCAATGGAATAGGCTGCCTTGGAGAGTGGTGGACTCCCTTTCTTTGGAGGTTGTTAAACAGATGTTGGATGGGCATCTGTCAGGAGTGCTTGAATTGTGTATTCCTATATAGTAGGGGACTGCATTCCCTTCCAGTGCTAAGATTCTGTGCTTCCATAAGCAACCTATGCTGACCTGTAACTTCAGAGCTGGTGAAAAGCATTTATTGGCTTCTTTTTCAGCCAGAGGACTAAAGGACACTGCAAAATCCTACTCAAAGCTTGGAAATGTTATTACAACTCCAAAAGCCCCCCCTCCTCCCGCCCACCATGGCTATGTCATCTCCAGGCCAGGCTTTTAGCTATCATGTGAGAAGGCAAAGTCATTGATTTCCACTGAATTCAGCAGAACCATTTGCCAAATAAAGAACAACAACAACAACATATTTATTTCTTAGCCGCCTCCGCCAATGGTTCAAGACGGAGAACAACAATAATGAACAGACACATCAAATCGGTTAAAACTCATCAGTTAAAATACACAACAGTTTAAAAGGAGAAAAATGTTCTTGGGACTATAGAGGATGCCATTGGAAGCTGTTGTTGTTGTTATGTGTACAAATTGTTTCTACTTATGGAGACTTTAGGTAACCCTACCACTGAGAATGAAGTAGAGAAAATGGCTTGAAGAGCAGAGATGAATGCCCATATCTTAAAGACATAAATCTTGCTTCACCTACAAGCAGGCCATTTTATTCAGTTTCACTATGCATTTGACAGCTACACCTGTAGTTTGGGAGTAGATGCTTATCTAGAAAACAGCTTTACAGTACATTGCTGGTTCACATGGAAAAGTATGGATGGGAATGCATATTTGCGGCTTTGGAAATGGACATGGAGAGGTGTTTTCCTCTTCTTCTCTCACCTAATGAGAAAGTATTAAATGCATTTTTAAATACCTACCTCCAAGTAGCCTCGGCCCTTTGTATATTTAAAAGGAGTGGGAACAGGTCATGCATATGATTGTCTGATGTGCATAGTAGGTTGTTTTCATAATCAGGCTCTAGTCATGCCAGGGTTTCAACAGCACGCACCGACTCAACATGTGTACACTTGTTCACGAGCAGAGTTGTCATGTTTCAGAATTAGGTGGTGATTGAGTTCCACTTGGCTGGATATCCTTTATGTCAATTTGAGGGTCTAGGCCAGTGTTTCCTCTCTTCGCATTTGGAGAATATCAAGTCATTTTTTCCTTTGTACAAAAGGCATACTTATCAAAAGCGATCTCACTGTGCAAGCTACATACAGCTCAGAGTACAAATTATGCAATATATTTTAGAACATAATAGAAAAAAATGAAAAGTAGTTATATTTATCACTGTGCATGAAAATTAATAAAGTATAAGAGATTATGTTCCTTCTTTATCCCAACGGCTTGCAATCTGTCAGTCAACTCAGAGTTAAAATACTCAAAATATTTACAATATTTATCTAAACATATGATGGCTGTTGGAGCACACCGAATTCCAAATGAAAATCAGCATGTGCTTTATAGACTACAGCAAAGCCTTGACTACATAGATAATGAAAAGCTATGATATGCCCTTAAAGATTGGGAGTACCAACACACCTATGTCCTGATGATGAATTTGTCTCAGGACAAGAGGCTACTGTCCATAGGGTTGCCATGGGTTGAAGTCAACTTGAGGGCAGTTAACAAAACAACCAACATATCTGAAGTAAAAGTGGTGTTTTTAAACTGGAAACCGCTACAGTTCCCTTTTAATAAAAGAAAAAAGACGTAGGACGATCAGATCTTTTGTGTTGTGTGTAGTTTGCCTCTAAGCGTGGACTCTTACCTAGAGGTCTACCATTTACCGCTGAGTGCTGTGTCATTTGACAGTGGCTCTCAGATGGAATTCAACTATGAATAGTTTGTAAACTAATCTTTGCACTGTAAGTATCTGATGATATCAGTATGCTAATAAACCCTCTGTTCATTCTAGGGCATGTACCTCTATCTGTAGTTTCTTTCCCACTTGTGTTTAACTCTCTTTCAGGAATTATAAAGTAAACCGCAAGGAGGGGATGCATCAACCCCACCACCTCTATAGTGGCTTTTCTTGTTCTGATTATTTGTAGGTGAATTTCTGAAGAGGAGAGTTTCCTTCCTTCCTGTTTGTAGGCTTCCATGTGGTTCTGAACACTGGATGGTTTGTTCTGTAATGCCTGAATACAGCGTCTCTGTATGTCTGTTTGACACAGGTGTAACTCTAAGTAAGTTCTTAAGCTTTCCTTTTAAGGAAAAGCTAGGAAAGTCTATGAACAAAACATGCTTCATACATAAATTTCAACATCCCTCTAATTTTAACTCTATCTTACATAATCTCACCATTTTGTAGATTGAGATAAAAACCAGAGGGAGTTAAAATTAGGGGGATGAGTTAAAGTATAATTAAAACTAAAGGGGAGTTGGAATTTATAGTGAAACACTGTTTTGTTTTTATTACAGTTACAGAAGAAGAATGGAGTTAGAAAATATAATAGAAAGATATGTAGGCCCTATACAGACAGGCCAAAATAAAACTGCTTCGGTCACTTTGGAGGTATGCTGTTTAATGATGTTGCCTACTAGGATCCGGAAGCCACCAAAGCTTCACTCCAGTGCAGCTTTGGCGTGGCTTCCGGACTCCTGTAGGCATACATCATTTACACAGCCTAAGTGATCCGAAGCAGTTTTATTTTGGCCTGTCTGTATGGGGCCATAGATTACTATGAAAATATAGGGGTTATTCAGACATCATTTTTTTTGCATGACGATGAAAATAATTCCATTTTTGTTGTGCATCTATGTGCATCTCTGCGAGTTCAGTTGCTCACATTTCCCAGCACTCAAATAAAGATGGAGTCTGTGATGTGAATGTATTTGAAGCATGTTCAAGGCATGCAGAGTTTTATCCCAATTGATCTTGGGTCTTTTTACATCAGTTATTCACACAGTGGATGATGCAAATCCTATAGAAAAACTCTGGAAAATATGCGAGATTGATTATCCCAGGTTAAGTGTGTGTGTTTTTTGCAGCCCCCCCCCCATTTAATCAGGTGTATTTGAAATGCATTCGAACAACAAATATTCAACCCAGATTCTTTCTGGATTATTTTCAACTTCTGAATAACTCCATATGTATTAAGTAAATGTTGATGCCCAGCATCAATCACAATGCCCAGTGTAAGATAAACATTGAATGATAGAAAATGTAATTAGTTTAGACCAGCTGTTCTCACCCTTTGGTCCTCCAGATGCTTTGGACCTACTTCCAGAAATTCAAGCCAGCATAGCCAATGGTGTGTGTATGTAGGTGGGTGGGTGGGGTTATTTAAAGGACAGAAAATTGTACAAGATGAAGTAGTAGAGACAAGTGTGGTGTAGTGTTGTGAGTGCTGGACTAGGATTCCTGGAGACCAGGGTTTGAATCCCTGCTATGCCAAGGAAAGCTACTAGGACTGACCTTGGGCAAGTCATGCTTGCTCAGCCTTACATAAAGACAATGGCAAAACTCCTTTGAAGAAATCTAGCCAGAAAAACCCTAGGACAGGGACTTCAAGGAGTAAAAACAGTGCTACATACAAAATAAAAACACAGTAAAACCACTAGCAAAGGAAAAAGAAATGATTGAAAAAAGAGCAGAGGATTATGGACATTGTAATTACCCTTATAAAGCCCGTGAGAAATTTTTTAAAGGTTATGACATAGTACCAAAATGTTGTAATATGGGCACAATGCACACTTCTGGGAAAGTGTTGCAAAACCAGGGTGTCACCTCTTAAAAGGATTTCTCTTTGCCTTGCCTCATTGGGTAGAGTTTTGGGTGATGAGTTCACAGTCCAGGCAGCTAAATATTATAGAGCATGCTTCTTCAGGTAACTTGATTCCAATTCTTTTAGGATATCAAAGGTTAAAACTAGCCAGAACTTTGAAATGAGCATAGACGGACTGGTAACTAGTGCACTAGACAGAAAAACATGATCATAATAAGATAATCTAGCAGTGCATATGTGGGGATGTTTTCCTATCTGATTGTTCACTTAAGTGTGAAAGCTAATCTTTGCAAATGTGTTTTTCATACATGGGAAATGTTATCAAGAACCCTGCTCTTGTGGATGGAAATAAGAATGGGGACAGTGCCCACAGGCATGTTCCTAAACTATTTTCAAAGGCAACAGCTATACTGCATTACAAAAGCAAGACTGGAGGTCACAAGAATATCAATAATTGTTGCAAAGCTATTTCTTTCCATATAAGGTTGTATTTTGTATAGCAGTCTTTTGCTGACAAAAGGCACTCTGGGACAACCTGTGTGACTAATGGCCATGATGGAAACTAATCCCCAAACCTTAACCTAATCCTTTGGGAGGTACTGCAGTTCTCTCGAGAACATTCAGTTTGGCAGATGAACCACTAACTAACAGAACCCCCATCATCTCTGCACTAGGGTGCTGTCTGCCCAGCCTCATTCTGGAGTCCTGTTTGGTGTCCTGCACTACTAGACCATATTCTCTTTAACATACATTCTAAAAGTTACCTAATACTCTAGATCAGGGGTAGGCAACCTTTTTGAGCCGGGGGCCGGGTTGCTGTCCCTCAGACAACTGGGGGGCCGAAGCCAAAAAATAAATAATTAAAAAAATTTTTTTAAAAAAAAATTAAATAAATAAATAAACCGGGACAAATGTAGGACAAAATTTTCAAACGGAGGATACTTTTTATAAAAAGTGGAGGACACATGAAAAAGTTTGCTGATTTTTAAAAAAATGTTAAGATAAATGCATGTTTCTGAGGCTTCTATAGACAATTGCCCCACCATGCCCCTCGCATGAGAGGCCAAAGGCCCTGGCGGCAATTGGCGGCAGGACCGGGCTGGGGCCGGTCCCAAGGCCTCGCTGGGCCGCATCTGGCCCGCAGGCCGCAGGTTGCCTACCCCTGCTCTAGATCTTCTGGGAAGATCTGGAGCCTTCCATTCCTCTGCTGTGACAGCTGTCTTCACAAGCATCCCATTGAGCCATGGTGGGTCACTTTTTGTGATGTCAGAACAAGGCACCCAACCATGTGCCCATCGCTGGGTGCTTCAAGCAAACCATGGCAGCAATGGATGTGCTGAGTAGCTCAATGGGACACCTGTGCAGACAACTGTTGCAGTTCAGGAATGGAGGGCCAGGTAACAAGAGGAGATTGAAGGGAATGTGGGGCAAAGATACTCTAGGCTGCCCCCAGAGTATCCTAGACAGTGCAGAAAAGACCTGAGACAGTTTATTGGCCCTCTTCCAGACTATTTCCCAGCTACATAAGCAATGATCAGAAATAACATCATCTAGCTCAACTGTATTAGATGAAAATGAGAGGTAAAGTGTGGTGTCAGTTACATATTTCATGACCCTTCCACCCATATTCCCAGATAACCTTTTCCAATGGGGTTTATATAGATGTTGAAAAGCATGGGTGGGGACTAGAGCCCTGAGTAATCTCATAGCACAACTTTCATGGGTAGAGCAATTGTCTTCTAACAGAATCTTCAGGGACTGACAATCCATATAGGACCAGAACCATCAAAATACAGTGCTTGCTTATCCCAGTTCAGACAGCCTATCCAGTAAAATACCATTGTGAATGATACTGAAAGCTACTGAGAGTTCCAGGAGAACCAACAGGGTTATAGTCCCCTGTTTTTCTCTCAGCAGAGAGCAAACAAGACAACTTCAGTTGCAGATCTAAGCCTGAAACCAGGCTGAAAAATATCTACAAAATCAATTTCATCAAAGACTGTTTGAAGTTGATTGAAAAACAGTTAGTTGAGCAGCTTTCTGAAGGTAGGGGTTGTTGATAACTACCTCATGGTTGTTTTCATCTTCTGGGTCAAGTTAGGTTGCTTCAGGAGCAGATTGATTACCATCTCTTTTAAGACATCTGCTGTCATCCCCTGTTTCAAAGGGAAATTTATTACTTTCTGGACCTAGTCAGACATCCTCTCCCTATTAAATGTATTAAATGTAAAGTGAGGATCTGGTATGAACATGACTAAGCCCCTTCTCCAGACCATCAGATCTCAGCATTTGAAAGTCATCAAACACAACTGTGCTAACTGTGGAGTATAAAAATCATAATGGATACACACAGATAATCTGAAAGCCCATATCTTCCCATACAAGCCTGATTGAGCCTTACTGTCTATGAGAGAGGCTTTTCTCTCCATTCTACCAGGCTCAGTTGGTGGGGATATGGGAAACAGTAATCTTGGTGGCTGTTCCTAGGCTTTGGAACTTCTTCCTGAGGGAAGTTTGATCAGTCCCTTCTCTGCTGCCTTTTGACCAAAAGCAAAGACCTTTTTGTTTAGACTGAACATGACCTGTGCTGCTCTTAATGTACCAGAAAGGAGGCTTCTGACCTTTACCCTTCTAACAGATGTACAAGCTCTGCTTCCTTCTGCCTGGATCTGCCCCCCCCCCCATGTCCAGACTGCTTGTCAAGGTTTTGACAAAGTGTCAAAGAACCACAGATTTCACAACATGTTAACTGTAACAGAAGAGGGAAGGAGGGTGGGGGCAAAGCTCTTTAGCCAGATTGCTGAGAAGTTGGGCTATAAAGCACAGCACCTAACCAGAGTGAAGCCTTCAGTCAAGCTCTTGCAGTCCTTCGCACTAGGCAATGGCCCCACTTTCCATTGACTGGCATTTCCTACTCCTTTTCAAAATCCATGTAAATTTCACACACTTTTGGGAAGGAAAACAAGTCAGTTACACCATCTAAGAGGGTGCCTACTGCATCTCATCTATGCAACATGCAAAAACAGCCCACAGTAAGTCATGGACCACCACTGCAGCTGTGCCACTTCTACATTCTTTCTGTGTGTCTGCAATTATTATTGACTAGTCCTCCTTACATAGGACAGATCCCAGGATGTACCTGCTATTATATGTGTTATTTACCACAGTCACACATGCTGCAATAGGATGGGATGTTGTATTCTTGTGAGTGCTGCAGGCTTTCACGAATCCCACCCCATCTCCACACCATGGATTGATGGCTGTTCTGCTGCCTATTGACTATATCATATGTACTGTTTTGCTTTGACCTTGTTATCCATTTGCTAAGCCTCTGCACTAAGCATATATCTGAATAATGCTAGCATCACAGTAATTTGAAATAGTAAAATGATCCAGAACACATCTCTGTACTAAGCATATGATATAGCATATAACTCTGAATAAGGCTATTATCACAGTAATTTGAAATAGTAAAATGATCTGGAACACATCAAGACCTTGATGTGGCCACCAAAGAGCAATTTTCATAGGCTGTTTTTCCTAGCAAAGGCATCAGCAGGTATTGATTTAGAAATAACCTTTATAATTGTTTTAAATTTCTAGCTGAGAAACATTACATAACTTCATGAGGGCAAATAATATTTTTCTGAGAAAGATGGTATGATGGATACTGGAAAGATGTAAAACCAAACAGAAAGGGTTGACATCTTTAATGAGGAGAAATATGCTTAATAGTATGGATTGTGCAGATGAAGGTTACAAATGTGAAGCCACAACCAATAATAACATTACAGAACTATCAATTCAGAAAGGAAACCAGAATATAGGTGTGTGTGTGTGTGTGTGTGTGTGTGTGCACAAAGAATCACAATTCATTTCCCACAAATGTGTATGGTTCTGACAAATGCATTCTTTCTAGTGGTGTCACTAGAGTTGGCATCACCCAATACAATAACTCATAGTAATTTATGGTGTCACTCCCATGGACCTCATCCCCCTCTCTTTCCTCACTTGACCCTAATCCTGGGCAGCAGCCAGCTCTGGCAGCCACATTGCAATCTCTCTCTCTCTTTTTTTAAAAATTGTATGATACTAAAGTCAAGATATCAGCTCCCCCCCTATACTGATTTCCTTTCTGAATTGGTAGTCCTGTAATGTTATTATTGGTTGTAGCTACACATTTATAACCCTCATCTGCACAATCCATACTATTAAGCATTTTTCAGCACTGATGGAAAAGGTGCTAAATAGGAGCAGCATCATGCTGGTCTTTCTCCTTTTCAATCCACAAAAGCGAAGGGACTTGATGACATATGAATGGGAAGTAGGAGCAGATGGCCTCTGGGCATGTGACCTGCCATTCATTGTCCTTCTGATTGATTGCTCGGGGATGTTGTTATCTCAGTTTAATATTGGTTGCAAAGGCAAGAAGTCCATAAACCTTGCAAATTCCATTTTTAAAGACAGTCATTTCAATGTCATCCTCTCTGATGGTGTCACCTGGTGTAGTACACCCCCTGTGCTTCACCCTGGTGATGCCACTGCGTCTTTCCAATGTATATAACCATGGAACCATTCAACACTCATGCAAAAATGCATTTAGAGTAATTAAGGTTTTGAAAGAAAAAATGAAAGAAAAATGGATCAGTTAAAAAAATTAACATATATATCTCAAGCTTACATGTTTCTCATATCCAACAAAATTCAATGTTTTCCATCTAAGCCCATTTATTATAATTTCTGAAGTACATCAGAGCTGTACAATACAGCTGTATAATTGAAAGTTATTTTTATAGTTACATGAATGTAGCCTTACTATAAATGTTGGAGGACAAATATCAGGTGGGTCATAAGGCAGAGATGTTTTGTGCTGCGTCATGGGCTGCAGCCTCATACTTTCTTGTGAGCGTAGGGATGATGACAAGGGGGATGGGCAGATTTGGACTACAAACCAGTGACTTGTAGTATTCAGATTTGTTTTAAAAATAGTAAAAGTAACCACTTAATTTGAGAAATGAGAAAAGTAAAATGTTATTTTAAAAATAGTCGTTATAGTAGTAACTGTCTCCTTATTGGATCTGCAAATTATATGGTGACTAATTGCTCTTTAAAGGTAATTTTGCAAACTCTGACTTTGCAGGGATTACACTCCAGAAAGCACGAGGTAGTTAAATTTTGTTTCAACAGTTGGTCTGTTGTGGGGAATATCTGACTGATTGCCTTTTGCTAGTGTGCTCCTAATGAATGCAAGTTAACGGGGTGTATATTCTTCCCTGAAAATTGTGTATTAGAGCATAATTTGTTCACTACTTGTGTGCACAGTATGTACCTTCAAGGTAGCTGTTGGATTATGATGATCACATCATTTTAATAGGGTTTTCTAAAGCAGTGAATACTCGTGATTTTACCAGTTCCTTCTTCTGAACTATAGCCAATAGCACCTAGTATGTGTTGATGGGCTCTCATCTAAGTACTAACCAGGGCTGATCCTATTTAACTTTCAAGATCAATTAGGATATAGTGCGTTTAGGGTATTTAGGCACAACACTTTTCTCACTACCACCTCAATAGTAGTAGCATCAATGTGGGAGGCCCCAGTTCCCACAGCTTCTAGTTATTATTTGAGGAGTTTCTTGCAGTGCTGGAGATAGGACAACCTTCTTCACAAATTAACCTACAATTTCCATCTCTGTAAACCCATACTTTCAATCTCTTTAAACCTATACTAATTTATGGAGAAGCATATACCAACATCTGTTCAGAGTGACTTGGTTTTAAGACAAGTGAACTAACAACAGCTGCTTTTGAGTTTCTGAAAAGACAAGCCAGTAACAAGAAAAGTTAAATTTTAATAGCTTTAATCACTCACAGCTAATCTCTAGTTTGGGTAGATAAAATTCTGCCTCAGTGTTTCTGATGACAGAGGAGGCAAAAAACTGTGGCAATTTTGGACATGAGCCAGACTGTACATGGCTTTACACTTCTGTCAATCTCTCTAGTGTTGTACTTCTCCTTGCTTCTTAGATCAGATCAAAATCAGTTACAGGCAAAGGGTTGCATGTGTACAATAATATGCAGCACAGTGCAACTACCTTATACTTTTGAACTTGCATAAAGTAGAAAAGAAAGCATGGAATAGTGGTGAATAGTTTTGGTAAAAAAAGAGCAGGCAGTCTGTTGCCCTCTAGATGTTGCAATATACATAAACCAATATTCAGAGATTATGGAGATTTTAATCTAAAATAGGGGTAGGAATTGTGAGCCGCTCCAGATATTCTTGGACTGCAACTCCCAGCAGCAGTAGCCATCATAAGCAATGTCAAAGCATGCTGGGATCTGCAGTCTAACAATAGCTGAAGGACTACATAATTCCCACCCCTGGTGTAAAGCATCTGGAAGTCATTGAAATGTCTTACCTCTGCATTAAAAATGGCATTGTTTCATTTTAAACTGTGATGAAACTGTATGAATATACACTCGACACTTTCCAAGGCATTTGTTTTCAGGGACCAGGATATATTTACTTCAAACTAGTCTTACCACTCTTAGAAGGTATGCCTTTCTTTACCCTTGTACGTGTGTGTACCCTCAATTAGCCTGTTGACTTCTGGTGAGTTCATGAATTTCATAGGGTTTTCTTAAGCAAAGAATACTTAGAGGTGGTTTTGCTAGTTCCTTCCTCATATAGCCTACAGCACCTGGTATTCTTTACCATTAGGTGATCTTAAACAAGCATCCATAATAAAACTGCATGTTCTGAAAGAAGTATGGATAGGGCTCCTTGGTATAAGATGTGTGTTTTATCTGTACCTGTTTATGTACTGTACTACAAATCTGAACTGGAAGTCAAATTATGGGAATAAATGGCTCACTGAATTCTGTTAGGTCATTGTTAGAGATGAAGAATTTTCCTATAATCAGCATTCACCAAATGTTTAAAGACACATGGGAAATCCTGTGCAAAAATGGGATTTAAAAGGTAGAAAAAAACCTGCAAAAGTGGTTTGATTTTCACACAGGTCGTTGTTAAACTTGTGTTAACCCAAATGGAAAGTAAACAAAAGCCTCTCCTTTTTACTTTCAGGATTTTCCGAAAGTAAAAAGGAGCGGCTTTTGTCTACTTGCCCTCCACTTTCAGTTCAGATTAACATTAGTTTAACAATGATGTTGTGTGCGAATTAACCCCCTTTTGTGTCCCCCCCCCCATTAAACCATCTGTTTTTGCATGAGATTTCCTCCATGTGATAAACTCCATAGCTATGATAGTCTGTATCAGCATTGTTGTCAACTGCCATCAAGTCAACTTTGACTTATGGTGATCCCATGGAAGAGAGACCTCCAGGGCATGCTATCATCAATAGCCCTGGTCAGGTCTTCCTTGATTGAGTCTCTCCACTTGTAATCAGTTTCAGTTTAGTCATCTTGGCTTTTAGGGAGAGCTCAAGTCTGATTTACTCTAGGACCTGTTTATCTGTTGTTTTTTATCAGTCCACAGTATCCATAGAACTCTTCTCCAGCACCACATGTCAAATTGATTTTCTTATGTATCAGCATAACAAGATATAAAGGAATCCTGTAGCACTTTTGAGACTTGGAGAAAGAAGTTTGTTGCATAAGCTTTTACAGACTGAGCCTACTCCATCAGATGAATGGCATGATTAGATGCATCAATGAACTCCTTTGTGGTGGTGTGTTGGAATAAGAAAAGATAACAAACTCTTAAAAAATAATCAAAAGGCACAGCCTGGAAGGTAATTTGCATGTGGCCTCTCAGGAGTGGAGGCAGCAGCATTATTAGTCCCTCTCCCAATGGGTGGGCTCTATATTATTTATGTATAGTGTTTATAGACTGCACTATGAGAGAGTTCTCAGGTTGGTTCACAACATGATGTGCAATAACAGATAACATTCGGCCCTCTACATTTGCAGCTTTGACTTTTCCAGATTTGATTATTCACAGATTTGTTCTTTCTAACACAATTCTGTGGCCAACATCTGCCAGACGTTGTGTTAGAGGACTTAGAGATTCCTAGAGAGAACACTTCTCTAGGCATTTGTAGGGCCTCCAGTGCAATTCTATGGTCAGCCTCTGGCAGATGTTGACCACAGAGTTGTGCTGGACAATCCAGGGATTCCTAGAGAGGTATTTTCCAGGTTTAAAAAAATAGTGTTTTTTTTTTAATTTGTGGTTTTCCACTGTCATGGGTCCTGTGCCCCTAAGCCCAGCAAATGTGGAGGGCCCATTGTATAGTATAATATAAAAATACACAAGTCAAAAAGAGCTCAAAAACAAAGATCTGGCATATGAAAAGATCTTTGTCAATATTATGTGCCTTCAAATTGACTCCAGTTTATGGCAACCCTTTCATAGGATTTCCTTGACAAAATTGGTTCAATGGGGTTTGCTATTGCCTTCCTCTGAGGCTGAGAAAGAATGACTTAACTGAGGGCACCCAGTGGGCTTCCATGGTTGAATAGGGATTTGAACCCTGATCCTCTACAGACCTTGTCCAACACTTAAATCACTACACTATATTGGTTCTGGTAGATTCTGTTGAGTGGAGTGATGAACAAGTATATAAAGTCCATAAGACCTACACCTATACAAGTGTGTATGTGCATCCAAGTCACTGATGTATAGATACAAGATGATGATAAACTTTTGTCCCTCAAGATGTTTCATAGCACAAGTCATTTATCATTGGCCATGGTTGATGAGTCTGATGATTGCCCTATCAATGTGCAATGGTTAATGGCGCCTACTGATGGATGAAGATTGCATCCTCAGGGCAAGGCTAAATATCATGTTGCATTTGCTAAAAATGCAAAGTTGGCTTTCACCCGTGGGAAGTAGTGTAGGCCATAAGACACTGAGGGGCTATGCAGACCGGCAGGAAAAGCTGGCCTGGGGGTGGAATTGGGCATGGCATCCATATGACACACGCCTCAGCTCCACCCCCAGGCTGGTGTGACACCACTCGCCACATCACCCAGTGCATGACATCAAGGCGCTCCTCTGGCACTGTGAGCACATGACACTGCATTGAAGGAGCACCATAAAGCCGTGGTGCTGTGGCTATCGTGCCCTTTGCAGGGGGCAAAAAGGAGTCACTTTTTGCGGCTCCTTTTTGTACCCTGCAAAGGTCAGATCGGGGTTGCGGCATGTGGTTGCCGTGGCCCTGATCTGGCTGTAAAAGGGGTGGCTGGAGGCTGCCCTTTAGAGTCTGTCTGCACAGGCCCTGAGTTTGCATCCACAGTGTAGAAATAATCTAGTTTGATACCACTTTAACTGCCACGGCTCAGTGCTATGGAATTCTGGAAATTGTAGTTTGTTGGGACACCAGAGCTCTCTGCCAGAGAAGGCTAAACATCTCACAAAACTACAGTTCCCAGAATTACATAGCATGAGCCATGACAGTTAAAGTTAAAGTGGTATCGAACTGGATTATTTCTGCAGTGCGGGTGCAGCCCACCCTAATCTTTTATCGCATTACACTGTTACAGTGCCACTTTAACAGCTATGGCTGCCTCCTGTGGGATCCTGGGATTTTCAGTTTAGGGAAGGACATTTAGCATTCTCAGCCAGGGAGCTCTTAAGCTCCCAGACTATGGGATGACCTGCTGGCACAGACCCTGCATTGAAAACAGTATTAATGACCTATCTTTCCTGGCTGGCCTATCTAGTCATTTTAAATCATGACTTTTTAATCTGCATATGATTTTATAGTCTTGTATTTTAACTGTGGGTTCATGTGTTTTTGATTGTGTTTTGTAATTTAACATGCTGTGCTCTGCCTTGAGTCTTGAGAAGAGATGGGAAAGAAATAAAATTTATTATTATTATTCCTAATTAAACTACAAACCCCAGAATTCCACAGGAAGCAGCCACAGCAGTTAAAGCAGAATGATAGTGTTATAGCAATGTAGTATTGTGTTGTTATAGGACATTTCCCCTTTGCATGGTGGCACATTTTGCCACTACATACATATTATATTGCAAACCAGCGGAGGCACCACCCTTCCTCCACCAGAGTCTGTATTTTCTCTTCTCTGACTCAACAATGATCAGATTTCTATCCACTTAGCAACTCAATGTCTTTCAAGCCTGAATGTCTTATTTTTACAACAGGGAGGTGGAGGATTTGTTGTTATTGTTGGGCGCCTTCCAGTTGTTTCCGACTTATGGCAACCCTAAGGCAAACCTATCATGAGGTTGACCAGACATCCTCCTTTTCTAGGACATGTCTTCTATTTCAGCCTTCTGTCCAGAAGGAATTCCAAAATGTCCTCCATTTTGAGCATGACTGAGAAGCATGAGTTTAGACTTCTATGAGTGTTTTTAGTTTTTCTTTGGGAATTCCATCTTGAAGGTCCTACATTTTGCAGTCCCTTGTCCTCCTTTTGTGGCAGGACACCTGGTCACCCATGGGGTTTTCATGGGGCAAGATTTGTTCAGAGGAGGAGATTTGCCTTTCCCTGAGGCTGAGAGTGACAAGGTGTCCTAACCTCAGAGGAGGACAAGGCACTGCAAAATGTGGGCCATTCAAGAAGAGGGGAGGGCATTACAAAATAAAAGTAGCTCAGGGTGACCAAATGCCCTCCTTTTCCAGGTCCGTGCCCTCCATTTCGAGCATGACTCACTGAGAAGCATGAATTTATTATTTCTGTGAGTGTTTTTTAAACCTTTTCTTTGGTCATGTCCTCCATTTTCTCAAATATCATTCACTTTGTCCTCCTTTGTGGTTAGGACAGGTAGTCACCCTGTGTGTGTTGCCTTTAACTCGTTTTCAACTTATGGCAACCCTAAGGTTTCCTCTCCAAGATTTGTTCAGGGGACATTTGCCATGGGCTGCCCCTGAAGCTGAGAGAGTGTGACTAGCTGAAGGCCACCCAATGAGCTGGGAATCAAACCCTGGCCTCCAGAATCATAGTCCCATCATACTACTCAAACCACTGAAACACACCAGCTCTCTATATAGAGAGACAGACGTTATTGTTATCTATCTTGGAAATTTTACGTATTTATCTTATATGGACAGACAGACATGGAGGATGAAATTATATATATATATATATACACACACACACACACACACACACACACATGTACATATATGTATACACACACATTACCTGTAAACACATGTACACACACATATGTATATGTGTGTGTATACACACACATATACATGTATACACAGGTACATACATGTACAAGTATATACTTATATACATACATCTACATGTATACACATGTAGATGCACACCTATACATGTACATACACATATGTAGATGTATATACACATCTATACATGTACATAAACATATGTACATGTACATATATATTTATGTATACACATCTATACATGTACATACACATATGTAAATGTATATACACATCTATACATGTACATAAACATACAGATATACACACACAAATATACTTGTGTACACATGTAGATACACATCTATATATTTACATACACATATGCCGTATATACACATATATGCATGTACATAAACAAGTAAATATGTTGTTTACACATATACTTGTATACACATGTAAATGTATATACAGGTATATACATGTACATAAACATATGTATATGTGTGTGTGTGTGTGTGTGTATATATATATATATATATATATATATATATATATATAAAGGGATTCTCTTTATTATTGTGTGCTTGTGGGTCGTTTCCGACTTATGGCCTGAGTCTGCACTGCAGAAACAATCCACTTTGGAGAGGGGTTAAGTGCCTCAGAAAGCTGCACAGCCCCAAAAATTCCACAGCATTAAAGCCAGTGCAGCCAAGGCGGTGTCAAAGTGAATTGTTTCTGCAGTGCAGACTCAGACCATAAGTCTCTCAGAGAGCGAGAGCAGAGCAGAGCAGAGCAAGAGCTCTGGTGCCACCACACAAACTGCAGCAACTAGAATTCCACAGCTTGTAGCCAGGGCAGTTAAAGCGGTGTGAAACTGGCTCCTTCCTGCAGTGTGGCTGCAGCCCAAGGGCGACCCTGTGTGGTGGGGGTTTCCTTGGGAAGTTTCCTCAGAGGGGGAGGCTTGCCAGGGGCTGCAAATGTGGGGGAAAATGGCTCCCCAGAGCACCTCCCTCTCTCTAGTGTCTCTCCAAAGTTTTTGGAGGGTGAAGGGAGCCCCTGGTGGCAGCCACCAATTTGGGGAAGAGGAGGAGGAGGAGGAGGATAATCAAAGAGCATCCTGAAAAGAGGAGGAGGAGGAGGAGGAGGAGGAGGAGGGAGGGGAGGAAAAGTGCCTTCTCTCTGCCCAAACAGGCGTGCCCCACCTTCCTTCCTTCCCTCCCAGCCCAAAAGGAGAAAGAGAAGGAGAAAGTCTGGGGGAAGAAGTAGAAGAAGAAGAAGGGAAGGAGTCCACTGAGGGAAGAAGAGGCCTCCCTGCTGCCAGAAAGAGGAAAGGATGCTGCTCTGGCTTCCAGGCTCTGCTGGGATGGGGTCCCTGCCATCTGCCCTCCATCTCCTCCTTTGCTGCCTCTGGGCAACTTCATGGGCCTCAGCCGGGTAGGGAAGGGGCTTGGGTGTGTATGTGTCTTTTGTGTGTGTTTTTGTGTGTGTTTTGGGGGAGGAGGTTAAGGAGGGGAAACTGGGAGCTATTCCTGCCTGTCTCCCCTCCCCTTTCCCTCTCCCTGGACCCTTGTTGCAGCTAGCATCCCTGTTTTGATTAACAGTAATATTAGATTTTATTTATATCCCGCCTTTCCCGAAGGATCAAGGCGGGTTACAATAGAATACATAAATATATACATAACACATACATAACTAAAAATTACCTATCCACTTATCCCTTACCTTAAAACTAAAATACCAATGCTATAAATGCAAATTAAAATCAATTTAAAATATTATTATTATTATTATTAACTTTATTTTCTTATATCCTGCCTTTCTCCCACTATAGGGGCTCAAGGCGGTGAACAGCAGATTTAAAAGGATACAATTTTTTTTAAAAAAAAGCCAAAAAACCACACAGTACAGTGTTAAAATGTATAAATGTAAAATTTTGCAAGAAAACAATGAAACCATTTTCAAAGTTAGAACAGTTACGAGTTAAATATTACAACACAAACCATAAAAATGTAAGGTTGTTGCACACCTTCAAGTTGTTTCTGGCTTCGTTATGGCGATTTTATGGTTTGTTTGTTTTTCTTGGCAAGGTTTACTCAGACAAGGTTTGGCCTTGGCTTTGATCTCCTCTGAGGCTGAGAGAGTGTGACCCGGCCAAAGTCACTCAGGGGATTTACATGGCTGTTTCTGGAAGTGGTTATGTGTGCCTTCAAGTCATTCCTGACTTTATGGCAACCCCTATCATGGGGTTTTCTTGACAAGATTTATTCAGAGGAGGGTTTGCCATGGCCTTCCCCTGAAGCTGAGAGAGTGTGACTTGGCCAGGGTCACCCAGGGGGTTTACATGGCTGAACTGGGACTTGAATCCTTCTGAGCTCCAGAGTCATAGTCCAACACTCAAACTGCTACACTATACTGGCTCTCAACCGCTGCCCTGTGGCTGGCTTTGAAGCTGTAACCCCTATAGAGCTGCCCTATAGTTGCCCTTGCAACTCTAACCCCTATAGGGCTGCCCTATAGCTGCTCTTCCAATGTAACTCCTACAGGGCTGCCCTGCAAACCTATCATAGAATTTTGTTTGCAAGTTTTGTCCTTGCAACTAAAATCTCTGTAGGGCTGCCCTATAGCTGCTTTTGCAGCTCTAACGCCTATAGGTTATCCTGCAGCTGCCTTTGCATCTTGAGAATCTCGGGGCAAACCCTGCAGGATAAGGAGACAGTCTGGTGGCACCAGAAAATGATGGCATGAAATCAATTTTTGAGGCGATTGATCTGTGGTGGCCAAAAACAATGAGTAGCCTTGTGATGTATTAAAAACCAAACATGTTTAGTTTGGCATCAGTTCCCAAACCCACTACATCTGAGGAAGTGGGTTGGTGCTTGTTAATGTATATGCCAAGTACAGTTGGTCAGTCTTTAAGGTGCCCACAGGCCCTCTCTTGTTTTTTACGAACAGGTTTCTTTGCCTTTCCAGCTTCCCAGAGAACTGTTATTTTTGCGGCAAAGGGCTAACAAGGCTTTTGTTGTTGTTATTGTGTGCCTTCAGATTGTTTCTTACTTATGGCAACCCTAGAGTTTGAGTGTTGGAATGTGACACTGGAGAGAAGGGTTCAATTCCTCACTCAGCCATGAAACCCACTGGCTGACCTTTGGCAATTCACACACTCTCCGTCCCAGGGGAAAGCAATGGCAAACCTCCTCTGAACAAATCGTAGCATCACAGAGTTGGCAGAGACCACAAAGGTCATCCAGTCAAGCACCTTTCTGCCATGCAGGAACTCACAATCAAAGCACCCTGGACAAATGGCCAAATCATACCATTTAAAACTCAGGATAGTGTCGCCTTAGGGTTGCCATAAGCCAGAAATGACTTGAAAGCACAAAACAACCAGGTAAACCTATCATAGGGTTTTCTTTGCAAGTTTTGTTCAGAGGGAGTTTGCCATTGGCATCCTTAGGCTGAGAGCATATGACTGGTCCAGGGTCACCTAGTGGGTTTACATGGCCAACCTGGGATTTGACCCCTGGTCTCCGGAGTTATAGTCCAAGGCTCAAACCACTACACCACCCTGGCTACTGCTCTTGAAGTTACAATGTAGGACACTAAGTTTGTCTTACCTCTTTGGTTTGTCATATTGCTGGCTCTACCATTAGGCAGGTGGAGGTGCCCACCTTAGAAGATTTTTTGGGAGTATTGTAAAACAGAAGCATATTGTTAGTCACTGACTTGTTTGTATTTTATTTTTAATGCCTGAAGGGAAAAAGAGCTTGTAGGATTTTCTGGCCCAGGTACCAAAACAATTTGGTTGTTTTTCAGTACAATGCACCTTTATTTTGGGTGGGTGTGGAGTGCCATTTGATGTTCTGCTTCAGCAAAAGTTTTTGGGCAGACCCTGGGTTTATGCTTTGTGGGTGGAGCATGGAAATCTAGTGCATTCCTGTCATTGCTGTCACTGCAGTTCTATACATCTTTCCTTAGCAAATGTGACTCAGTGAGGTTTACTCCTGGTCAAGTTAGCACAAGATTCCAGAAGACTAGAGTTTTTCCAGATGCAGTGGTACAGATTACAAGGCTGTATGTGTGTTGGCCAAGGGATGATTATGGATACATTTCCTCTGCTAGGAATTTCAAAAAAGAAAAAGAAAGAATTACAGCTAGTTGGAGATAATTTCAAACCCTCCTTTTTACCCTAAAGTTCTGTACATGTATCTCTCTGTACCCCTTATTTACTTTGCAGATCTCTACTGTTACCTTTCCCACTATAGTGTTAATTATGGCTTTTATGATTCTGTTCCCTCAGGAGCAGGGACATGTAATTTTCTAAGCGACAGCTCCCAGAATCCCCCTACTCATCATGGCTATCCTGGCAGGAGGGATTCTGCAAACTCTAGGTCAAAATACAACTTTTGCAAGCTCTGCTCTTGCCAGTTGCATCTGCTTATGAACTAGACCTACTTTAAAAAAAATAAAGGCCTGTAAGAAAGCAATGTGTCTTGAACTGTGACTTTTAATTTATCTTGTCCCATTTTTCCTTGCTAGGCCCACATACCTGCTGGCAGCTCCAGAGATCATCAGGCCTGGAGCAAATCTGACCATTGGAGTTGCGTTGCTGAAGGCAAGCCCACCACGCCTTACAATAAAAGCAGAAGTGCTTTTTGCAAATAATTCAGTGCTACATGGAGAAGGTGTCTTTCTAAGAGGTGAGATAAATGTCTTGGTCTACAAAAATTCTGAATGTATTCTCTTTCCTTAGTTAATTAGACACCATGATTCCAGCACAGCTCTGTGCATGTTTACTAAAAAGCAAGCCTCACAGTATTCAGTGGGGTTTACTTTGTAGTACGTAAATGTGCTTAGCACTAGAGTTTGAAAGGGGATGGAATATTAGTATTCTTTAAGTATTTGAAGTTTGATTCAAAATGCTCAGTATAAATTCTATGTAGATCAGCTGTATTGAGTAAAGATAAAATTGTCCAGTGAATTGTTTTAATAACTTGCAGGCTTGAGTTTTGCAGGGACTTCAAGGGACTGGGGCTTACACTGCAGACTCAGTTTTTCTTAAACTTCACCATTTGTTCCTCAGATCTGCATGCCAGTGCTCGACTATTCATCTTTTAAATGTAATTCTAAGTGAGATCACTTCTCCACTATTTCTGTTTATGAGAGGCTGATGCACTCAGGAAATTGTTTTGCTTCTTTTTACTGGTATGTGGGTGAGAGAAACTGGAAGCAGCTCTTGCAATCTTGGCAAGTGTGCTCAAATACACACACACCCCAAAAACAGAAACCAAACTTCAGAAACTGGGTCTGATGAATTATTAGAGAAGTCAACTCTCACTCTGTTTATTCTGAGACAGTGGCCCAAAATTTGAACTAGGTGTGTGTGGGAGTGAAAATACCTATCAGCTCTCTATTGAGATAGTATGAGAATACACACCTTCATTTGCCTCTTGTGTTTAGCATCAGAAAACAATTGAAATATAGTCAAAGCATATATGTTCCGTGGTATTTCTGCAAGTCCCTTTACTATTTTCCAAAAACAGTTTTAAAGAAATTCCAACAAAATATGGTGGAATCCTGTGTATGTTTGTTTATGCAGAAATAGTTTTCACTCCCTGTATTGCAGCGAAAGTTTACTCTCTAGTTAGTGTGTCTAGGATTAGACCCAAACTTTCACAGGTGTTTATTGTTTCAAGAGACCTATTGCTAAACAAACCTGTTGAAGCAGTACAGTGGTTGAGATATGTGGGTTAGGTACAGCGTTGGAGAGAGGGAGTGCACAGCCTTCAAATAACTAATTGTAATAAAAGCCTAAGATGTTGCTTTTATCACCTGCTCAATAACAGAGAAGACCAATGCATTTCAGCCTGTGCATTCTCTCAAGGGCTTTTTCAGGGGCTATTTAGAATCAACCAGGAACTCTCAAATCATTTACTGGGCAATTATAATTTTGTGTTTCATGTTACATTGCCACTTTTCAGTAAATGTTTTGAGAGTTCCTGGTCTAGAAGTATCTGAGCTTTTATTCTAAGTAGGCTCTTCAAAGTTGTGTCAGTTTACCCCCATTAAAACAACTATATTTCCAGCCTTTTGAAACATGTCTCCAGTTTCCTCTGTGGATTTCCTTGGATGCTCCCTAGTTTCTGCTCCTTTTAGTTTCATTATCTGGACAGTTGTTTGTAATGATCTTGCTGTATGAAATGTAAAATATAAAGGAGGGCTAGTTCATCTATTTATCTTTAATATTGCTTGCATGGTGGAAGAACAGGTGCAGCCCCTCTTCCATTATGTATAAAAGGCAGATGTTCTGTAGAGAGGCCCATAGATTTAATGCATGCTGCATTCCTCTGTCCTTTTGTAGAGTGTAAAGAATGGTGTGAATTGGGACTTGCTCAGAGTGCTGGACTCATTCATGAGGTGTGTGGTCTTTTTTGAGAAAGAAAATGAAAAAATTAGACAGTTAAGCATGTGAAGCTGCCCATACATTTGTCACAATCCCAGAATTAATCAGACTGATATATAAATTCAAGGTCTTTTTATAGCACATCCACTCCCGAAAAAGAATTATATAAAGAATTCTGTAGTTACGTCTCTTGTCTTAAGGCAAATCTGTAACAGACAAAAGAAGTGTAAGAAAGGATAAATTTCTGTCTTTTCATCAATAACAACTGATTATAAACTGTTGGAAGTTTACACACTGAAACTCTTCAGTGAAATGTTTTGGATGCCAAATTTTCCAAAACTTCTGGCAAAGTGCACATTAAAAATAAACTCATTTTTCATATTTGAAAAAGACTTAAATAGCAGTTTGTGGATGACAAATGCATAAACTATCCAACATAGTTCAGAATGTCCCGTTTTTATGGTAACAGTTTTGTCGTGCTCCTCACTGTTTAGAAAGTTGTGTGAAGTGCAGAAACTCTATAAACATTGTTGGAGGAATAACTGTATTACATGTGTTTGGCATTACATTTATGTTGCACCTTCTTGCCTCCAGTTTCCATTAACAGGCTTATATATAGTTACTTATCCTCGGTTGTATGAAGTCAGCTAGATTAAGAGATGACTAGATAGCCCAAGGTTGTAGTAGTTATAGTTATTTATATAAATGTATGGGAGAATGGGACTTGAAATAGTCATTTATATAAATGTATGGGACATTATAGTCCTTCAGATAACCCAGGGCTTCATATGTCATGACTAGCATTTTTAATTGTTCACGAAAATGGGCCAGCAACCAGTTGGTGCTCTTGATCTTGTAGCCAGCCCCAGTTAACTATCTGGGTGCCACTCTTTGAACCACTTGAAGTTGTCAAAGACTCTTCAAAGGTAGCACTACATAAAGTGTGTTACAATAATCAAAACATGATATAACTAAGGCATATGTCACTATGGCTAGATCTGACATCTCAAGGAATGGGTGCAACTTGTGCATAAGCCTTAAGTGTGAAAAGGAACTCATGGCCACTTCTGAAACCTGAGCTTGCAGGCTCCGAGTTGAATTCAGGAATTGTGGACCAATCTCTTCGGGGGAGTGTAATCCCATCTGACTTGAGTTCAATCTCAGTCTGTCTTTTGACTAAATAGGAATGCCACTGTCTTATAGTCAGTTCTAGTTTGCCCATCTACAGTGCTAAATAAATAAATAAATAAATAAATAATCTTATCCAGTCTATTGCTGACAACAGGCAACCGTTTAGTACCCAAACAGCTTCCTTGAAGTGAGTGGAAAGGAATAATAGACTTGGATGCCATCCACACACTGATAGCACTGCCTGGAGGTCTGTTGACTGTAATAAAGGCTTTGATTGATTGATTGATTGATTGATTGACTGATAGCACTTGATCCCAAAACTCTGAATGACCTTCCCCAGTGGTTTCATGTATGGGGGACAGAACAGAGCCCACAGGCCAACAGCCAAGATGTTGCACAAGCCTTCTGGAAATACCCCTTCAGGAAGAAACAAAGCTTTTGTGAAATTGTGTCTATAAGTCCCATCTCAGCAAGATAGCCCAGAAGGATACCATGGTTGATGGCACTGAAAGCTTCTGGGAGGTCCAGCTGAACTAACAGGGACACACATCCTTGCCCAGTTCCTCACACAGATTGTCCACCAATGCACTCATCTGTCTCTGTCCCATAATCAAGTCTGAGATTAGGTTGAAATAGATCTGTTTAATTGATCTCATCAAAAAAATCACTAGAACTGGGAGGCTGCCACACATTCCAATACCTTGCCCAAGGATGGAATGTTGAAAACTGGTCAATAATGGTTAAGCTTCATGGCTGAGTGAAGAACTGAGCTCAAGTATACCTAGTTGATGTAAAAAGCTTTTATGAGTTACTCAGACTCTATTCTAGTACTTCTTTTGCACCATTCATTTAGAATTTTCTCTCTTTTCATTGTACTTTGTGTGTGTGTGTTCAGAGCATAAAACATCACATTTTGATGTAAAAACAAAACTTTCTCCAAGCTCTTTTAGAAACATAATATCTAAACCTCAAGTAATTCTCATTAACATGTGCTTCAGATTTTAAGGTTCTGCAGAAGTCAGTGACTATTGCCAGTTGAGAACACCTTCAGATTAGTTCAGACTTTACGTTGTACAGTGGGCCATTGGTATCCGCTGAGGTTTGCTTTCAAGAACCTCATGAATCCATGGATATGGAGGGCCAATTGTATTTGCATAAATATGAGAACTGCTGATTCTTTTGAATCTTTATATAATGTAACATGAAATAATAACATAAAACATCAAGCCATAGTGTCACCATGGTCAATAAGATCGCTGTGTACATGCTTGAGATGTTTCTGTACTATCTAGAATTCAAAAGAACATATGATTTTAATGTTCCATTCTTAGTGTACATTAATGTAAAGTCAATGTTGATGAATAATGTTGATGGGCATTTGCTTCTGTTGTGTTTGTGTATACACATCTCTTCAAAAGCTGCAGGAAAAAAATTGGTTGCTCCACTATGGAGATGTGGTGACTCGTCTTTTCCCCTGTAGTAGCTTCTGTGGTATTTCAAAAGATCTGAGTATTTGTAATTTTACTTATATCCATACAAATGAAGCCCCAAGGATTCAATTCAATCTACATCAGTTACTTTTATGATTAACTGCGACAAAGAAGTTCAAGTCTACGAAAAACTGTGCTTGTAAATTTCTTTTTCCTAGTTAGTCTTAAAGGTACTACAAGATTCCTTTGTACGCTGTTACAAACTAACACGGTTATGCCTTTGAATACTCAAGACTTAGGACACTCCATGGTTGTTTTGTGATAAGAAAGAAAAAAAGAAAAAGAAACAGTGGCGCGTTACAGACCGCCCCTTTGAGGCGGCCTGTAGACGCTGCTTTCCCCGGTGTATCGGGGCCTCAGCTGCCAGACCGGCAGCCTCCGAGGCCCCGATCCGCCGCTTTCCAGGCTGCGGGGAAGCAGCAAAAGGCCGCTTCCCCACAGCCTGGAAAGGAGTGTCCTTGGGGCTTCAAACCCCAAGGACAACCCGTGGTGGCGGGGAGGAGGAGAAAGGGGCCGCTTGGCCCCTTTCTCCCTTGCGTTGCTGGGCGCTGCCATCTAAAGGCTGTGCCCAGTGACACAAACCAGGAAAGAGCTCCGAAACGGAGCTCCTCCTTGCTCCGTGGAAAGGGCGCACTAATGCCCCGGCACGGAGCGATGACATCACGTCTGCGCCGCCCCGTATAGAGGCGACGCGGTCGTGACGTCGTCATGGCGGCCCCCATGTGGAAGGGGCACCACCATTTTGTATAGACTCAGTCCGTACTAGGGTTAGGGGCGTCCAGAAGCGACGCCCTTTTTTAACCCTAGTATGGACTGAATCTGTACTTAAAGGCCCGTCTGTAACGGGCCAGTATTTCTCTAATTAAGGCTGGAAAGTTATGTTTCATGCCCCAGATGCTTGCTAACGGAAAGTGTTTAGTCCTCTTTTTTTTCACTCTACAATTTAGGTATTGTTTTTTTCAAGACAGATAAGTTCTGCAGACAATGCTCCAAGAGAGCAGAAGAGTATATTCTGAATTGTAAATATGTATCTTTTCTAATTCTAAGTGAAGCATTTTAGCATATGTAGAAATCCAAATCAGTGTAGACCAAGGTTTTGTTTTGTTTTGTTTTTGCTTTGTAGAAGTAGCTGGAAAAACTTGACCGTACAGAAAATACATCGAGAAATGGCTAGGTAAAAGATCCATATTATTTTGCTGTGGAGAATTATAGTGTTGGTCTGGGAAAATGAGGACTAATCATAAAGATTTGCTCTTAAAGTTTTATTAGTGTGTCAAGAGTCAGCACAGGTAATGAGTGACATCATTTCTTCCCCTGTCTTCATTTGTTAATCGTGGGGATGCAAATCCTGACTATTTTATCCTCCTTGGTGGGGACAAATAATTATGGGAGATTCATTATTGCTATGGCAGAAAGCAAAGTTTCCTCTGCAGTATCCTTCCTGTATTTGAATGTCTCGAAGTGTTGTGGATAAATTATTCTTCCTTGAAAAACAAGTGGTTTCTTTGAACAAAGCCTGTTTCTTTCACAGAAAGAAATAACCCAGAACCTGTTTTGCACAGAACTACTCATCTTTTTCTATGCAAAGTAATTCATCTGCAACAGTTTGGGATGTTTAAATATGGGGAGAAAATTATGTAAGATGATTGCTGGTCTGTTATTCTTCCTGACATTGTGTCCTGACTGTCAAGAACCCCATTTTGTAAAAAAACAACAACCTGGGAACAAATAATAATGGATATTCTTTCCATCTATAGTTAAAAGTGCCTTGCTCAGGATGAAGAAGAGACTAGTATTCTATGGAGCTCTAACTTGCTCCTGTGGGGAGCTTATGTTTCTCTACATTCTGGGCCTGAGGAAAGGAAATGTCTCTCAAACTACTAGTGTTAGTAGACATTTTGGCTGTGAGGCATAATGTGTATGAACAACTCATTTGAAACAGAGGGGGGCTCCTAACTGCTCAAATTGTGGATAATCTAGAAGAGATTTATTTGCGCCATCTGCCCTGGCTTCAGGTATCTTTGCATATCCTGCAGAATATAAATATTGCAGATGTTATACCAGGCAACTTGTTAGGCTGAAACATAAATCAATGTAAATTTTTGATGAAAAAATAGTGATGAGTGATTGCGTCATCTACCCTGTGGGCACAGGAAAAATGTAAAGTCTACAATAAATCACGGGGATTACTCTAAACTGGTATGCTTTAGGAAGTACTGCAGTGGTTGTAATTGCCTAAAGATCTGCAGCATAAGTGAAATATGAATAGGAATTCTAATAAACATTTAGAAAGAGTCAGTTTTATTCCCTGGGCTATGTAAATTAGAATAGTAAAGTAGGAAGTACGTTCTGGTATGGTGTATGATAAAAGTACTGTATACAGAGTATTTCTTTTAATGCTTTGTTCAGCCTTCATGATGGGACTATTTTGCTGGATATTTTGTCAGCGTTTTTTCTTTCTGTTAAAGTAAACATATTTTGCACAGAGATTCAAGAATGCATTTCTGCTTGATTTATGCACTGGAGAAACTTCAGGGTGCACACTTCAGTTTGAGTTGGGAAGGATATTGGATTGTCTCTAATTCAGAGCCTTCTCTCTGTTGGATGGCTGAGCTTCCAACTTTACCAGGGCATTTACTTTGTCAGTGTGACCCATAGCCATGCCAGTAGAATGAAACTTGTGCAGGTGTAGCCTTCCTTCTGTAGTTAATAAAAGCACTTCACATGATGGAAAGGAGGCAACCTTGTATTATTGGTGGCTGTTTTGGAATATAGATTAAAAATTGGGAAATACGATGGCTATAGGCTGGCAAGAGGAATCAGAGTTGGGAGGGTTGCTAAGAGTCAACTAGTCCAGCTCCTTGGTTGCCTTGGGAAAAGCAGTGCTTTAAGAAATGCTACTCAAAGCAGTGGACCATGCAGTGGTGGTGAACCTATGGCGTGGGTGCCAGAGTGGGCACTCAGAGCCCTCTCTGTGGGCATGTGCACTATCGCCTCAGCACAGAGTTGGCCAGAGTTTAATACTAGAAAGCCAGAAGAATGTGGCACTTTTTGATAAATAAGTGGGTTTTGGGTTGTAGTTTGGGCACTCAATCTCTAAAAGGTTCACCATCACTGGCTAGTGCCTGTCCCAGAGCCATGTGAGTCACTGGCTTTCAATGAAGAAAGAAAGAAAGAAAGAAAGAAAGAAAGAAAGAAAGAAAGAAAGAAAGAGGATTGTATCCAGTAGGTGCAAACATGGCACAGATCCTGTCATGTTGGAAGAAAAATAATTGCTGATCCCCACATCAAATAGCATATGAAACACTTTGAGGATTGGGTGGCAATAAGTGCATGAGTGAGTTAGAAGTCAAAGATTTTACTAAGGGACAGGTGAAGATGAAATAAAGAAATGTAACTGAGGGCCTGAACAGACAGGCCAAAATAAAGCAGCTTTGGGTCATTTTGGAGGTATGCTATTTAAATGATACACGTATCTTAAGAGGCCAGAAGCTGTGCCAAAGGTATGCTCCAGTCCTTAGGACTGAAACGTGGCTTTGGCGTGGTTTCCGGCCTCATAGGACGTGTGCATCATTTAAACAGCATACCTCCAAAGTGACCTGAAGCAGCTTTATTTTGGCCTGTCTGTTCGGGCTCAAAGTTTTTTAAGCAGGATGAGCTTTCCCATTCACTTGTCAGAGATTTGAAGTGAATAGTGACAAAGAAACTCCAAGCTGATGGCCAGTCCAGTCCAGGTGTGTGTTGAAGTGTGACCTGGGCAGCATCTTGGGACTTACATACCTGAGAACCCTGGATGCTACGTGCATTCTCAGCAACAGCCCAATTAATCACACCTTTTGTGGTGGGTACATTATTGGGCCTTATCAATGAAATCTTCTACCACCCAGATATAAGCTTAGTGGGTGGCAAGCAGCCAGTGTAAGCAGGTGTGAGATCATCTCCAGTACCACCTGATCTTTAGATAAACAAAGAATTAAACTCAAAACATGAAGCTCCTTGCTAAGAGTCTAACTTTCAGGCTCTTAAGGATATGTAGGCATAAAGGGATAGTTGTTAAATGTCATCCTACCTCTTCAAGATACAATAGACTTTGGATGAATTTTCTCTACACTGCCAGTGCAGGAAATCCCAAGAGGCCAGAAACCTTGATATGTTTCCTAATAAGAATTTTCAGCTGATGGAAAAGGGAGAGGTATTTAACAGAGATCTGCTTTACACATTATTGTTTAAGTGCAGCAAAGAGATGTTTGAAGGAAAAGCAAACAACCTACCTGTCTAATACAAGAATGCTTGTAGTGAGTTATCTTCAGTTCCCTGATGAGCTTACACTCAGTGGCAAATGTGAGGTAATTGTTGTGCAGCATGTGAAACTACCCAAACATATTCTCTTTAATGTGGCCCTAAGTAGTGAAGTTGATACTCAGGTATACAAATGGTAGATGGCTCAATTTTTTTTGTTTTGTTTTATACCATTTTTAGTTCTTGCAAATTGGTTAAAATGAAGCTATGACTGATAAGGAAGACATAGGTTTTAATTTTCTACACAGTTTAATATTGTTTTAATCTTAACTTCTTGCACATTTTTAGCTATATGAAGTTTTACTTCTATGCCTCACTTTAGGGATATAAATAAAATGATAGATGTGGTTTATGTTATGATTGTGGAAGGCACAAGAAACTGACCTCTTACAATCTTAATAAAAAGGCAGTACAGCTCTGTTTTGAAGCCATACAGAGTTGCTCTTATAAATATATCCAATATATTCGTAATTAAATGTGCAATCAGAAACTAACATGCGTGTGGTGGTATTAAGGCATTGGCTTGCACCAGTTGTCAGTGACTCAGAAGTTGTATAATTGCTACTTACCACAGTGAAAGCAAAGAGTTTGACTCTGAACAAGGGAGTTGGGGGGGGGGGAATTCCTGAGCAAAAGTTACTAATTGTATAGAGACTACGCAAATCACGAACAAGCTGGGACAAGCAGTGAACATATAAACACTCAGGAAAAAAAGTCTGGGCCAGCAGTTGATCCCGGCTTGCTTAACAATAAAAACAGCCAAATTTATATGCCAAGCTAGAGTACACTGCTGAATGCTAAATTGTTAGCTGAGCAAGGCACAGAGCATGAGGTTTTAGAGTTTGAATCTCATATTATAAATATAAACATGCCACTGAGCCTCCCTTGTACTCCCCTTTTGCCAGGTGACTCATCAGGCATTGCTGGTTTCTAGGACTAGCCCTGGAAAAATTGAAAGCATAATTCTGAGCTAATGTAACCCTAGAAATACTTTTCATGAAACTCATTAGGATAAATTGAATGTTATTTTCCCTTCTTTTGAGGGTTTTTGTTTACTTTTTTAATCAACAACTGGTATATCTGCTAAACATTAAGATCAGGATAGGATAATACAGTAGTGTTACTGAAAAGCTCCAGTACCTAGAAACAGCCATCAAGAGGTTCAGGGGTTTCGTACCAACGGAGGCCAAGTTAACTGCACTTTCAGTGTTCTTCTACCATCAGTCAAAGATGACTTTCTTCTAGACAGGTACTTGCCTATTAAAGTGACCTTGATGGAAAAGGTTTAACTGGTGGATTCCTCACTTTCTTGTGTTCGTGTCAGACACATGCCTATTAGTGGTGGATCAGAGAGAAGACTCTTTCCAGAAGAACTTGAAAGTTTTGGAGAACTCATATGGGAGAATGTCGTGTTTCCAACAGCCTGGCCCCAAGTCATGTAAGATTCTCTAGGGCTGCAGAAATAATCCACACTGCAGAAATAATCCAGGCTGACACCAATTTAACTGCCATGGTTCAGTGCTAGGGAATTTTGGGAAATGTAGCTTGTTGTGGCACCAGAGTTCTCTGACAGGGAAGGGTAAATATCTTACAATACTACAATTCCCAGAATTCCATAGCATTGAGACATAGCAGTTAAAGTGGTGTCCAAGTGGATTATTTCTGCAATGTGGATGCAGTTTAGGAGTATTTTACTAGCATTCTGAATTGTGCCTGAAAACAACCAGCAAAGCTGTTGTAACAATAGAGTCACATGCTCAGTACCAACAGCCCCAATTAATAGTCTGGCTTTAGCATTCTGGACCAGGAGAGGTTTCTGGATAGTTTTCAAAGGCAACCCCATACAAACTATAAATAGAATCATAGAATCATAGAATCGTAGAGTTGGAAGAGACCACTAGGGCCATCCAGTCCAACCCCCTGCCATGCAGGAAATCCAGATCAAAGCATCCCTGACAGATGGCCATTCAGCCTCTGTTTAAAGACCTCCAAGGAAGGAGACTCTATCACCCTCCGAGGGAGTGCGTTCCACTGTTGAACAGCCCTTACTGTCAGGAAGTTCCTCCTAATGTTGAGGTGGAATCTCTTTTCCTGTAGCTTGCATCCATTGTTCCGGGTTCTGTTCTCTGGAGCAGCAGAAAATAAGCTTGCTCCCTCCTCAACATGACATCCCTTCAAATATTTAAACAGATCTATCATATCGCCTCTTTGTTATGTCAAACAAAATTGTATAGTTGTGTCATATTATGTAAAGAATATATTTTATGTTCCTAAAGTAACAAAAAAAAGTTTCAGTCTTATGAATCTATCCAATTGCTTCAAGTTATGAGAAAACAAAGAACATGCGAGGTAATCAAGAAGAGGTTTTTGTGTGGAAAGACTGTGGGAGGCATTCAGTCAACATATTATCTGAGTCTTTGTTTTTTGCACCATCTTTCATTCAATTAATCAAGTACAAAAACCTAAATGGAGCCCACAAGCCTGAGTACTCCTGATGCAAATCAAGCAGATGATAGTTATTTTCCACTTGATAACTAAAGGCACTCTAACACACTTGGCAAAACCTACGGTTAAAATAGCAGAGAATGGGGTTATGAGAAGACAATTACTTATAATTATAGCTTCAAAGAAATCAGTGCAAAAATTAGTTCTTCTGCTATCTTGACAAGTTAGGCTAGCACTGCTCAATGCAGAAATAATCCAATTTGAGACGGCTGTAACTGTTCTGGCTCAGTGCTAGGTGTTACCGAGTTTGGTTTTATATAAATTTTGGGTGCCATTCGATCAAAAATCATGACCCCTGACTGACCCCATCGCAAGCTGCCATTATCCCAAAGGCGAGCTGACCACGTAGCCAGCAAGCTTGCTAGGCTTGGCCACAGGAAAAAAGGTACATTGTAAAACCTTAAGCAAGCAGTTTTGGGAGTTGCCCTACAAGTTTTGCAAGCTATCCAAAGAAGAGAGGACAATAGAGGTAGCCTCCTTCTCAGTGAATGAGTGATTAACTTAACAGCTCGGTCATCTAGATATTTGTCCTCCCCTGAAAAGTGCCAGACCTCTTCTTTGTGTATCCATTGTGTAAGTTTCAGCTTAGACAAAAGATAGCCATCAAAGCCTTTGTTTGCCAGGCTGCCATAGCCTGAGGTTATGTTCAGGGGTATAAAAGGACCCCTCTTCCAGCCCTCCAGTGGGCTTGTAGATTCAGTTCTGAGCCTGAGTTCCTCACTTGTAGAAGCAACCTGCTCCAAGCTTGCGTTCCCTGAGCAATTTGCTCTAATGAAATCACTTGAGCAAAGCCAAGCTCACTGTCACCGGGCCTCTAGTTAGCTTTGCCTGCCGGAACTCAGCTCCTAGCCACCGCGGCTGCCACTTTCTTTCCCCGTTCTCGCGGCCGTGTCTCACCATCCACCATCCCTCACATCCGTCGCTTTGGAGAAGACTCCTAAGGTAAATATCCCAATGGTGCCTCTATCCTTTCTCCTTTACTCCCAGACTCTCCCCCTCCCTTGCTTTAGCATTGAATGTGTGTGTGCGTGTGTGATCCCCTTTGTTGTGTGGCTTTAATAAACATTTTATATTTTTATTGAAACTCATTGGCATTGGAGTCTCTGTTTCTTGGGGCTGGACTAGATGACCTCTGGTATACACATAGGGACACGATCCCGTGCGTACGTTGTTAGGACACACCTCTATTTGAGCTAATTAAATTCCCCTAATTCGATCCTTCCTAACATAGGGAATCCTGGGAACTGGAGTTTTTAGTGGCACCAGGCCTCTTTCTGACAGAGAAAGCTCAGTGTCTCACAAAACTACAGTTCTCAAGATTCCCTAGCATTGAGCCAGGTGTACAACAAAAAGAACAAGAGCACTGCAGAGTGAGCCTTGTGCCCCTCAGGAGCACCTCCGAGGCCTCCTTTCACTTTCTTATCTGCTGCACATGTGTTTTGAACCTTAGTTCCCATTTGAAATGCACTGATTCCTATCCATAAAAAGAAAATCCAGTCAGCTTAAAGTGTATTATTTTGACATTAAAAATAACATACTACAAGACCGGGAAGAAAAAAAAAAGTTGGATGCAATACATAGAAGAGTTATATAAAAGAGATGAAAAAATGAAAGACACATGGAATGAAGAATAACATAAAGATGAACTCCAAATTTTAAAAGTGAGATGGAAGCTACAATAAGAGACATTGAGAAAAAATAAATCACCAGGAATATATGATATTCCGGTTCAACTGCTATAATCCACACAGAGAGAATCAACTGTAAAGTTTGCGAATATATGTCAACAAATATGGAAAACAAAATGGTGGCCAACAGATTGGAAGTGATCTCCGTCCACAAAAAAGGAGACACAAAAGGCTGCAGTAACTGTATGACCATAGCATTAATTTTCCACACAAGCAAAATTATGCTCAAAATTGTGCAACATAGACTCCAATCCTACACGGAGAGAGAAATACCAGAAGAGCAAGCGGGGGTCAGGAAGGGAAAAGACACTAAGACCCACACTGCAAACATATAAAGGCTAATGAATCACACCAAGGAATTCAAAAAGAAAATCTTGTGTTTTTTTACAGCAAAGCCTTTGACTGCATAGATCATTAAAAGCTATGGATTGCTCTCAGAAACATGGGAATGTCACCACAGCTGATAGTCCTGATGAGAAATCTGTATTTAGGATAAGAGACAACTGTTAGAACAGAATATGGAGAAAAAATATAGTACCCAATTAGCAAAGGGGTCAGACAAGGCTGCATACTATCACAAGATAAACAAATGGGTCCTTCAGCAGATCAAGCCTGAACTCTCTCGGGAAGCCAAGATGATCAAGTTGAGGCCATTCTACTTTGGCCACATCATGAGAAAAGATGATAGTGCTAGGAAAGATGGAGGGATGTAGAAAGAGAGGAAGACTGCATACTAGATGGATAGACTCTATTAGGGAGGTCATGGGTATAAATTTGCAGGACCTAACAGAGCGGTGGAGGATAGGGAGTCTTGGAGATATTTCATCCACAGCATTGCCATAAGTGAGCATTGAGTGGTTAACAACAAATTTTGACATTTGATCTAGAGAAAAAGAGCCAGAGGCTTAGAATTGTGGTACAAAGGTAATAAAGAGTATGGTATAAAAACAAGTGTGTCACACATGGGGGGCAGGATTGAGGAAAAATGTTATTTTGAAGAGAAAAAAATTAAATTATTGAACAGTTATTCTGAGGCTTGTAGTTCAGTGAGGCCTAAGAGCTCTCTGGTTGAGAACTCTGAATGTCCCTCCTCAAACACCAAATCCCAGAATGCAACAGGAGGCAGCCAGAGCAGTTAAAGTGGAATAGCAGTACTATAAGAGTGTAGTGTGGTAATCTAGTTAGAATCCAGATATTTATGGACTCAAATTTCCATTAGCTCTGGGTAGCATGGCCAACGGTCTGGGGGGTAATGGGACTTGTAGATCAGCATCTTCTGGAGGACCACAGGTTATACACCCCTGCCTTGAAGTCACAAATTAAAATCTGAAGAAACCATATCTATAAACCATATCTATCTAAACCATGTCTATAATTTTAAGGTGCATGTGCTTACATGTGCATGAAGTATGGTGTTTTTACCATTTGTATTATTGTACTATGGTGATTTATTTCTTGAACGTACACTATCTTAAATAAATATGCTTATTTCTTTTATAGTCTGAAAGTACATGATGAAGTTCTTCTACTAATAAACCATCAGTCCAGCCTTGTATGGATGTTAACATTTCTTGGGAAATGTGTCATCTGCTCTCATCTTCTTTGCAGGAACAAAAAGGGCATAGGCTTTCATGGCCAGCACCCATACTTTTTTGTGGGTTTATTGGGCTACGTGACCATCTTCAAGATGCCAGCCACAGATGCTGGCGAAACGTCAGGAATAAACACTGCTAGAACATGGCCACATAGCCCGAAAAACCCACAAAAAAACTATATAAAGGGTATACATTACAGACAAATATTGAAAATACCTTTTCTGCAGGTTTCTTGAGACTTGTCAGTTTCAGATATTCATCTCTTTGCAGGCTCTTAGGAGGATCATGACAGAATTCAGTATACAGTGGTACCTCGGGATACGAAATACCCAGGTTACGAAATTTTCGAGATACGAAAAAATCCCATAGGAAAACATTGTTCCGGGTTACGAATGTTTTTTCGGGTTACGAAAATACTTTTGGTGCTTTTTTCAGCTTTTTCGCACGGAATCGCGGCTTTTCCCCATTAGCGCCTATGGCAATTCGGCTTACGAAGGCTTTTCGGGTTACGAACGGTGCCACGGAACGAATTAATTTCGTAACCCGAGGCACCACTGTACTGGGGATGGCTGTATGATATGTCATCACCTAGTATTAACATTCTTTATAGCACTTCACAAAGCACTGTGCCTACTAGTTGAAGATAAATTTTGCCAGAGATAATACAAGCACTTTTTAGTGGGAAAATAAGCTAACCATCAAAGGAAGATAATGTGGAACAACTGCACATTTGTTATGCCTTGAAGTGCTTGTCTATATTCAATTTCGTTGAATTTTGTGTAAAGTTGAGGAACTTAGATTTACAAGAACCAAAATTACATAATGTACAAAGTTAAACATCTCCAAATAAGTAAAAGTTCAAGTAAACAGAGTGAAGCTGGGCTCTAGATAAAGCTAAATTAGGATGTCATAATGGAATATTCTAGCTTCTTCTGGAAGAAGATGAGCCCTCCCTTCGTCCTCCATCTTGAGGGAGAGAGAGGCAGGCTAGCTCCAAGAAGCCAAGCCCTCCCTCCAGTCCACCTGCCTTGGTCCAGGCCTCGGAGGTTGAGAAGAACTGCTGGCCCTCATCCCCTTCCCCACCACTTTTCCCTTCTCCTTTTGTGTCGTGTCTTTTAGATTGTAAGCCTGAGGGCAGGGAACAGTCTAATTAAAAAGATTATATGTACAGCGCTGTGTAAATTTACAGTGCTTTATAAATAAAGGTTAATAATAATAAGTATATTCACTTAAAAGCCCATAAAACCTAAAAAATTCCTAACTTTAAAATATTGGGTATGTCAGGGTGTGAATTAGAGGCTGAATTCTAGACAACTAGGTATATTATAGCACCCACATACACATTTTTCATTGTTAAGCATAACATCTAATTAGACCAAGGCTTAAAATAAGCCATTGTAAAAAATAAAATAAAAAAAATTTAAGTACGTACAGTGTTTTGGCTCCAGACATATCTTAGAATAGATTTTTCAAATCAAATTAAGGGGGGATACAGACGGGCAGAAAGGGGCGGTGAGATGCCACCCCTTTCTCCCACAGATCTTTGCCTTGGTGACCGCATGTTGCGGCAATGATGCACCATGAAAAAGGAGCTGTGGTATACAAATGGTAGATGTCAATTTTTTTTTGTTTTGTTTTATACCATTTTATTTCTTGCAAATGGTTAAAATGAAGCTATGACTGATAAGGAAGACATAGGTTTTAATTTTCTACACAGTTTAATATTGTTTTAATCTTAACTTCTTGCACATTTTTAGCTATATGAAGTTTTTACTTCTATCCTCCTTTAGGGAATAAATAAAATGATAGATGTGGTTTTATGTTATGATTGTGGAAGGCACAAGAAACTGACCTCTTACAATCTTAAAAAAGGCAGTACAGCTCTGTTTTGAGCCATACAGAGTTGCTCTTATAAATATATCCAATATTCGTAATTAAATATGCAATCAGAAACTAACATGCATGTGGTGGTATTAAGGCATTGGCTTGCACCAGTTGTCAGTGACTCAGAAGTTGTAAATTGCTACTTACCACAGTGAAAGCAAAGAGTTTGACTCTGACCAAGGGAGTTGGGGGGGGGGAATTCCTGAGCAAAAGTTACTAATCGATAGAGACTACGCAAATCACGAACAAGCTGGGACAAGCAGTGAACATATAACACTCAGAAAAAAAGTCTGGGCCAGCAGTTGATCCGCTTGCTTAACAATAAAAACAGCCAAATTTATATGCCAAGCTAGAGTACACTGCTGAATGCTAAATTGTTAGCTGAGCAAGGCACAGAGCGAGGTTTTAGGAGTTGAATCCATATTAAATATAAACATGCCACTGAGCCTCCCTTGTACCCCCTTTGCCAGGTGACTCATCAGATGGCTGGTTTCTAGGACTAGCCGGGAAAATTGAAAGCTAATTCTGAGCTAATGTAACCCTAGAAATACTTTCATGAAACTCATTAGGATAATTGAATGTTATTTTCCCTTCTTTTGAGGGTTTTTGTTTACTTTTTTAATCAACAACTGGTAATCGCTAAACATTAAGATCAGGATAGGATAATACAGTAGTGGTTACTGAAAAGCTCCAGTACCAGAAACAGCCATCAAGAGGTTCAGGGTTTCGTACCAACGGAGGCCAAGTTAACTGCACTTTCAGTGTTCTTCTACATCAGTCAAAGAGGACTTTCTTCAGACAGGTACTTGCCTATTAAAGTGACTTGATGGAAAAGGTTTAACTGGTGGATTCCTCACTTTCTTGTGTTTCGTGTCAGACACATGCCTATTATGTGGTGGATCAAGAGAAGACTCTTTCAGAAGAACTTGAAAGTTTTGGAGAACTCATATGGGAGAATGCCGTGTTTCCAACAGCCTGGCCCCAAGTCATGTAAGATTCTCTAGGGCTGCAGAAATAATCCACACTGCAGAAATCCAGGCTGACACCAATTTAACTGCCATGGTTCAGTGCTAGGGAATTTGGGAAATGTAGCTTGTGTGGTGCACCAGAGTTTCTCTGACAGGGAAGGGTAAATATCTTACAATACTACAATTCCCCAGAATTCCATAGCATTGGAGACAGCAGTTAAATGGTGTCCAAGTGGATTATTTCTGCAATGTGGATGCAGTTTAGGAGTATTACTAGCATTCTGAATTGTGCCTGAAAACACCAGCAAAGCTTTTGTAACAATAGAGTCACATGCTCAGTAAACAGCCCCAATTAATAGTCTGCTTAGCATCTGGACCAGGAGAGGTTCTGGATAGTTTTCAAAGGCAACCCCATACAAACTATAAATAGAATCATAGAATCATAGAATCGTAGAGTTGGAAGAGACCACTAGGGCCATCCAGTCCAACCCCCTGCCATGCAGGAAATCCAGATCAAAGCACCCTGACAGATGGCCATTCAGCCCTGTTTAAGACCTCCAAGGAAGGAGACTCTATCACCCCCGAGGGAGTGCGTCCACTGTTGAACAGCCCTTACTGTCAGGAAGTTCCTCCTAATGTTGAGGTGGAATCTCTTTCCTGTAGCTTGCATCCATTGTTCCGGGTTCTGTTCTCTGGAGCAGCAGAAAATAAGCTTGCTCCTCCTCAACATGACATCCCTTCAAATATTTAAACAGATCACATATCACCTTTAACCTTCTTTTCTCCAGCTAAACATCCCCAGCTCCCTGAGTCGTCCTCATAGGACATGGTTTCCAGACCCTCACCATTTTAGTTGCCCTCCTTTGGACACGCTCCAGTTTCTCAATGTCCTTTCTGATTGTGGTGCCCAGAATGGACACAAATATTCCAGGTGGGGCCGGACCAAAGCAGAATACAGTGGCACTATACTTCTCTTGATCTAGACACTGTATTTGTATTGATGCAGCCTAAAATTGCATTGACCTTTTTAGCTGCTGCATCACACTGTTGACTCATGTTCACCTTGTGGTCTACTTGGACTCTTGGGCGCGTTACAGACCGCGAGAAGCACGGTCTGCTCTGCCTCCGCTTGCAGCGTCCGGGAACCACAGCCTTTAAACGGCGCAGCTCCCGGATGCTGCAGAGAAGGAGCACGGAAATCGCGCTCTTTCTCCAGGCCCCCGGAAGAGGTGCTTGCAAG
>NC_056522.1:126389956-126453022 GCF_019175285.1 Sceloporus undulatus | reverse complement strand
GCAAGTGCCAAAGGGCGCACTCGCAGCGTCACTTCCGGTGTGCCACGTGCGGACGCAGAGTGTCTGCTACGTCAAAATGGCGGTGCCTGTATGAACAGGGCACCGCCATTTTGTACGGACTGAGTCCGTGATATGGTAAGGGGCGTCTAGAAGAGACGCCCCTTTTTCAAACTGGGACGTCCTCAGGACGTCCCTAATGGCGATTTGTAACCCGCCCTAGATTCCTTTCACAAGTAGTTTCATTCAGCCAGGTGTCCCCAATCCTATATTTGTGCATTTTATTTTTCCGCCCTAAGTGCAATACCTTACATTTCTCCGTGTTGAATTTCATTTTGTTAGCTTTGGCCCAGCTTTCTAGTCTATTCAGGTCATTTTGAATTTTGATCCTGTCCTCTGGGGTATTAGCTATTCCTCCTAATTTGGTGTCATCTGCAAATTTGATAAGTATGCTCCCAATTCTGTCCTCGAAGTCATTGATAAAGATGTTGAATAGCACTGGGCCCAGGACAGATCCCTGTGGGACCCCACTGGTCACTTCTCTCCAGGATGAAAAGGAGCCATTGTTGAGCACCCTTTGCGTTCGGCCGGTCAACCAGTTACAAATCCATGTAACAGTTACTTTGTCTAGTCCAGATTTTACAAGCTTGTTTGCAAGAATGTCATGGGAAACCTTGTCAAAGGCCTTACTGAAATCAAGGTATACTATATCCATAGCATTCCCTTCATCTACCAAGCTGGTAATTTTATCAAAGAAAGAGATTAGATTTGTCTGGCATGACTCGTTCAAACAGGATTTGGCTGATGCATGTGTCACTGTGGTCCAGTCTGACACATGACCTGGTTACACGTAGACTAATGTGACATGCTTTACATGGGGGCTGCCTCTGAAAAGCGTTTTGGTATTGTGGCTGATTTAGTAGCTGTGAGAAACTATAGACATAGTTTGTAAACATTTATAGGTCTGTGATAAATTTTGTATATTTAGAATTTGAGACATTATTTTAAGCACATATGATCTGAAATTTAATAAATTATGAAAAATGTCTCTGCAGCCAAGTGTCAGCAAAGTTCTTTTGGGACATAATTATTAACCATATATTGAATCATTTGGGATGACATTTTGCTCATGTTTGATAGGATTTATTATTAAGCAGAATAGTGAGAATGTGGAAAAACTCACTTGGGAACAGTATTATTTTCCACTTGGCCAGCAAGATTATAATAGAGCTTAAAAAATAAAGTCCCAGACTTGGACAAGCTTAGAAGTTCTTAATGTCTTAATGTCTTATGTTTTTAATCAGTTCAAGACCCAGCTGCATGAAACTGGTGATTTCCTTTTGGTTCATTTTTAAAAAAAGCTGTTTCTGAGCTCCTCTAAAAATCAAGTTGGCTTTAAAATGGGTGGGTAAAGTTTGGCACTGAAGCCACCTAACAGTCTCCAAGTCTTGACCCCCCCCCCATTTTATTTTATTTTTCAGCACAGTTTTTGAGTGATTTTCAGCCTCAAAACTGACCTAAATAGCATGCAAACATGGTGGTTTGCCTTTCTCCACCTCTCATAACCCCCAAACACTCAGGCAGCCTTTTTTGTGCTGTGTTTGGTTGAAAATAGTTGGCTCCTGTACAGCTGCCCAGCCTTGTTTTAAAAGGAGAGTAGATGAGTTCATGAAGGGCAAGGCTGCCAGTGACTGCTAGTTGGGATGGTTGTATAGTACCCACAGTATTTTATTTATGTGCTTCCTTTCTCCTGAAGTGGGACCCAAGGTGGCTCACAGAAAGAGTCGCTTTGGTTGCAAAGTAAGAAAATTGTGTTTTCAGAAGCCAGGAGGAGTAAGGAACCAGCACACATGTATTGAAGACACTGCTGATTTGCTAAGGAAGATGAGCAATTATCATGAACCTACCATGGAGTTTTCTTAGCAAGTTTTGTTTAGAGGAGATGTTTCATTGCCTTTCTCTGAGGCTGAGTGTGTGTAACTTGCCCAGGCTCACACAGTGGGTTTCCATGGCCCAGTGGTGATTTGAGCCCTGATGTTCGAGTTCAGCACTTAAACCACTACACCAGACTGGCTCTTATTTTATTATATTAAAAAAAAAATATACAAATAAACAGAAACAAAGAAAATGTCCTTAGGACTGAATTCTAGAAACCTAAATCTGACTCATGTGGTCTTACTCTTTGCAAAGTGTATAGGGCGGGGTCTCTGTTTCATTCTAATTATCATTTTGCTTATTTCTCTGTTAATCTTTTGAAAAAGAGTTTAAGACTGTTGCTGGGTATACATCCTTTACTTTCCCCCTTAATAAGGAAAGTTGATATGACTTTGGAAAGTAACTGGGTGATTTTGGTGTCAGCATGTACATATTTTTCTGTCAGAAAGGCAGCCAAAAATACATTCAGCTAAAGCCAACACATAGGCACCTTTCATCATGGTCGGTATGTACGTGAATATTACATTGAATTTTTATTACTCTATCAAAAATGTAGTTTATGGTTGAGCAGATATATTTAAACTGTCATGGGTAGTTAAAAGTAAAGTGAAAATTTCCTTTTCTGTGTCAGATCAAAAATGTATTTCAGTAAAATGAAATGCTTGGCAGAAGCAATGTCTAATGGTTCCATTTGGTTTTAAACAATAATATTCAGTTAAGGTATTATCCACAAACTGCTTAAACTGATGCTTTTATTGGCTTCACTTCATTGATTTAAGGATATCCTTGTGCTTTAATTTGGAAAGATTTAGAAGCCAGCACACAAAATGTCTAGTTAACAGACCACTTATTGACATGTCTGCTCAGAATTAAGTCCTACTGAGTTCAATGGTACTTACTACTGTATTAGGTTTTGTACAGTAGGGGCGAGTAACATTTGGTCCTCGTCCTCCAGCTGTTAGGCTCCCGTAATCCCTTACTATTTGCCTTGTTAGCTGGTTTCAAGTCCCAGTATGGAGGCCTCAGTGTTTCCAATGGCTTGTATATAAGATTGCAGGCTAAATCATACTTTTCTGTGGGGGATTTAGAACAACCTCTCGCTGCTGATCTCAAATTGCATTGGACTATACATCCCATCACCTCAGTAAAATATGTTGTCTGATGAAATATAAAGCCTGGGGGAGCCAGATTGGAGGAGGCTGTTGTAAAACTACTGTATGCCTCGACTATAAGTCAACGACAGTCAAGGGCAAGTTTTGGAGCCAAAATTAGGGATTTTGCTATGACGTGTAGATAAGTTGATGGTAAAACGTAGGGGCATGTAACAAAGGATCTAAAGGATGAAGCAAAGAAAAACAATGTGAAGGAACTTACAAAATTCCAGCAGGCATAACTGTTTGTGCTGATTCTAAAGGCTGGATGGATGAGAGGGCAGAGAGGAGGGGGTCAGTGCTTTGAGGATGGGTCAGTGCTTCGAGGGCAAATTACACTTTTGCCTTTCACCAGGAGATGGTTCCTTTTAAAATAAGAGTTAAAGTAAAGTACTTAGATTGGCCTGTGGATAGGTCAGCTCAGGTTTTTGGGGTCAATTTTTTAATTAAAATTTCTACTTACATGTGAGTATACACAGTACTTTTTCTGGTTGAGTACAATGATGGCTGTCCTTTCAGAACTGATGTTGCTAGCTGAAGTGGGTATAAAATGATCAGATTTACTGATTCAAGAGTGCTGCTATCCCTCAGGCCAGTTTGCCCAGAAGTTCTTTTCCAGTGCATATACATGCTCTACTTAACCTGCTCCCTTGCCCCAAGTAATACATTTAGCTCTGCTGGTCCTCCCTCTACATTTCTTCATCTGCACATATTATCATGAGCCAGTGTGGTGAATTGATGTGAATGTTGGACTTTTACTTTAGAGATTAGGGTTCAATTCCCTGCTGGGTCATTGAAACCCATTGGGTGACCTTGAGGGAGTCCCCTTAGGGTTGCCATAAATCAGAAATGAGTTGCAGGCATACAACAACAACAACAACAACAACAACAACAGTGGGACCTTGGTATCCATGGGGGATCTGTTCTGGGCCACCCTGCAGATACAAAATCTCCAGGATCTCAAGTCCTGTTGTACCCAATGGCAGCACATGCACGCAGCCACGCCACTATTAGCTACCCTGGAAGGACTAATGGTGATGTGGCTGCATGCATACGCTGCCACTGGGGACAGTGGGGGCTGTCCCTAATGGCAGTGTGGCCACATGCATCCACTGCCATTCGGAACAATGGGTTTGCCATTTGCGGATGCTTAAATCTGCAAATGGCACGTCCATGGATAATGGGGCCCCACTGTATAATAATAGAATACATATAATCATATAACTTGGTTTTCACTGTCTCTTTTGAACCATCTTATTAAGGATATAAAAGATATAGATAAGATAATCATTTGGGTTCTCACCTCTTGCTTGTAAGGCTTCCTTATTTATTTGTAGTTTGTATCTCCCAGGTATTTTTTACTTTAATCATATAATAACAACAACAACAACAATATGATTTATTTATATTCTGCCTTTTCCTTACAGAATCAAGGCAGATTACAACACAAAGGCATCAAAAATACAAAATACATCTTCCATCAAAAACATCACAGCAATATTATACAAAATAAATAAATAAACAAACAAATAAAGAATCCAGAGTACAAAATCCAAAATACATAGCACAGTACATAGCATAATAATTTAAATGGCAATCCCTGGCACTTCCCTGGCAGCACTCAACATCTATATACAGTTGTGTACAAATTGCTGTTCTCTGTATAGTCCCTCTTTACCCTGGAAGGACTCAAAGAACTATAGTCTTGAGTACAGACATCATAAACACAGAACTCCTCAACTCTTTCTAGTGGTTTCTGGCTGCTTTGCCAACTTTCCCTCCATTCCTATGGTGCTGAAGCTAAATGCTAGCTCACTCCAGAATCTCTTATCTGTGATTTAATTGTGATGCTAGAGGTTAAAGGATCCTAATGAGTTTCAAAGTCCTTTCTTTTCTGTTAGATGCATTAGTTTTTATGACTTTCTTACATATTCCCTTGTGCTGTTCCTTAGTGTTTATTGTTCTGGGTTTTTAGAAATGACATTGTATTTTATTATTTTAGGTTACCCTAATCCTTACATTTTTTTATTGGTTGTGTTGAAAAGATTATAAGCTAGTAGCAAGTTTCAAATGTTATTATATGACAATAATATTTCTTCTGCTTAGAAAGAAGAAAGAGAGAAACAATGTCTGGCTTGAGGAGGTGGTCAGACAAATAACTTATTCTTTACCACTTACTTTTGGGTTCAGGAGCGAAACATTCCTGCTTTACCTTCCTTGAAAATTGTTAAACTGAAAAATCACAGATGCACAGAGAAGCTCCTAGCATTTTTGCAGTGATTATCTGCAACATGGCTGATGAGGAACTAGCTACAAAGCAATATTTCTGTTGCAAAATTTAATGTTTTTTAAACAAAACTAGTGATAGTATCTATACTGGAATATTTCAAAACACAGTGAAAGGTGAATAGTTGTAGTTTTTGGCTGTTGTATCATCATTTTTCAAAAGTGCTGTTTATTTTTATGAAAATAGGAAATGGATGGTAAGTCAGCCATGGAATTTTAATGTGGAGTAAGTAAACATGGGCAAATATTAATGTATCTATAATTTTGAATGATTAACCCCCACCACCACATTTCTACATGCTCTCAAATGAGACATAAGCTAAAATTTGGCAGTGTTATCAGCTTGAGGATGGCTTCTATAGGTAGATGGTATGAGTCAGTTAACATGAGAGTGTGCAAAGATTTAAATTATATCACAGTGTGATTTAATTATATAAATTGTGATAAAAATCTGACTGCTCATTCTATTGGAAAATTGCTGTCACCATGAGATTTTACTTTAGGGTTTGTTTACACCTGCAAAGCTGTACTTTTTTTTTTTTTTTTTGCTGAAGATACTTTGTGTAACAAAATGGAAATTTAAGAATAGAATTTCAAAGAAACACATACTAATTACTCATTATTACATGTCCGTGGGAATTCAGTTTAGTCCATGAGAGTGAGGTAATTGGGATTTAGGGATCAATTATCTCTTTCACTTTTTTCCTAAGTGCTTGCATTTTTGCCTCTTAGCTGTTAAAGGCTAGAAGAATGTTATTTCATGCGGCACTCTTCTCTGAGAGGTTGGGCTTTGCGTAGATGAAATTAAATAATGGATCCAGCTTTTTGGATATCCTCATCTGGCAAATGGGGTGTATCACTTAATGACTTTAGACTGGTATCATACTCTAAATTGCATAATAAGAAACACTTGACTTGAGAAACATGTATTTTAATTGTCTTACATTAACATGGATTTTAATATTTATACCCTTCCTTTCCATGAAATGCTTCCCCGGGGCAACTTATATAGCACATTATAACAATACAGTACGAAGTTTTAATCTGTTGTTAATTTCCCTCAAGTTGATCTCAACCCATGATGACCCTATAGATGAGACATCTCCAAAACTCCCTGTCCTCCATACCTCTGGTTAGTTCTTGCAAACTCTTACCCGTGACCTCCTTGATAGAATTTATCTATCTAGCATGTGGCTTTCCTCTCTTTCTACTTTCCTCTACCTTTCCTAGAATTATTGTTTTTTCCAATGAGTCGTGCCTTCTGACGACATATCTGAATTATGACAGCCTCAGTACTTAGCTCATATTTTGGTTGTGCAGGCCCTGTGTTGACGCTCTTCCCTAACTTTCTGACATTCTGGCTCCATTTCCTGTTGGCTTTAGTTGTTGTGCAGCAAGCGTGGCAGAGAATGTAATAACTAGCAGAGCCTCCTTCCTGTTCTGAACTTTTGAAGGGAGTCCATGCAATTAATGGCATCACTGCATTGAATATGGATGTTTTGCAGAAGTATCTCTACACCTCATATGCACGGGGATCTTGTAGCACCTTTGAGACTAACTGAGAGAGGGCAAGACGTTGATAGAGAAAGCTTTCATAGACTTAAGATCCCATTGCATACTGATCCAGACTTACATGGCTATGTCTTTGAATTACATCTCATGTGGTTAGCCTCACTGCATGACCTTCTTCCCTACCACTGAATAGGAACACCTTCATGAGTATAATGCATGGAGGGGGCATTAGATGTGCATATTCTCCTTATGCAGCCTGGACAGAAGTTTCTAACTTGCTTCAGGGATGAATCTGCCTGAGGCTGGAATGAAGGCATTGTCCTCTCCCATAAAAATTGTGCCCCCAGTGAAACCTTCCTTCTTAGCCCAAATTTTTAGCAATGGAGTGAATAATACACTGAAAATAATTCATGCCTTAAACTCTTATATTTGCTGTGTTCCCAATTCCTTGGTAACTTGTTGTTCTTGTTGTGTGTCTTCAAGTAGTTTCCAGCTTATGGAGACCCTAAGGCAAACCTATCCTTGGTTTTTCTTGGCAAGATTTGTTCAGAGGTGGTTTGCCATTGCCTTCCCCTGAGGTCGCTCAGTAGGATTCTTGGCTGAGCTAGGAGTTGAACTCTGGTCTCCAATCCTAGTCCAATGCTCAAACTACAGTACTATGCCATGCTTTAGCTGCCCATTTTCTTTTGATGCCTAAGGTGTTTCTAAATGCTCAAATTAAGTTTTAGTGTTATGGCAGTGCTAGAAATAGGGGGACTGAAAAAATCTTCACCTAGGGGGCAGTTTGAAGGGGCAATGGCCTAATTTCCTCACTCTCAAGCTATATGTACTCTTGATTCACCTCATGATGATGGGGCATAATTTTAGGGAAGAACATGTCATTAAAGTATTTCCTCAGTTGTCTAATTCCTGCTTGCTGTTGTTTTTATGAGGCCAGAATTAAGTCCAATGGAAATTTCCTCCACCTACTGAAAGTGTGCTTATTGGTAGTCTAGGAGGCCCCAATGCTGACACACAGAAAAGAACACAGATATGTTTCACAGAATATTGCTGGAATGCTGATTTCAAATAAAAGTTGATTGCAAGAGTGGATCTGATAGATTGGAAGAATGTGTGGCACAAAATATGGAAAATGTAGATTAATTTTTTACCTCTCCCCTTTTATAGATTCCCTTGGGACGCTTGTTCTTCCAGCGGTAAGTATTCTTTCCCTAAAGTGTGAGAAACTGGTTATTTTCTGAATATATGCTGTCCTTTTGTTTGCTTATCCTAATGACACTTTTTATGTATGACCCAAACCATTTTTACTGCTAATGAGAAAGGACATCAGTTGGGTCAAAGGATCTATAAACTGAAATAAAAATGTTTACATACACAGTTTAGAAAGCTTAGGAGACGAGAGACAACTTGTGCTGAGATTTAAGTAAAGTAAAAGAAGAAATTAAAACAGTGCTTGCAGTGTATGCGAAAATAATGGCAGTCAACAGGAATATTGAATTAATATTCCTTCTATGATTATGATTTTCTATTCTAGTCACAAAGAAGTGTGTAAGAGTCTAAAATTTACAAAAGTTTGAGAATTATTGGAAACAGGTTTATGTTAGGTTCAAGCCAGCTTTTTAAAAAACCAAACCAAGCCACATGCCTCAAAATAATCAGCATCTGATGCATATGTTCACCCATTCTCATGAATCCTATTGGTTAATCTTCACTGGAGTAGACCTTTGAATCTGTTGCTGAATGGTGAGTCGACATGTAACTAAAATTCATTGTGGTCTCCTATAGTTGAAATAACTGTCTGGTTCAGGCTCTGGTTTCCTTTGCCAAGGAACATACCTTTTGGCAAATCTACTTCTGGAACTAGCTCGTTTACCAAAATATATAGGAACACAGTACAAATAATTTTGGACACATGCTTTTGGTTAGCGGAGTGACTTTATAAGGAGGAAGAGAACGAAATGTAGAGTGCCTCAGAAAGTTAACTCCTTGTTAAGAAGATATCCTAATAGTCAATGTAGTAGTTAACTTTTGGGAGCTATTTCAGAGATGGGGGGGGGGGGGATAGAGAGAAAAATTAGCTGAGAGGGAGACAAAAAGTCTCTAGTAATGAGTTAGCTTGTGGTAGGGGTCTGGGAACAATGGAAGTTGTAGCAGTGAATGCTGGAAAAAGGTGTAAGAGGAAGAGAGAGGGGAAGAGAGAGGGAGAAGTCTTATGTTCTATCTGTAACATAGGGACAAGAATGGGGATATTTCATTGTCAGGATATTTTTTTTTTAATAAAAAGTAAAAAAAAACCAAGGACTTCCTCAGTGGAATCCACTGGATATTGCAGTGCAGGAAAAAAAATCAGTTGGGCCATGTTTATCCTAGCAAAATTCTTTCACAAATCTGTTATGTTCAGGGGTTTGGGGGTTGAAACCTAAATGGCCCCAGGAGCTACCTGAAGAAACAACCGGTTGGTGTATTCCAGCAAGGCAACTCTCCTGAAAGTCAACTTGAGATCAGGGCTCTAAGACATCTTTGGAAACAAAGTTCATAGAAATGTATGCCTCTGTGTGCATCTGATTTCCAGGTGAACAAAAGAAATATGATTTCCTTTTGCCACGTAATGGAAGATGGAAATCAATTTGTGTGTGTTTGTGTGTGTGTGAATTGTAAAATGTTTTTTTCAAGGAATGTCACCTTCTGTAGGTTTTGAATTGATGTGCTCACATATAACATGTTTTGATATTCATCCACAGCTTCATAAAACATGGTTTATAAGTACCAGTACTATGGGTGTATCCTGTTCTCTCTCTCCTCTTCTACTTTGACATGGAGATCCTAATTTGCTTTAAGCCATTATGCTCAAGATGCTGAATTCTGGCTTAATGTCAGCTAACAGACTAAGGCAATAAGTTAAGATCTGATCCTGGCTTATTATCTTGGCTTGCTAAGTCACACTAAGCCTGATTTAGACTTAATGGGGAACCCTGGTAAACCTGGCTCTCTTATGTTGAATCTATTTGAGATGAAAAAGGATGGGGGAGGTAGGAATCCTTATTCATGGTGCTTAGTTTGATTTATGAAGTCATGGATGAATGTTTGAATGCAAGCATAACATATAATATATAGCAAAGAATCAATATCCCCCAAATAACAACTAATATCTTTTTGCAAGTGATAAAACAGTTTGGTTGTGTCACTGTAGTTTCAGTTATTTAGCATTAACCTCACAACCCTACTATTCACTATAAGAAACCCTACTCTCAGTTGGGTCATGTTTACTTCCAGAGTGTGTGTGAAGCCACAATATGTTTTTTTTAAAAAGTGTTAATTGTCTATTGTTTTATTGTTCTGTAACTCCAATAGCAGTTAGAAATAAACATTTTTTCCCTTCCCCAGCTTCCCTTTGATAGTACTCCTGGTCCTTACGACTTACTCGTCAAGGGATATTCAGAAGGACAGCTCTTGTTTTCTAATCGCACGACCCTTTCCTTTGAACATAAGAGCTTCTCAGTCTTCCTGCAGACGGATAAATCTGTGTACAAACCAGGGCAAGATGTCAAAATACGGATTGTTACTCTGTACCCTGACCTTAAGCCATTCAACACACCTGTAAATATATATATTCGGGTAAGTACAAACTTACACAAACTCAGCATTCTGTGCAGTCATGCTGGCCACATGATCACAGAGTTGTCTTTGGACAACGCTGGCTCTTTGGCTGAGTAATGGAGATGAGCACTGCTCCCTACAGTCAATTATGACTAGACATGCATGTCAAGGGAAAACCTTTACCTTTACCTTAAGTACAAACTAGAAATTATTTGGTGAAGTAGAGGCCCCCTACAGAGTGTGGAGATGCCACCTATGGTGTTTTGCATTCTAGCATTCCAGGAAGGAAAAGGTATATTGAAAAATATACTCTAAATCAGGGCTGAGGGAAGTGTAGCCTGCCAGCCACATGTGACCCTCTGAAGCCCATTTTTGTTGTCTCAGAAGCCCCCAACTCCAAAAGGTTTTAAAAAAAACATTTCCCCCAGGCATTTTCAGGTGCTCTTTTGCCTGAAAACCAGCTAGGACATGCCAAGGCTTAGGAAGCTGGGGATGTTTAGCCTGGAAAAAAGAAGGTTAAGAGGTGATATGATAGCCCTGTTTAAATATTTGAAGGGATGTCATATTGAGGGGGGAGCAAGCTTGTTTTCTGCTGCTCCAGAAACTAGGACCCGGAGCAATGGATGCAAGCTGCAGGAGGAGAGATTCCACCTCAACATTAGGAGGAACTTCCTGACAGTAAGGGTTGTTAGACAGTGGAACACACTCCCTCGGAGTGTAGTGGAGTTTCCTTCTTTGGAGGTGTTTAAACAGAGGCTGGATGGCCATCTGTCGGGGATGCTTTGATTGGGATTTCCTGCATGGCAGGGGGTTGGACTGGATGGCCCTTGTGGTCTCTTCCAACTCTACAATTCTATGATTCTAAGACTGACCACAGATATGGTGTTTTGCTTCTGCCCCCACAGTATCCTTGGCTGCTGGCTGAACCATTAACTGGAAATGTGACGTCACTTCTGGTTCATTGCCAAATCTGCCAATGCGGGTTACAGGCAAGCATGAGGGTGAAAATTGGCTCCACCCATATGTAGTTGGCCACTTCTGTGCTAAATATATAAGGCAGCCAGGCTGAGTGTAGACTGTAGCATATACGTCCAACTTTTAAATGAATTGTTTGTGCTTAGCATGCTTTCAAACAGATTACTCCGAGTGCTAAATAACCTACTTCCAAAACGGAACAGCATTTGGACTCGATACATGCATTAGAATATGCATTTGTGAGTTGTTCACTTTGGGGCAAAACAGACTGCCCAAAACAAACAGCTGAGGAGCTGCTTGCCCTGGAGCTGTGGCAACTGCATGTGTGCACAATCTCAATCCAGCCCATCACCGCTGTTTCAAAGCAGCTTCTGAAAAGATGCTTTTTTAAACCGCTCCTTTTCTGGGTGGCTTTGCTAAGTTGGGGTGACTTGATGGTGGCTTCCGGGAGGCTTGGGGGTGTACGTCATTTGATTGCCATACCACCAAGCCTCTCGGAAGCAGGATTTTTTGCCTGTCTGTTTTGGGCCTGTGTTAACAAAATTCATAAGTACATTCTTAAATAATGAACATAACCAGTAATTTGTTGTAGGTCATAAAATATTAGTGCTGATGAAGTTTTGGTACAGATGTTTTCCGCTGAAACAATCTTAATTTCCTTGAAATAGTTTCAACACTTAAAAAAATGTACAGTGGTGCCTCGGGTTACGAAATTAATTCGTTCCGCCATTCCTTTCGTAACCCGAAAATTTCGTAACCCGAAACACTTTTACGTTAGCACTGGAAAGCCTATAGCTGCACTTTGCAGCATTTGAATTTCGCGCCGAAATGAATTTCGTAACCCGAAAAATATTTCGTAACCCGAAACAGTTTTTGCCAATCCAACTTTTTCGTATCCCGGAAATTTCGTAACCCGATCATTTCGTATCCCGAGGCACCACTGTAATAAAATAATTCTGTATTTTCCATGTGTTCCTGGATTTGTTACTGTCATTATATTATACTAAGTGACATAAAGAAGTAGGCAGCATGAGCTTTTATAGGCTTTAGTTTGCTTCCTCAGATGTCATAGTCAAAAAGTAGACTGAAACCTACGAAAGCTCATACTGCCTACTTCTTTATTTCTGTTAGTATCAAAGGTGCTATAAGATCTCTTTACATACTGATTCCACAGACTAACAGGTCTATATCTTTGAATTATAATATACTCTTAGTTTAACATATTGCTTATTTATTTATTTATTTGTTTGTTTTATTGGTTAGGATCCTCGACGCAATTTGATTCAGCAGTGGATGACACAGAATGGAAAGTTGGGCAAGATAGCCAAACAATTTAAGCTCTCCAAACATCCTGTTTTGGGTGACTGGAGTCTACATGTTGAAGTAAATGTGAGTATTAACAAAAAACATCAGGAGGGATGTAATATGGCATTAGTAAAATCAGTGATAAAACTATCTTAGATTTTAGTGGAGCTGGATCACATTCTAGGATTAGTTCATTTTGAAAAGATGGTGTCTTACAAAGAATGGCATCAATATAACTGAAAATACAATGTTGTGTTCCATGCCCAGGGGAGTTGGGGTTGGAGTGAGCAGTGACAAGGTGCCATTTTCTTTGAACATTGGCAAAATCTTCTGTGACGACCACAGGATTTTTGCAGGCTTCCCAGTTGGTCCAAAATACTGGCCAAGTAGGGGGAAGTGTGACTGGCCAGGAGTGACCCATGCCACATGTCTGAGATTTTCACTTAGGCCTGATTGGGGAGAATAAAAGGTTGCCTTTGGCTTTGGCATGGAGTTTGCATGTGGGTTTCAGCCTTCATCCATCCACTCTCACTTAGCTAATGTATGGATTTATAGTATTGTTTTCTGGCCAAGGTTTGTATGCAAGAGATGATTGTACAGTGCGCCCGTGTCATATGTGGGCCTGTGCCATACACAGCTTTAACCTTTACATGGAAGGTTAAGCCTCTGGGGAATGAATGGCACCACGCCGAACGCGGAAGAGCTCCCCCATTGCAACCAATGGGGGTGGAGCTTACACATTTCTCCTCATACGCTGGGGGATCTGGAACGGATCCCCGTGTATGGAGAGGGCCCACTGTATTATAATTTCTGGCATATCTTGTGGGCAGTTCTGCATGGCTCTTTTGAGAGGCTGTGTGGCAAAGTGATTAGAGCATTGAACTATAACTAGGGTTTGAATCCTGGCTTGGTCATGTGTCATTGGGCAGTGTCATCTCTCAGCCTCAGACAATGGCAATGGTAAACCCCCTCTGAGGACATGTGTCAAGAAAATCCCATCATAGATTCACCTTGTAGTTGTTGTTATGTGCCTTTAATACGTTTCTGACTTATGGCAAACTTATCATGGGGTTTTCTTGGCAAGATTTCTTCAGAGGAGATTTGCCATTGCCTTTGCCTTAGGTTCACCATATGTTGGAAACAAAGGCACACAACAACAGCATAGCTCTTTTAGCACTAGGAAAACAAATTCAGTTAATTTTGTTAAGAACTTTTTTTCAGCTACTGATGTACTGTATTCTGTTGAATGCCTTACCTTACACCATCTTTTCATGCCAGAAACAAATAATAAAATGAACTGAACAAAGACAATTTAAGCTTAGCAACTGTGGGTTTGTTTGTTTTTTTGGCTAGATTCAAGAGTGTGTTTTTGGAAGCTGGATGCCAGAGTTATTACCAATCTGAGCTGTGTTAAAAAACTCAGACACTGTCTGAGTGAGTCAGTTCCTCTTTGTTCTCCCAGATCCATTGCATAACAAAATAATAGTTCTGATTCTTATACACTGTAATTTTTTTAAAAAATAATATTTATTATAATTTCACATATAGAGAAAAACATATTCAAAAAAATTATATATCAACATAATAGACATCATAGTGAACACTTTTACCCATTTTTCCTCCTCTTGGTCTTCTTCAAGCTTGTCTTCGGTATCCACTTTATCGGGATCCTCTTGGTTCATCCTTCTTTTACCTCAGTTACATGCTGTTTTAACATGTCCCCAAACACTTATTTGTTTTTGATCTACATTAAAGACCCAGAAGATTTCCTGTAACAAAATATCCTAATATTCTGTTTCAACTTATTCTATCATCAATTCTATTAATAGAATCTATTATTATAGCTATTACGATAAATATTTTGATCAGTTGTTATAGCTGGTAATAATATGATCTTGCTTCCCTCATCTTCATTTAATAAAATTTTCCAAGGCTTTATTATTAACCATATACAATATATACTTCAATTCACCGAGAGTGTTTTTTGCCCATTATATATTTCTTTCTTTACAATATTGCTAGACTAATTTCCAGTCTTCCTCCTTATATTTAAATGATCTTTCATTTAACCAATGGTTAAATACACTGCAAATTCTTAAAACTTGGAAGATATGTTTAGTACTGGAAAATACATAAGGAAAAGAATAGTAGAATTTTGAAGTGAACCCTTGTGCTGAATTTCCCCCCCTGTGAATAAGCGGTTCCTTGAGCATTCATGCTCATCTAAGATGCTTGTGAGCAAAATGCCCTCATCTCTATTTTATATATACATATTATATATTACTCTCTCTCTCTCTCTCTCTCTCTCTCTCTCTCTCTGTGTGTGTGTGTGTGTGTGTATTACACTTCTTGTGCTTTCTAGTAGGCAGGAGGCAATTTTGACATGTTTCAACAAGCCGTTTTAGTACAGGATGGGGCTTTTTTTGCCTTTCAAAACTTGAAGTTCATTGTTTACTTCTGGTTTTGAAAAAAGGTCTCCTAAGCCAAAAATAGTTCAGCCCTCCCAAAATGACAATGATGATGGCCATAGAGGGTGTGAAGAGGATTTTTTCAGTGGAAGGAAAAATAAAAGTGGATAGTAGGAGGAGGTGCAGCTCCTTGAGGTCCAATTTGCGGGGCATATCTCCTGGTAGGATGTCAGAAAATTGTCCACCCTGAATCAATCTAAATTGGGCATTTCCAGAAGTTGGAAGTAATTAGTTGCAAGCAACACAATTAGCTGTATCTAGTTGCTGGGGGGGGGGGGGAGATAATGAGGATGCAACAATGTTACATTCCAAAAGTGAGGCAATGTATAAGAGCAAAGTTATTTTATTGGTGTGATTAGTAATTTTTAACAGACTCAGAAGTGTTGAAACAGACACAGTAATTTTTTTTTTTAAAATTAAAAAACAATTTAGAACATTTTTAGAGGCATTTTGTCAAAAATTGTTCACAAATTTTGTGCTCTTCTCTTTTTGGTCCTAAAAAAAGGAACAGAAAGTAATAGGAAAAAATGGCAAAACAAGAAATGAAACGACTTCCCATTCCTTTTACTACTTTGTGAGAAGTAGCATGTGTTTTTCTTTTTGTACACAGTAGTGAGTAATGGGAATGAATTGTTTCATATAGCAATACCTAGCAGCTGATCAAACAAACCTAAAATGACAAACAACATTTAGAGAAGTCATGCCAGGAAAGCGAACAGCAGTCAGATATTCTGCTCACATAGAAGCTGACCATTACCCTAATGGAAGGTTGTTAGCAGATGTAAGCACAACAGAAACCTCCTCTATATTTAATACATATATTCACTGTATTTATTTTCCAGTTGTTGTTACGGGGTTTTAAGGATAAATTCTGTCTTGTTATTTTCCTACATGCATTTGGATGATCTCAGTAAGAAATATAATATGTATATTCACTTCAAAAAACAACAAAAACAAAACAAAACACTCATGCACAAGATAAATAAAACAGATTACATGCTTGCATTTAAAAAAATCTGCATTTTAAAAAAGCAAAAACCAATGCAGGATATTATGCAATTTTTGTGTTTTCACTCTTAAGTGCCAATTTGGAGGTGGAACCCATGTCCATCTGCTTAAGTAAAAACAAGAAAAATCCCATGACATCTCTCAGATAAAGAAACACAGCACTTTGCTCAGTGAATAACATGAAATTATCTCTGCACATAAGAGCAAAGGTAGTAAAAATGTTTTTCTCCGATGTGCCTGTGTGTTTATATTATTAATTATCAACACACACTTAGTTCTCTGAGTAATGAGCAATTTTAGGTGTAGCACCATCAGGATTTGTCATAATTTCCTTTTCTCTTTCTCACCTCCATACTTTATTTCCATCTACATATGGCAAAAGAAGTAGAGGCTCTGTTGAGTGAAAGATGTTATTTCCAATTTTCTAATCTCTTCTTCAGTTTAAAATCTTCAAGAGTGATTTCCAGCTACTTCTTAACTACACACGACACTCCATATTTTTAATAATAATAATAATAATAATGATAATAATAATTTGTTTTATTTATATACCGCTATTCCAAAGATCATAGTGGTGAACAGCAAGTAAGCTAATTAGCAAGTAAGCTAATTGGATTTGACTTTTGTGGATTTCATTATTCATGGATTTTATTAATATGTTCTCTCTAGGAATATTTAGGTCAGTGATGGAGAACCTTTTACAAGCACAGTGCCCGAACTGCAACCCAAAACTCACTTATTTATTGCAAAGTGCCATGTCCCTCTGGCTTTCTAGTAACAAACCCTGGCAAACTCTGTGCTGGGGCGATGACACATGTGCCCACAGAGAGGGCTCTGCCACCTCTGGCACACGTGCCATAGGTTCGCCATCACTGATTTAGGTCCCACCAGCGCAACTCTATAGTCAACTTTAACTAAAAGTCACACCAAAGGACCTAGGGATTCCTAGAGAGAACAGTACACTAGGCACTTGTAGCTCCTCTAGTGCAATTCTATGGCCAATGTCTGGTAGATGTAGACCACAGAGTTTCACTGGAGGACCTAGATATTTCTAGGGAGGTGTTCTCTCAGGTAAAAATATAGTGTTTTGTTATTTGCGGTTTTTCCACATTCATGGGGGTCCTGTACCTCTAATCCCAGCGAATGTGGAGGGATGAGTGTATTATGTACCACCAAAGAAAACAACACATTTTGGGCCATTGACAATATAAATCTTCCATCCTACCAGACTAGGATGTTGTTTCATCCCCTAACAATATGGACTTTGGTCTACAGCAGTACATGCCAAAATAAACATGTTAGTATTCTGTATTCTAAGGTAAAAATAACTGGGACATGTATGTTCCATCCTACAGAAAGTTGAAGAGTTCTCTTCCTGACATTTTTCCTTTTCAATAACCAACACCAAGACTTTATAAACTTTGACAACATGCAGCTCAGCATTTTACAACTTTTCATAAATTCTACAATCATTTTGTGCCAGGCCCTACCTCAAATAAAAATAAACCACACAATTTAACCACTGTTTCATACATTTTGTTTGTTTGTATTTTTATAGGGTCAAGTACATCATCAAATATTTACTGTCATGGAATATGGTAAGTGACACCTGTCTGCATATAAAAAGCACATAGGTTGATCTTGGATTTTATTTTATTTTTTTTAGAATATAGAATGGTGGGGTTAAGATTCAAGGAGGAAGAGGTCTTTAATCAGGAATGCACTTGAGTGCATCTTCTCTATAGAAATAATGCAGTTTGGCACAGCCTTTAAATACTGTAGTTCTATCCTATGGAATCCTTGATTTTCTAGTTTTACACGATCTTTAGGCTTCTCTGTCAGAGTGCTGGTGCCTCACAAAACTACAAATCTCAGGATTCTGCAGGATGGAACCATGGCAGTTAAACTGGGGTCAAACTGCATTATTTCTACAGTGCAGATGCACCCATTGACAAAATATATCTTACTAATAAAATGTCTTCTGAGCAAAGAAAAGTGTGAAACTTCCCTTACAAGAACTTTTCATTCCTCAGAGTCTTTTGGCATTCTGAATGTATCTTATTGTTTTAATTGTTTTCAAAATGGATGTCAAGACTCATTCACATGTTCCATTTGCATATGCAGCACGCAAAGAGTATGCTACTTTAACAGTAAAGGGAGTGTGCAGCACAGATATGCTGAACTTTCTGTGGTGTGTGCTTAAACCCTTTCTTCCTCCAAGCAGTATATCTTTCTTTGCCTTCTTATGCACAATGAACTGAGAGTGAATAAAATAGCTACCAGCAGCAAAGTGGATAGGAAGTGTATTATTAATTAATTAAATGTATAATTTCCTCATAATACATTTCAGAGGAGTCTGCAAGTAAAAAAATAGAAGTAAAAACACACACACTTATAACACAGTACAGTTAAAATACTAAAGATCTAATCAAATCTAAACAGCAGCGAGATAATACATATAGCTTTTTGTTCAAAGACTGGGGAATTTGCTTTTTTCTGAATGCTCAGAATCCATTGAGGAGTCTGACAGTAATAGTCCAAAAAAGTAAATTTTGCAAACTCTGAGCGGAAGTGTTCAACAGACTCAGAAGTGTTGAAGCAGACACAGTAGATTCATCATCAACATCAAAAGGACCCAAAGGCCCAGGAGAGGGTGTGCATTTTAATTATCTAACCAAAGTGAGTCACTGAAGATGCTGGTGGCCCTCCAGAGGGAGAGGGTTCAAGTAACAAAGGTGCCACAGTCACAACATCCTAGGCATTGCCTATATGGGAGCCTGCGGTGATCTCAGGGGCTAGGCTGGGAAAGGCACTCCAATAATTATTCCACTGCCCCTATTTTACTGTTAACACAGGACTTACCCCATACTGCCACCTGATGAGTCACTTCTAAACGCAATTTCTGATGGTAATGCTCATGTGCCTTGTGGCGGACCCTGTCACATGTATCTTGTATTGCTTGCCTCTAGTTTAGAAATTTAATCAGAGACAATTTATTAATATACTGTGTTTCCTCATAATATATAGTGCTCAGAGCATTTCACAAAAGCAAACACATACAATAACCATAACTACAATTATACCACATTATAATACTAACTCAATTAGAATTTGTTGGAAAAAATTCAAAAAGATAATAAACAAAACATGTCAGCATGTGAAATAAAATAAAGTACAAACCTGGGGGATACATTCCAGGACTTTGTGTGGATATGCGGAAAAGTGGGTAATAGCAAACTCTATATTTTTGCACTTCAAGTCAAACTATCCCTTGGGCCCACCAGCTGTATCATAGAGAGGAGAGCATTCAAAGGAATGACTTACATGTCGGGGTACAGCATGGCTTGGTGAGCTTCTCATGTACCTCTCTCCATTCATTCTTTTCTGGGTACTCATCTTGCACAGGAGGCAGAGGGTACACAAGGCTTTGTTGCACTGCTGCTCTCATAGGGTGCCCTGGATCTCATGTAGACAGCCCATTGGCCATATGTGGGACATCACTGAGGCAACAAGGATGAGGGGCTTCCCCCCGCTTGGTGCCATCCCCCTGCTTGTGCAGCAGCTGGTCAATCATCAGCATTTGCCTCAGCTGCACCTGGTTTGCTGCTGCCTCTTCTGGTTCATTGAGATGAGTCCAAGGTGGCAAATAAGCATGAACTGGAGGAGGTAGCAGTAAGCTGGGCGTAGCTGAGGCAGATGCTGCTGGCTACTACACAAAGCAGGGTTGAGGGGTTGGTGGCAGGAGGGTAGGCCCCCCCCCATCCTGTTCATCAATCTTGGTGGTACCTTGTGTGTGGCATGTGGACAATTTCCACGAGATCCAGGGTGCCCTGTGTGAGTGGTACCACAACAAAGCCTTATGCAACCTCTGCAAGGTGCAAGCTGAATGCCTAGGACTGGTTATGCTTAGTTTAGTATTTATTAACTAAAATATGTATATCCGTATTCTGTATCAAAGCATCTGAATTCTCAGAATCCTTTGTGGAAATGAAGATGGAATAAACCAGAACTGATATATGAAGGTAGCACAGGCAAGGCTTATGCACATGTTGGTACTGTACTGAAAAAAATGTATTGCTGAATTATTAGCAATATGACCATATTTGTACAATTTTAATTATAATCTTTCTTTTTATAGTGTTACCAAAGTTTGAGGTCTTTTTAACAACACCTCTGCATTATTCTCCAAAAGCTACAAATTTCAATGGTACTATCACAGCAAAGTAGGTAAAAAATAAATATAAAATAAATATTATATGCATGTGTAGAAAGTGTGTATACCTATGTCAGCTAGTTCTTTTTTCTATTCTTAGGGGTGGAAATCATCTGTAGAAATATATTTAAAATAGTATTATTTTGAGGTTGAGGGCCAAAAAAATAAATCAAGGTGAGGTTTTACTATTCTGCAAATAGGGATGAAAGGTTTTATTATTATTGTTACTCAAAAAAGCTATGCTTTCAAGTTTTCTGAATGACCCATTACAGATTATAATATGTCATTGAGTATTGCTGGTAAAAAAAAAGGTGTTTGCCACCACTAATGTTCTTTGTGAGATGGAGGACATTATCACAGGAAGAGGGTAAACTGCAATTGCAGCAACATAATGTTGTCGTTGGCTGGGAGTTACCACACAACATTGTGTCTATCCTGTTGTTGCATTGTATTTTGATTCTTTTCGATTAATTGTATTTTAATTAGTTTGCATCTTTTCATTGATGGGCTGCAGAATTTCTGTTGTTGGATTATTCTTTCTAATGTTATTGTCCGTTCTGTGGCAGTTGTGATACTGAGGTGTGAGTAGGCATGGTTTTCTTCTCCCCCTCTGGCTTCACTGATCTGCAGTGCATTTCTAGTGCATGGATTTAAGTAGTTTAAAAATGAGTTATCTAGCAGGTTTAAGTGAGCTATGTGGTCCTAGCCTCAAAAGCCTTTTTTGCAGATGACAGCAATATAGGCATGACCCATTGTATGCCCATGTCCTTTGAAGTAATTCCCATGGATGTTAGTGAGGCTGACTCCTGGTGAGATGTTCATGGGACTGCAGCCACAGAAGTCTGAACAGGCAAGTTGAGAACACTAAGCACACCTCCCAGGAGAGCTTGGGGGAAGTGACTTTTGGGGGGACTACAATTGGCTGAGGGATTCTGGGAGATATAGTCCTGCAAAAAGTTGCTTTCCCCAAGCTCTGCTTCCAAGAGCCCAACTCCCTTGAACACCATGAGATTTAGTTCTGAGGAAACCTGTGCATTAGGTTAGAGCCTTTGACTGTGTGGGTACTCACTGAGGCAGCCAGTGGGCCTTTCCTTTCATATGCCTGCTGCTCTAGCCTCTTGTCTCTCCAGCTCCTTCTGGTCCTTTCCATGGCATTTCGCGCCCTCCCTCCCTTTCCTGTGCAAGGGTATTTTTTTAATTTAATTTAATTTTTTGAATAAAGTATTTTTTATTGAAGTTCACTTATAACATATAAAACAAAAAAGAAAGAAAAAACAAGAAACACTTACATAACACATCTAAAGAAACACAAACAAGAAAGTTTCCACATTGACCAAAATAACAACCAAGACTAACAAAAATTTCCCCTTCCCTGTTCCCCAACTTCTTGACTTCATGCACAACATTAGCATCATTTATTATGTCTAAAATTACTCTTTTCTAATCTTTATCCATAAATATGTACACACACACACTCTTTTCTACCATACAGACTTGACTTCACGCCCAGCATTAACAACATTTTTATATCTAAAATTACTCTTTTCTAATCTTTATCCTCATATATATGTATACACACACACGTGCGTGCATGCGCACACACACACATATATAGTCTTTTCTGCTATACAGAAAATAATATTTTGATTGTTTCCATACTGAAATAATGTGATTGCTATGAGACAATGGGCTGGTGTGATAAAGTCCAAAGATATTTTTTTATCAGTGTTGGACATTTATTTCAGTGAATCTACATGGTTTGAAATTGCCCAGTTCCGTGAGAATGATCTGTGCTATTTTTTAAAAAAGTTAAAATGTATAGTCAATATGTTCAAATATATTAAGCTGTGTTCGGAAACTGAAAGTGGATTTTTGTGGCTATTTCAGGTATACATATGGAAAGCCGGTGAAAGGGGAATTAACTCTTCTTTGCTCCTCAATATTCTATGGAAAGAAGAGAAATATTACTAAAATACTGGAGGTGAGCTGTGATCAATGCCTTATAGTGTACTCAAGTTTTAGAGAAACTACACTTATTCAGTCATCCTGAGGATCTCTTAGCAAAAAGAAGCAGTATTTCCCCACCTCCTTTTGTGTTGCCTTGCTGCTTCTTGGACCTGGAGCTTTTTTCTTTCCCTTTGTGAGGTTATTTTTTCTTTCAAGCCCATTTTCAAAAGACTGTCACCTAAAAATTATTTTTGTGCAACTTTCTTGTTATTTGCATCTTTCTTCTGGGGCTAATATGAGCCTAGGTGAAATGACAGTTAGTTATCCTGCTGTGAAGAGGGATGAGGACTGAAATCAGAAGATGATCTGTAGATGGCAAGAGCAGATTCAATGATTTTTCAACCTCTGGTTCTCACAATATTTTGGACTGCAATTCCTGGGCTACGGGCTGAGGCTTCTTACAGTTGATGTCTAAACCATCTGAAAGACAGACGAATGCCACCCTACTTGCTCAGGGAAGCATGCAGACCTCATGTGGAAATATTGAAGGGTTTAGGAAGCTGTTTTGTGTAAGAAGGCAGTTCATTTCTTTGCAGTTTCTTCTGTTGACCAGGCTTTAAATTGAATACCACGGTGATATCTGGAGCCCTAGTGGTGCCAGTACTGCAGCCACAAGGTTGTAAATTCAATCCCAGGCAGGACTCCAAGGTCCATTCAGCTTTCCATTCTTTTGTAGATTGGTAAAATGAGTACCCAGCTTGTTGAGGGAAATTGGCTTACACATTGTAAACTACTTAGGGAATGCTAGTTAGCTGATAAGATATATGAATGTACTTGCTATTGCTATATCTGATATCAACAACATTTGCTGAAGGATGAAATTTTGACAAGATGCTCTACTGACAACAACTTCCCCCTTATGAGTAGTGATATGTAATGACAAAACAAATGCACTGTGAAGATAATTAATTAATATTGTACCCTATGGTGTAATGTAGTGGTTTGAATGTTGGACTATGAGTCTGGAGACCAGGGTTTGATTCTCAGCTCTACCACGAAGCCCACTGGGTGACCCTGGGCAGGTCACATGCTCTCAGCCTCAGGGGAAGGCAATAGCAAACCTCCTGTGAACAAATCTCGCCAAGAAAACCCTATGATACATTTGCCTTAAGGTCACCATAAGTCATAAACAACATGAAGGCACACAACAATAACAACAACTCTGTATCATATGATCTTTGGACAGCTTACAATAAAATAATTTGCAATAATTTAAAATTTAAATCTAATTTTGGATTAAATTTTTCAAAATACATTTTAAAAGAGAAAAGCTAACTGGTTGACTTTTTCTTGATTTCAGTTTAATGGCTCTGTGAACTTTACACTTGACAATCTAGAAATGAAGAACTTAACATATGCAGATTGGGATCCACACGTGTATCACCAGATGCCCATAGAAATTACAGCTGTGGTTACAGAGTTACTTACAGGTTATGTTGTTTATTTTTTGCTTTCCTTTAAGGAAAGGGGGAAGCATGAGAAAGTGGGGGCAGGCACTGGAAAGAAAAGAACTAAGTGCATGGAAAGTAAAGCATTTTCACTTGAGTTAGGGTTGTTATTTTGGATCATACATGGATCATATGGATATTTAGATGTGATTATTTCTCCTGATCTGAATATGTAAGACAACTGGTTTTTTTTATTTTGCTCATAGCTATGTTTATCCATAAAAGCAGTGAACTATTTACAGTGTTCACAAGTGCAAAACATTTTTTATGTCAAATGGTGAATATCTGGAATACCTGGGAATTCTATTCAAAATTCTATTTGTTCCTCTAAGGAAAAGGTGGGCAATTAGTTTGAAAATTAGCAACAATGTTTTTAGAGAGTTCACAGTTGGAATTTTGATAAATATGAATTCTTAAGAAATTATTGGAAATTAGTGACTATGCACATTTGTTAAATAAAATACTTCTACATACTCTAACAGGAATCAGCCAAAATGCAAGTGCTACTGCCTTTCCAAAACATCATGATTATTCAGTAGAATTTTTTGAGTATCCAAGAGTTCTCAAGCCTTCTCTGACTTTCATGGCTATGGTGAGTTGTTTGCTTTATTTTGTGTAAATGGTGTGTTTCCAGAACACAAGGTGAATGAGTATGCATTATGAAGACTGTTATGTTTTAAAAATAGTTTGAAGCTGTCTTATGTTGAACTTTATTATGACATCATTTACGTCTCTAGATAGTTTGCTCATTGATTGGTGAAAGCCTTAAATGTTAAATGTAGTACTGGTATTTCAATTTCAAAAGCAGAACATAAATATTATTGTTGTTTAAAGAAAAGTTTTAATCATGGTTTTGAAAGTTGAGTTTAATTTATCCCCATGCCTTTGATTGTTCTTCAGCTGAAAGTAACAAGATTTGACAACAAGCCTCTTACTCACGATGAAAGAAAGAATAATGTAATGATCACTGTTGAACCTTCAAAAAGAGGTGAATTTTTCAGAAGTGCTTACTACATGTACGATGATGGCAATGAGTCACAGACAAATGAGGCAGCTCAGAACCTGAGTTATCCTGTTCCAGAAGATGGGGTCATTCAAATTGAATTTCCAGTTCAGTCAAACACAACAAGATTGAATATAAAGGTATATTTTTTCTTGTCATTTTCTCTCACAGCAGATCTTTAATCCAGTCTATATTTCTCGAAATACAGTTCCCATAATTCCCTCCAAACTGGGTTGGAATAATAGGAGTTGTAGTCTTGTACATCTGGTGGGCACCATTTTGGGGAAAGGTGCCATAGGTCCAAAATACACTGCAGAAATAGTATAGTTTGAGACCACTTTAGCTGCCCTGGCTCAGTGCTAGGGAATTCTGGGAATTATAGCTCCTTGTGGCACCAGAATTCTCTGACAGAGAAGACTAAATGTCTCACAAAACTACAGTTCCCAGAATTCTCTAGCATTGAGCAAGGGCAGTTAAAGCGGTATCAATCTGGATTATTTTCACAGTGTGTTTAGGACCTTAATCAGCAGGTAAAAAGAACTTTGGTATGGAAAATTGCTTTAATGTCTTTATGTTGAATTGTCTTAATGTTCAAAGTGCTTCACATTCATCTCATTAATTTCTGTAAGGAACCTGATCAGCAAGCCTCTGTCAGTATTGGAGTAGATGAGGAAGAGATTGAAAGTTTTCAGTTCATTAAAAAAAACACACACACAACCTAACCACTGTTTCCTATTACAAGCAATAGGAACTGTGGGAACTGTGATTTATTGTAACACTAGTTAATTAAAATTAGATGGAACTATAGTTTGATATTTTGTTTTGTTAACGAATGAGTTAGACTAAATTATAGTTCCTTATATTGCTGTATGATGTGAATAGTTGTTCATTGAAAAATTCTTCTCCCCTTGTGTGCAAAAGAGAGTGGAGGGAGAGGAATCAAGGCTTGTTATAATCATCTAAAGTTTAGATGATTCTTAGACCCTAGTTTAAATGTCTATGTCAATGAAGCTCATGTTTCCATTGCAATGTTAGCAATCATGCTTTCAGTTTGATTGCTGTGTCAGAACCAAAAGAAAATTAAAAGCACTGGAATGCCTGCTTGACAAAACTACTAGAGAACAATTTGAAATTAGTTATTTCAGGACCGCAGCACCTCCCTCCCCAACCCCTTTTATTTGGTATTCCAATAGAGTGCAACCTTATTTTTTTCCTATTATAACACTATAATTCAGCTTCACACCTTGAAAAACTTAGTCTTTGTAGAAATTTAAAAGAGGAACACATTATTATACCGTTTGTAAAACGTTCTTGAATGATCCTCACTTTTCTCATGATTTCTTTCGTTTCCTTTTCTTTTCCATGCCCTGCTTTCTTTTACAGGCCAAATTCCTGGATAGCCAAACATCTATAGTCATACATGATATATTCTATTCCACCAGCATGACTTACCTTCTGATTAAAAAAGCAAATCAAGATGTAAAGGTAATGTGCACTGTTCCATAACTGATCAATCTCTATAAACACTCCTATAGTGCATTATAGCATAATGGGCATGTTCATTCAAGTCTTGCTGTTTCTCCTAGGCTGGGGCACCTTTGGAGCTGAATATTCAGAGCAACAAACCCTTGAGAGAGATCAGCTACATGGTAATTTTTTAAACAATAAACAATATTAACCAACCCAAAGAAAATGCAAAATCAACAACACTGGAAGTCTTTAATGTTAAACATACAAATAATTTAAGACAGAAAATATCTCTTCATTTTTTTCCAGGCATTTGGGGAAAAAAATCTTGCAAAGTGACATTTATTATTTGTTGTTCTTTTTATTTACATTTCAGTCTTTTCTTAAAGGAACATTTGACCATTTTTCCTTTAAAGCAGATTTGATGTGAACCTGTGAGCAAAGGCTGATTGATGTTAAATCAGTACAGCATCCGTTATATTGTAGCTGCTTAACTCTCATCTATGTACCAGGTCATTATAGTTGCCCAAAATTTTATTGCAGAACCCCCACATAATTAGACCTAGAAGATAGGGTTATATTCTCAAGAGATGTTATAATCTCAAGAGCTGTAAACAATGTCTCTGCATTTCAGCTGCTTGCCATTTACAAGTTTTCCCCCCAAACAAAACAACCAGAATGAAAATAGTCATAACGACATATATGTTGCATTTATGTGGCCTAGATCCTCGGAAGGGAAAGGCAGGATATAAATAAATATTTTTTATTGTTATTATTATTTATTGCAAAGAAGAAGGAAAAAAGATCCACCACGTGTGAATATGGGTCCTTTCACACAACACAATACAGCACTAGAATTACACTTTAACTGCCACAGGCTGCATCCTGTGGAATCCTGGGGTTTATAGTTTATTTGAGGCACAAGAGCTCTTTGGGCAAGAATTCTAAATGCCCTTCCCCAAAATGCCAATTCCAGGATTACTAAGGATGGAATCATAGCAGTTAAAGTGGGATCATACACTAATGTAGTGTCAAGGGATCCTATGTGTTTTCTTGTTCTGGGTGGAATAGCCTTTATTCTGCACTCTGAATATCTAAGGCATCTTTATATGCCATAATACCTTGGGATTCTCATTTGGGTCAGATTAAGGCACAGAATGTAAATGTTTTTAAAATGTCTTCCTGATGAAGGAAGAGAAAGTTAATTTATCTGATTTATGATTTTTTTATGTGTGGTTGTGATTTAACTAATTTATCCCCCACACCCCAGGTGGTGTCTAAAGAACAAATTGTGAGTACAAGTAAGAAGAAATCCACAACATTTACTTTAACACCAGAAAATTCTTGGGCTCCTTCAGCATGCATAATTGCCTACTATGTGAATGATAATGGGGAAGTAATAAATGATGCTCTCAGAGTCCCTGTTCAGCCAGACTTCAAAAACCAGGTAAGTGCATTTTGGTACTGAATCAGAAGATAAAATTTTATTAACTGGTGGAGCCAATGTGTTAGACAAGGGTCTGGGATACCAGTGTTCAAATCCCTGCTCGCCCATTGAAACTCACTGGATGACCTTTTAGCCTTTGAGGAAGGCAATGACAAATTTCCTCTGAGCAGATCTTGTTAAAAAAAAAAACAACCCAGGAGAGAATTGCTTTAAGTGGAGTCAACTTGAAGGCATACAGCAGGGGTAGGCAACCTTTTTGAGCCGGGGACCGGGTTGCTGTCCCTCAGATAACTGAGAGGTTGAAGCCGGGGGCGGAGCTTCCATCCTCCGGGGGCAGGCCAGCACTGGAAGCCTCCCCCTCTTTCCTGGCCCCTGAGGGGCCCAGGCCCTGACAGAGGCCGGCAAAAGTGCTGGCGGGGGCTGCCAGCGCTGGAGGCCTCCCCCTCTTTGCCGGCCCCTGACAGGGCCCCAGGTCCCTGTCAGAGGCCAGGAAAGAGCCAGCCCCGCGCGCTCCTTCTCGGCCTCCGCGGAGGCTGCCTTCCATGGAGGCCGAGAGGGAAGCCGGCGGCCCCCCGCGCTCCTTCTCGGCCTCTGTGGAGGCTGCCTTCCATGGAGGCTGAGAGGCTGCGGGGAGGCAGGGAAGGTGGCGCAGCCGCGCGTAGGAGGCGCCGCCTCCACCTTCGCCTCCTCCGCCCCAGACCTTGCTGCCCTCCTCTTTGTCTGCCTCCTCTGTGCGGCTATGCGCAGTGGAGGAGGAGGATGGCAGCGAGGCCCCCGCAGGTGCCTGGAGCGGCGCCCAAGCTGCGGCGGGGCGGCAATCAGTGGCAGGACTGGGCTGGGGCTGGTCCCGAGGCCTTGCCGGGCTGGATCCGGCCTGCGGGCCGTAGGTTGCCGACCCCTGGCATACAGTAACAAAATATATAATGCTCTCAGAATTCCTGTTCAGCTAGTATTTAAAAACCAGCTAAGTGTGTGACACTTCCATTTACACTAAACTAAGTCTGTTTAATTACTAGCTGTTTTGCTTTAGACAATAAAAGGATTTCTTATAATGTCTTCCTAGTGCTTCCTGTATGGACCTGCAAAGGATGTTGAAGATAGGATGTATTTATTGTTGATGTACCATATATACTTGACTAGAAGTTGACCTCATGGGCAGGTTTTGGGGCTAAAATTATGGATTTTGATATGACCCCTGGATAAGTCGAGGGTAAAACTTAGGGGCATGTAATGAAGGATGTAAAGGATGAAGTAAAGGAAAACAATGCCAAAGAAGTTACAAAATTCCAGCAGATGTAACTCTTTGCCCTCATAAGGTTGACCAGATGAGTAAGTGGAAGGGGGGACACACACACACACACACACACACACACAAAATTTAGAGTACAGTATTTACATTGACCCATGGATAAGTCAATTCAGTTTTTTTGGGTCAATTTTTTGACCTAAATTTCTAGACTTATAGATGAGTATATGCAGTATATAGTTTGACATCATAAATTATATCTGTGTTGGACTTTGATATTTTAGGGAGAATTGTACCTGTAGTTTTATTTATGTTTGAAGGAATAATATGCACAATGGCCTAAATCCTTATGTTAGTCATGAATAGAGAACTTATATAATTATTGACTTACTAATTTCTCTTTGATTCACTGGATCTATACTAGTCAGCACTAACATTTGGATTTAGTCAATTTTGTCTATAGTATATACTTCAGACATAAATAAGAACATGAACTGTAGTTCATCAGGGATGTTGAAGTCCTGATTCCTGCATTACTGCAATAATGGCATGAGCTGTCAAACTATGCATCAGCAATACATGGCATTAGCCCTTTCATTTAATGGCCTTCTCTAGTGAGACAGATTGAGAGGCTGTGCAGACTGTCTTTAAGGCGTAATCTGTAGCAGCCTCCAGCTGTGTCGGATTAGGGCTGCGGCAACTGCACTCTGCAGCCCCAATCTGGCCTTTACAGGGTGCAATAGCTGTGCCGCTGTGGCTTTCAGGTACTCCTTTGGTGCTGCCTCATGTGGACACAGCGCCAGAGGGGTGCTGTGATGCCACATGCCACGTGGAGCGGTGCACAGTGTCACATTTCCCTGGGGGCAGTGTTGGAGTGTGTGTCAAGTGGACACGCCCCGACTTGGCCCCCAAGCTGGCCTTAATGGCTGGTGTACACAGCCCCTGAGTTGATTGGTCAATTGGCCAGTGCACTTTTTTGTCATTACTGTAGTGTAGCTGATAAGATGGGCCAGAAACAATACTTACATGGGTTACATACTGAGTAATACAATAATAATCAAAGCATTAAGCTGTATCAAATACAGTTTATAGGTAGTGAAAACCTAACTACAAAATAAAACAACTCATTTTAAAATAAGAGCAAAACAATAAAATGTAGCTGTAAATTTACAGCGCTTCATAAATAAAGGATAATAACAATAACAATAACAATAACAATAATAATAATAATACAAGAATTTAAATTGGGGCCAAAAATGTGAAACTTTATAGAGTTAAAATAGTGTTAAACCACAACATAATCAAGATTTAAATGATCTTGGGAAAAATAAATCCTTTTCCAGGGGTTGATTCAGCTCTGCCATCGAAACCATTACAGATTCTCAGTTGCAGCAAACCAAATGCAAGTATCAGTACCTGAATGAAATCAAAGATATAGCCATGTTAGTCTGGATTAGTATGCGAAGGGATCTTGTGGCACCGTTGAGACTAAGGAGGTTGCTACACATAGCTTTTAAAATATGATTAGACCTGGAAAAAGTGGCTTTGGTGCTACTTATTGCACAATGATGCCTCCTACATGTAGCTTCTGTGTCCCTGACCTGTAGCTACTCTATCCCTTTTAATTAACGGGCAAAAACCCATCAATGATTTCCCAACCGTCCAAATCCTCAGATGTGAAATGTTGCTGTTGGGGCAATTGTGATCTTGGCAGTCATGTGGTATCACAGTGTCCTCTTCTCCCCCTGTCATCCCCCCCCCCCTTTGCTCTGCCTTAGTAGCTGGATTTCCTTTCTTGTTTTCCTATTTCTTTTCTTTCTTTTTTAAAACTTACATTGCAGTAGCAGTGTTCTGGGAATTGTGTGAAACATTACATGAATGTTGTGCTAAAAGAAAAATAAATAAATAATGAAAGGCATGCTGGGTAGGATATAGGACTGGGAGGTGGAGTCAGGGAGAGTGGCAGCAGCAAAAGTTTCATGACTGTGAAGACATGCAATATTGGCTGCTGGAAACCCGGTGTGTTTCAATTTTTTTTTTAAAAAATGTGATTGCTGTGAGAACAGGACTTGTGTAGAATTGTTGTAATTGAGCAAAAGGAAAAAGTTGGTGGCATAACCTTTTGTATACTTGAGTCTTGCATCTATGGAAGGAGACTTAAGTCTACAAAAGCTGATGCTACCAACATCTTTTTTTTCTTAGTTAGTCTCAAACGTGCTACAGAATCCCTTTGCATACCTGAATAAAAATGCTCATTTTAAATCAGCATCTTCATAATCTAAACAGATATGACCTTCCTTCCTAGATTAACATGCAGTGGAATAGAAATAAAGCTAAACCTTCTGAGAATGTCAGCCTGAAAATTAGTGTGACTGAACCCAAAACAACAGTTGGACTTCTAGTTGTTGACAAAAGTACAAAGCTGCTGGGGAAGAGAAGTGATATCACAGAGGATGCTGTAAGTTGTAGTAGATTTCTTTTTCTTATTGTTAAGAGCTCTTCTGGGCTGTGTAGTTTTATAGAACCAGTTACCAGATTTGATTGTGAATCATGTTAAATTTTTAAAAACCAACCATTGGATTTCTAATGTTCTAGACTTGTGGTGGTGAACCTATGGCACACGTGCTACAGCTGGCACGCAATGCCATTTCCCCTAGCATGTGGCAGGGGGAGGAAGAAGAAGAGGTGCACACCTGTTCCTCTTCCTTCCTGACTTTACCTGGCCTCTGGTTTCCTCTTCGGAGGCAGGTGAAAGCCAGGGACGGCACTCGGAGAGGAAGAAGAAGAGGTGCACACCTTTCTGGAGGCAGCTGAAGGCCAGGGATGGTGTGGGGGAAGGAGGAGGAAGAGGCATGCGCCTGTTCCTCTTGTTCCCCCTTGGCTCTCTGGAGAGACAGCTGAAGGCCCAGGAAAGCAGGAGGGGGGGAGAGAGTAAGTCCTGCCCCCACCCCAGGTAACAATGCCCTCAATTCTTATAATCTGGAGGACATGACACAAAAGGAAGAGATCGGAAAAAAGCACATTTGGATACTAGTTTTTAATTACAAAGTTCCTATATTGACCAGCACGAGCACAAGCAGTTCAAACAAAGAGGGAGCATAAAGATACCCCAGAGCCAGATTATCTATTTTCTGTTGATTTCCATGATTGTCTTGCCTTTCATCATCACTTTGCTGTATATTTTGTTAAAGTAAGATCCATAGAAACAAATTATTGACTTCCTTGAATTTTAGGTACTCCATGAACTAAGTTTATATAATACACCACTACATTATGGAGAAGCCAGAAATTCCTACAGTGTCTTTCAGGTAATGTTCTAAAATGTACATATAAATTTTATCTTCCTAAGTTTGGTATTCGAATGAAAACAAATATTGAGGAAGATATATAGTTTGAAATAATATTCATTAGGCATGTTTGGTGGACAATTTGCATGTGCAGTCAGTAGCTATCAGACAGGAAGAAACTCATTTCTTCTATTCTGCTAGCTTTAGGATTATCTAAGAGCAACATTTTTCATTTATTTAGGCATGCCTAAAAGCATTTTTAAAATAGTTATATAAACATTAGGAAAATGTATTCCTGTATTGCATGTGACATTTTGAAACTGAAAAACCTTTTCATACATTGTGCACAGAAATGCAACCTCTGGGTATTGACTGATGCCAACCTTGCAGAATACGATGACTATGATTCCTGTAAGTACAAACCAACCAGGTAATTAATACATTAGTTGTGTGTTGAGATACATGTATACCATAATGGAAATGATAGAGAATGACACAATTTATGTTGTAATGTATTAATATCACTGGGTATTGTATAAGTCCTAAATGCAATGGCTTGCTTCCATACTTCAGTTTTCAGGAGGGGAAATTGGGATTCAGATACATGCACAGACACATATATAAAAATCTTATTATCATCTTTTCCCTCCAACAGATGGCTATGGTTTAGATTATGCTGTTTATGATGATTATCACCATCACCTGGATAACACAGCAATGCCTGCTGATTTTAGTAGTCCCTATGTAAGGACAGATTTTCCAGAGACATGGATTTGGCGTGAAATCACAACAAGGTAAACTCTTAATAGGAAACTGAGAGGATTATCTTTATACTTCCTTATAAGATAATAATTACTGTATATTTGTACTACTGTAGTACAGTACTCATTTTTAAGGGATGTGGTGGCTCAGTGGTTAAGATGCTGACTCTGTTGATTGCAAGGTCAACAGATCAGCAGTATGAGGCTCATACTTGTATTATGGATTGTATTATGGTACAATTCAATGGATGAGCCAATTCCTCAAATGAAAACTAGTAGTATATGAACAATTATTTTCATGTATATTAATTGTACATCATCCTTCAGACTAGTGTCTGAATAGTGCAGCTGTTCAAATCTTTTTGGACTGCAACTCCCACCATTCATCACCATTTTTTCTTGTGGCTAAGGGCTTCTGGGAACTGCAGTGCAGCAATATCTGAAGGATAACGTGATAATCCACCACAGCTTTAGTTGATGCAATATGACTAAATAACCAGAGAGTTTCCAGTCAGAGTTGAGAGTTAAAACATTTGCACCCCCCAAATTAAAACTTTTCCATTTAACTGGAGCTAGGAGTGCTGACTTTTGACTGGACCATGTGAAGTGCACTCACATGAGAAGAAATCCTCATTTTAATGGCTTTCCAAACATTAAGGGTCTATTTTCCTGTTCCTAGATTCCAGCAGAGAAATGCTTGGAATGAGCATTCCAGGTACGATTGGTCCTTAGTATCCACGGACTTGCCGTCTGAGGATCCAAGCACCAATAGATGGCAAGCCCGTGTTGTCCCCAATGGCAGCATGTACATGTGGCCATGCCACCATTTTGGACAGCCCCTGTTGTCCTGTAGTAGTGCGTGCACGTGGCCGTGCCACCATTAAGTTCCATTGTCCCCAATGGTTGCACAGCTGCATGCACGTGCCACTAATGGACAACGAGGGCTGGCCCTAATGGTGGCGCAGCTGCATACACGCGCTGCAGTTGCGGTACCCCACAGATACCAAATCCATAGATGCTCAAGCATGCATTGTCTGTATATTTGGGGAGCACTGGGAAATACAAAAGAGGGGCTTGGGGGCCTATGAACTGCATGTTCGAACTTCTGCACTAAGCAGCCCTCAAATGGAAGGTCTCTAGTTGGTTTAGTCACTCTTTTTTAGGAGCTTGTATAAAAGATGTGTGTTTGACCCTTTTTTGTACTTTTTAAAGTCTTCCTACAGACTATTCCCCTATATTATCAAAACACCCTTTACCTGGCTAGACCTATGGACCTTAATCAAAGTATTTTTTAAAGCACCAACCTTTTGTCTTCTTTTTAACTTTAGATCTACTGAAACAACTGTGAATGTCACCGTTCCTGATACCATTACTTCCTGGGTAGCCAGTGCATTTATAATATCTGAAAACCTTGGACTGGGTGTTATTAAAATGCCTATTGAGGTAACATGCCATTCCTCCAGTCTAATTCCAGCAGTCTGATTTGCTTTCAGAATCATAGTGATGCTGGTTTATAGTGATTACAGGACTCAAAATAGAGTTCATCTGCAAGACCATAATATTCTTACAATGGTCCCATACAGATGGGTCCAAAAGGATGGGCTGGGGCAGCCTTTTGTTGCCCCGCAGCAGCGCAGCAGCAACCAAACTGCATGGCACTGCTATGCAGCAAAAAAAGAACGCTAAAAACGGCTCCTTTTTGCGCCACCACAAGCAGCCTGCAATGTCATCGCTATGCACGCTGTCTATATGACGCCGCACAGTGATGACGCCCTAGTCACATGCCAGGGTTGCGGGGTGTATGGGTGCTCTGCTCTGAGGCAGCCCTAGCACGTGACGAGGGCGTTGTTCAGGGCCCGTCTGTACCGGGCCAATATTGTATTTTCTCTCACTCTTATTCATTTAAAGATTTTGTGTGTTGCCTTTCATCAAAATTTGATTCACAACAATATAAACAATTTTAAATACCTGTAGAGTAAACTTTCTGGTCAAATTAAGGGGATGGCTCCTAGTATTCCAGCAGGTGTAGTAAAAAATTACATATTTCAGTAAGAAGCTGGGATAAGCATATTTCAGCTACCTTTGGATAATACACTGCTCTTTTCTTGTTTCAAGGAGCTATTTTCATGCTTTGTGTAGATAGAGTGCAAAAATGAGAGGTTAAAACATATATAATGACAGGTGGTGACAGTGATTAGTCTCATCAATATGGAGATTGATGAAGTCTTACACAGTGACTGAATAGTGAATTCAGGGTGTTGGGGAGGAGTCCATAGCTGCGATATGAGTAGGTACCAATAACGTTAGGAATGTCCTAGAAGCTAAATTTAGGTTGTTAGATAGTAAATTGAAATCCAGGACCTTTAAAGTTGGTAAAGTCAAGAGGTGATGAGAAACATCTGATTGCTCCATGTCCTTAAACTGAAGCTAAGAAGTAACAGCTGGACTCCTGTATCAATTACTTAGGTCTGAAACACATTGTAGAAATAATCTAGTTTGAGCCAGCTTTAACTGCTCTGGCTCAGTGCTAGGGAATTCTGGGAAATGTAGTTTTGTGAAACATTTAGCCTCTGTCAGAGAGCTCTGGTGCCACAATAAACTACAGCTTCCAGGATACCTTAGCACTGAGCCAGGGCAGTTAAAGTGGTCTCAAACTGGATTATTTCTGCAGCATGTTTCAGGCCTTTGGCCTGTTACAGACAGCCAAAATAAAGCTGCTTTGAGTCACAGTGGAGGTATGGTGTTTCAATGATGCATTCGTCTTAAGAGTCCAGAAGCCACAGCAAAGCCACGCTCCAGTCTGGAGCATGGCTTTGGTGCGACTTCTGGACTCTTAGGACGCATGCATCATTGAAACACCATACCTTCACTGTGACTCGAAGCAGCTTTATTTTGGCTGTCTGTAACAGGCCTTTGTTTACTTAAGTAACCTCTCCTGGCCTGGTCTGACCCTTCCCTCCTACCAAACCTGATGGAAACGTCATTCAGATGCTCTCCAATCATTGGCAGAATGGACCTCTTTCTCTCTATGCAGCTGATGCCTGGTAACGTAGGTTTGGGATAGGGGGAGTAACAGTCATGGCAATAATATCACAGTCATGATTAAGTAGCAATTGTGAATATAAAACAGCCACATATGAGAAAATCAAAGTTACTGTTTTGTATTCATGATCCCTCCTTAAGTCATAGTTGTGACACTGTTATCGTGATAGTAACTCTTGCCCAAACTTACTATGCTAGGCGTCAGCTTCATGGGAAGAAGGAGATCCATTCTGTTGGCAGATGGAACACAACTGAATCACATTTCCATCAGGTTTGGGGTGGGGTGAGTTTAGGCCAGGAGTGTTATTTAATTATGTATATTTAATTAAATAGCTGACACAGGATTCTGGCCAAAATGTCAATATGATGTAGAGACCATTCAAAACAACTGTGGAGATGGAGTAAAACCACACATGGGGAATGTATTGGCACTCTCCCCTTGTGTTACCATTTTGAATAACTGACTCTGAAAGCTACTTTTCTTAGGTGATAGGGCCATCTATAGTTTTATTAACAAGCATGGGGAGTCAGCCATATTTGGGGTACATATTTGCACTGTGGTGGGCAGTACCAGATGTAAACATGGCCAGGCCAGAAGCAGTGGGTTGTAGCCAGTATCACACTCCTAGTTTTTATTTGAGTTTCGGAGATTGTTAAAACAGAGAACAAAGCAGAAAGCTAGATGTAGTTGACTGGTGTTCCCTTGGCTTTGCCTCTGGTGATGCTTCCCTTTACCTCACCAGCCCAATAGGACATGAGTCATCATTGCTTGTTTCCAGAAGAGATTGTCTCTGGAACCAAGAGGGATCCGGTGAAGAGAAGGAGCAACCAGAAGACTGCAGGAGATATTTTAAAGCTCTAGAGGGCACTGTGGTCTAGGAAATAAGCTAAAAAGATTTAGATTAGTTGAAAACATCAGCATAAAAAACTTTTTGTAGTCTTGCTTCACAGCCAGGGATTCAGTTCTCCAAATGATATGATATATTTTCTAGAACCCTAACCTTCTTACAAAGAGAGCTGCTGTTTTGTGCAAAATCCAACTAGATGGTGACATGGTTTTTTTGCACAAAACCTGTTTGAACAACAGAACACATGGCTCTCTGGAAACAGTGCTTTGTGTGCAACAAAGATGTTTTTGTGCAAATGACAGTTTTTTCATGCAAAAACTCTTTGCCGATAGCCACATTGTTTTTGTCTGCAAGATTGCTGGGTTTAGAAAGAAAAATCTTGCAGAAAAATAATATGTGGCATTTTTTGCACAAGAAACTCTGTGTATTTCTGCACAGAATAATTTCCCAGAACACTATCTCATTATTTTAAAATTAAAAGACAATCTGGTACAGCAGACAAAACATTTAGGCCTAAATCCAATTGCTAATATCAACTAGAGTGGGCATCTTGAACCAGTGGGAATTTACATTAAGTGTTGACTGATGTCCAGCAATTGATTCTTCAAATCTGCTCTCTTTGAGACTAGCAATTGGTTTTAGGCCTTAAAAAGAAAACACAAAGATGTGGGAATAACAAGAACTACTGAGGAAAAACATTTTCACTGGATGCCAGAAAGCCATTTGGAAAAGAGCCAAGTGAATATCCAAGGACAAGGAGTGCTGTAATTTGGACACTACTATAGAAAAGGGTTTTGTTGTGTGTCCTTAGCAACCACACTTTGATGGGTGCATTGCAGATCAGGTCCTTTTTGGAAGACCTGACTGCCTAGACCAGATCATGTAACAAGAGACAGTGACAGTGATCTTGCTGGCTGATGTTATTGGCTTCATTGTTTGCCACTTTGATTTGTTTAAAGATAAGGAAAGGTATAAGTATTTTCAAATAAACAAATCTTAGTAAATTAATAAACTATATTTAGTGTAAAGTCTCAAATTATAACCATTCAAAAATAGGGGTTGAGATTGGAGTACAGACTTTATATCTGGCAGTTAAGAGTTTGCTTATGAGTATTATTTTAGAAATTTGGAATTGGGTCTTACATTTTATATCAAGTTCATATGAGATTGAAGTCAGTATTTCTTTCCCCCCACTTCTTCAATGTAGTTTGGCAGAAATTGATTAAAACTTGTTGCGGACTTTATGAAGCTATATGCTTGGCTGCAGTTGAATATAGACCTTAATACTGCCAAAGCCAAGATTCCTTTTCACTTCCCACAATGAGTAATTCCCCCTCCTGCACATTGTTGGATCACTCATTTTCTATTTAAAGATCCATATGTTGAAAACATGTTATACATTATCACACACAAAGAATGTTTTTATGAAAACATCTAACTAGGCATTACACAGACCTTATATACATACTGTTAAAAAGTTAACAGTATTTAAGAATGAATTGCATTTGGTAGTAATTAAAAACTTTGGCTGTGGTATGTATCTATATCTATCTTTATTGATTTCTCCACATGGTAGCTGTTTTCATTGGATGTTTCTTGTGCACACAGCAAGATCTGGAAGTATGGCTTGAAATCTATGTGTATTATCAGGCTTTCTCATTTTTCTGAAGATCAGACCCATCCACCTCCTGCTTTCCTTGGTCAGCCACATCACAGTCTATTTCTGAATGCATTAACTGGTGGGACTGCTTTTTAGAAATATGTGGGAAATATTTATATGTCTGTTTGTTCTCTCTTTTCTTTACAACCTGTTTGAAATAGAGTCCAGAAAGCCTGGAAAATATCTAGAAAAAATCCCCCCACCCCCATTAAGACTTTTTCTCTGGAAATCTTTAAAAAAACAGATTATATAAAGGAACAAGATGTCTAAGACAAGGTGTTCCTATATTTAATCTATTTATATGTGTGTGTATGTGTGTCAACATTATACCAAACATGATGGTTTTAACCCAAACCAAATTATATATAATGCATTTTGTTTTCAAAAAGGAACAAACTGATTTTCAATCTGTAATCAATGCTAGTATCACTTTTTTATTTTCCCAAAACTCTCTGTTTTCTTCCTGGAAAAACACACACAGAAACAATCATGTTTCCCTATGGCTTCAAAATGTCTTAAAGTTTTACATCTCTGATACAGAGGTGCTCACTGCATTGTTACATTGCAAATTTATGATTTCAAAAATGTTGGTGTCCTGAGTGGTACCAGGATAGAATGGATAAGCTACGAATGGAGCCAGAACAGAAACTGGTAACTAATTGGGGTGCCCAGAATAGTCTGATGGCCTCTTGTACAACTTGACAAAACCCAGAATTCACTGCCTTTTTAGATACAATCTGAATTTACCATTAGGTGGAATGAGATAGCTGTCTGAGGCTGCTGATCTGAAATATTAATGAATGGGCAGAAAATGGTTTATTGTATTTTTAACCCCGGAGAGAAGTGCTAGTCAGTTTTCCTGTCCCAAGTGCTAACATAACTTGGCTATCCTTGAGTACCATGCATCTTGACTTATTTGGGAGCAGTGAACGGGGAATCATTTGTTGGCAGGAAAATGTATTACACTAGTATTGCATTTGTTGTCTGAAATAGTTTTCTTGATCTGATCAAGAAAATAATACCACTTGGAAAACATACTTGCATCACATTTATGTTAAATGGTTTTAATAAAAATATGCTTTCAGTATTGCTTTTTTCCCCTTCTAGACAAGTGCTTTTACTTCTTATGTTACAGCCAGCAGTAAATTAGTTTCACAATGGCAGGTGTTATGCATATTTGATCAGGACTTTGTGAAATGCTTCAAACTGTAACCAGGCAAGGTTGGGAAACCAAACATGACTAAATATGAAGCCTGACTTTAGCACATATTCAGAATTTCTGTATGAATGTTGCCTCCAGTATCTTATATGCCTGCACTGCCCAGCAGTTTGAGCCCCCCCTTGTTTGCCAGATAAATCATGTTCTCTCCATCAGAGGTTTGTATGAATTATATTCTCTAACAAGTAAACTGCTTACATGAAACAGTCATTGTTGTATAACTTTTGTTTTCCAGTTAGAGGTCTTCCAGCCGTTTTTTGTTTCCTTAAACCTCCCTCCTAGTGTTACAAGAGGAGAGCAGTTTATATTGGAAGTAAACATATTCAATTATTTGAAAGAAAGCACTGAGGTAATAATATCAGAACATTTATCTTTAAAATCTCTTTTGTGATTTCCCTGTCTTTGCTACTGCTCATTCCAGGTTATTTTTTCTGGGGCCAGACTAGTGAAGAATCCTGTGACATCTTAAAATTTCCAGTTTTTAAGATGCCATAAGTATCTTTGTTGTTGTTTTTTTCTGCCACAAGCTAAGACTGCAGCCTAGCCTGTAGAAATGGTTTTCTGGGGAAGGTAAGTTACTCCTGGAGTATAGATTCAGATAGAAACTACTGAAACTTGTCACCTACTGTCCACAGGGAACCAAATTTACGCTCTGCATATTAGTATATCAGACCCAAAGTGATGTGTGATGAAATAAATAATAAACATTATTTCAGAAAAGATTAAAATGCTATTTTACAAGCCATTTTAAAAACCCAAAGACTGCACGATATGATTCAGTTCTAGGCAGCCACAGGAAGATCAAGAAGGATGGATCTAGATACCTGTCTTCCCACACTGCCCAATTTAACATTGTTATGGAACAATTTATAAAAAATATATTGGACAATATATTGGAATATATTCAGGGATAGCCGTGTTGGCTGTTCAGCAAAGTATAATAACATCCAAAATCCAGAAAACAGCGATACTTTTATTGAGCAACCTAAATACAAAAAATACATGTTGCAAGCTTTTGAAGCTCCATTGGTTTTTTCATCAGGCAAAAGTGTTAAAAATCATAAAGGAGAAAGAAAAATATGACTATGTTAGAGTCACGGCCCTACGTTTTATCAAGATGTTGTTTCTCTCAGTTACGATGGAATGGAGTGGTATTCATGTAAGGAGGCCACTCCTCCTTCTGTCCATGTGGGTTCTGGGAGACAAGGAGTTGCAAAGTCCAGGAAATAAAATTGAAACTCCATCAGGAACTCAAAATGATATTTCCTTTGAGATCCAGGTTTGAGATTTTTAACACCTCTGCCTGATGAAGAAGCCAGTGGAGCTTTGAAAGCTTGCAACATGTATTTTGTGCATTTTGGTTGGCTCTGTAAATGTATTGCTGTTTTGTGGATTTTGGATGATGATGTACTTTAATATATTGGACTGTTATTCAGAGTTGTTTATCCATTAGCAGAATAGATACTTTTGGCAAAATATATCCTGCTCTTGGCTGTTCCCTCTCCAGTCTGCTCCATTGTGCCAGGGAACTCTTGAGCTGACAGGGGAGGATGGTGATGAATGGAGATGGAACCTGCTGTATGAATGAAAGTCTTTTGGTGTGACACTGGATGCTACTCATTGTTTTGGTTTATTTTGCATAAAATCCTAAACACACTAACTATGCAGTAGACCCCAAAAATACTGTGAATTACCTCTATGTAAATGTGCATAAAATCTCACAGTATACCTGACTTATTTAATGAACACTTGTTTAGTGTTCTGAACTTTTTTAAACATCTACACTCCTCAGAAGGTCACAGATGTTTACCCATTATTCCTTATTGCAGGAGGGACTTTCTCTCTGGTAATGTAATTTTGCTTTGTTGTTTTCCAAATATTCTTGGCTCTCCTCTGTTCTCCAGTTGCCCATTCCCCTCATCTGTCTTGTTTGTATTTTTCTTGGGTGTTCTTAAATACTCTGAAGTTGACGCATGCTGACCAGCCATTTGCAGTAGTCACATCTGTGTGAAAGCCTTTCTGTCTTCCCTGGGAAATAATACAACAAAAACAAAAGAAAGCTCATTAAGAATGCTATTGCACTCCCTGTCTTTTACAGTTTTAGGAAAATAGTAACTGAGTTCTTTCATTTCTTTAGGTTACAGTAACTCTTGATACAAGTGACACCTTTGAAATTCTTATAATTTCTAATGATATAAATGCCATGGGAAACCAACGGTCAGTGTGGGTACCAAGTGAAGATGGGAAGACTGTTATTTTTCCAATCAAACCAAAGCAAATTGGAGAGATTCCCTTCAGGGTGACAGCAATATCACCCGTTGCTTCTGATGCTCTTCTCCAGAAAGTATTAGTGAAGGTAAATTTTAACACTGTCATAATTAAAGAATCTGTATGCAGGGTGGATGAAAAATATTGAAAAAATATTGAAAAAATATATGCAGTTTATAGGATGGGTTGGGGATGACATTGTTCTGGCATTTCATCATGACGTGTGGTAATGAATTAGTGTTCCATGTAGTCTTATGATGTCACACCTACAGTATGCACTTATATCATGGACTCCAGTGGCAGCCAGTGTTATAGTGCCATTATTGGTGGATACAGGATTTGTCACATTTGGTGACATGAACTTTCAGCATTCCATTCTAGAGGTACTTTATTTATCATGGAGCTATCCTTAGCAGCACATCTCTGTGCTCTCAATAACATATGGCAAATTATGAAAATGAGATTGTAACTGATGAACACTGGCTCATTTGTCTTGAGTTTTTCTTGTGTTGTTTTGAGTTGTCTGATTTGGAGCATCAAAGCCAAGAAGTGAACTCTTTTTTTTTTCTTTTGCACACATGTACATATTAGACTTACAGTAACTTTTAAAAAAGAAAATCTTTCAAATGAGACTTGGGGATTGGAGCAGAGAAGCAATAGAGTAAGTATGTGTTATGAGAAAGAGACCAAGGGAAATCTACTATATCGCTATTCCAAATTCCATCCCCAGACAAATGGAAGGGTTGTTCCTGTACCTTTCCATTGAAGTGAAATCTGCATTTTGAATACCACATCAGGTAGAAAAGTTCACACAGGGAAAGGGTTAGAACATCCTTTACCTCCTTGCTCCAAATACTTCTTCCATAATGCTTGTTGTTTTGTGCCTTCAAATAATTTCTCACTTATGGGCTGCATCTACACCAGCATTAATGCAGTTTGACACTGTGCTAACTATTATGGGGTTTTCTTGGCAAGATTTGTTCAGGGGAATTTCTCTACAGCCAAGAGTGTGTGACTTGCTGAAGGTCACTCAGTAGGTTTTCATGGCTGAGCAGGGCTTCAAACTCTGATCTCCAGAGCTTTAGTTGAGGGCTCAAACCACTATACCATGTTGGATCCTTTCATAAAACTACTTTTTCTTTTAAAAATAAGTGGGGGGAATAGAAATGGGATGATGATAGAGTTGCAATACATCTCTTTACCTAATATGTAGCTAGCTTTTAAATATGTCCTTCGGACTAGGTTCTGTATAAAACGCAGAAGTGATGTTGTCTCTTGTGCTCTTCAAAACTGAAGTGAGAAAAGAGAATTTGATAAAGGATAGCAACATTACATTATCTAAAATTAAACTGTTATAATAACAATTTGCTGTTTTCACATTCTCAACTGAAATAGAAAACTAACTTGGGTTATTAGTCAGGACCTTAAACTGCAATCTTTTTAAACTATGGGGCGACAGATGTTGCAGCCAGATTGCCCTCACATCCAATCTGCCCTGTGTGCTATAGAGACCTCTCAGTATTGGGAACACATAACCCAACTATTTTACTACAGTGGGCCTTTGTTATCTGCTGAGGTTTGGTTCCAGGGCCTCCCATGGATAACAAGATCTGTGGTTCCTCAAGTCCCATTAAATACAATGGCATAGTAAAATGGTGTCCTTAATATAAAATGGCAAAATCAAAGTTTGATATTTGGAATTTATTCTTTTTTTTTTTAAAAAAATTCAAGCCGTGGATGCTTGAATCCATGGATAAAAATCTGTGGATAAGGAAGGCTGATATCTAATAATTATTGGAAATGCATCTACTCTTCATTTTATTTTTTTAAAATTTTTTTTATTAAAGCTTTGCATTCTACAACATAATCTTGAAGACAGAATTTGTTTTTTGTACATATATGTAGCATAATACGATAGAAGAAAAAACAAAACGAAACAAAAACAAGACAAAACAGCAACAACAAAAAAGCATATATCCTCATTCACTTCAATTTACAATTTCATTTTTAACTTTAACAGAATTTATAATAGAACATCTTTCTTGATATCGAATACCTTTCACCACACCTGTGTTATCGGTAACCATTCTTTGTTTAAATCCAATTCAGGACTTTTGTTTATCATTTTTGTAAGTCTATCCATTTCCTTTAGCTCTTGTGATTTTAACATCCACTCTTCTATTTGTGGTGGATTACTGTTCTTCCAGTTTTGTGCAATCACAAGTCTTGCAGCTGTAACTAGGTATAAGAGAACTCTCCAATATTTTCCCCCCCAACTTTTTGTCCATTGCTGGTAGCATATTCAATAGATAGAATTCTGGCAACATATTGAATTGAAGAGTAAAAGCTCCTTGAATTTCTATATGTACTTTCAACCAGAACTTCTTGACCTTCTTGCATCTACTCTTCATTTTTAATTTAAACACCATTGATAGCTAATATTTTTAATTGTCTGCACCAAAAATGTGTAATAATAATCCTTTTTAATGTAAATACCTAACATATCTAATGTTTATTTTTCCATACCATGTCTAAAACTTATTGCAGATGTAGTGAATCTTAATTTTTTAAAATGTAAACTCATACAATATCTATATTTTAAAATAAATCTATCTCAAATCTAATGTTTATTTGAGATGTGTCTAATCTGTATTTTGTTTCAATAGGCTGAGGGACTAGAACAGTTTCATTCACAGGCACTACTTTTGGACTTGTCAAAAAGAAGTAGTCTCACAGAAAATCTGAATTTCACTTTCCCCTCTAATGTTGTACCTGGCAGTGAACGAGTACAAGTCACTATTATCGGTAAGCATTCCATTTCCCGTCTTGGCTTCATTTCAGTGACCATTGGCAAAAGAAAAGAAAATATAGTACTTTATATACTCAACTATAAGTCAACCTCATGTGTAAGTTGAGGGCAGGTTTGAGGGCCAAAATTATGGATTTTGATATGACTCGTGGATAAGTCAAGAGTAAAATTTTGGGGCATGTTACAAAGGATGTAAAGGTGGAAGCAAAAGAAAATGATGCCAAAGAACCTAACAAAATTCCAGCAGGCATAACTGTTTGTGCTCATCCTAAAGGCTGGATGGATGAGAGAGTAGAGAGGGGTCAGTGCTACCAGGACAGATTATGATCTTGCACTTCAGGGGACGGTTCCTTTTTTTTAAAATAAGTGTTAAAGTACAGTACTAACATTGACCAGTGGATAAGTCAACTGAGTTTTTTTGGGCCAATTTTTTAAACTAAAATCTCTAGACTTATAGATGAGTATATACAGTAAGTAATTGTACAGTTTTGGCTCTCTTTTTTGTTTATGTTGTTCTTCAGTTTTATGTGCAATTACTTGCAAGTTTTTTAAAAAGCGTATCAACATTTTCCTACTATTATATAGAACTCCCAGTAGTCTCCCATCCAAGCAACTAATCCAATCTATAGCTGCTAAGCTATTCCATTACATGAAGAAAAGATATGTAATACTCTGTAACAGGGGTGTGCAGCTTCCATGAGGGGACTTTGGATGACCACCCCTCAGTTCTGTCATTTTTTGACCAAAAATGCTCATTAGACAATTTTGCCACATTCCCACCAGCAGCTGTTTTGATCCCATCAGAGGACTTTTTAAAAGCAGGAAATGATGACCTCAATTTATATTATGATGCATGTGGACTGGAATGGATTACAGAATGGTTAAAATTAGAAGACAAAAGACTCTTCGAACTAGAAGGAGAAGGGAACAAAGATGGTGCACTTACAAGGATTTATTAGTAAAACAAGCAGGGGAATACAAAATAATCAAACAAGAAAGCTTAGAAACTAAAGGGCTCAAATTTCAATATAGGCAGCTTTATGAGAGGTTCAAAATAGATACAAAAAAAATTAGGAATAACCGAAAATAAAACAGAATTAGAAGAAATTCTATATGGGAAAAAAGAAAAGAGGATAGGTACAATATATAAAAAACTGCTGGACTTCCAGATGGAAGAGGAAGTTGTTAAAGAAAATATGATCAATTGGGCTATTGATATTGGACACCCCATAAAATTAGAACAATGGGAAAAAATTTGGAACAAAAATTTAAAACACATGGTTTCACAGAGTTTAAAAGAAAACTGGTACAAACTTTTTTTTCAGATGGTATATGTCTCCCGACAAATTAGCTAGAATTTATAAGAACACTCCTAATAATTGTTGGAAACAATAAATGAAATGTTAAATATAAAAATAGAATTGAAACCAGAAATATTTTTGCTAGAAATGCTGGAAGATGAATTGGAAAAAAATATGGAAAAATATTATTTTATTTGATAACCATAGCAAGAATTATTTTTGCCTAAAATTGGAAGAAAGAATCAATACCTACAAAAGAGGAGTGGATCTGGCAAATCTATGATATTATGGAAGCAGATAAGTTAACTCAGTTGTTAAAAGATAAGGCATTAGATAACTTTTATAAGGAATGGGATAAAGTGATCGAATTTTTAAAAAAACAATGGGGAAAAATAGCTACTTTAGGCCTAAAGAACTGAAATCAATAAATAACCTGGAATGGATAGTTGAAGTTAAGCTATCCTATTAAACTAACAGCTATATAATAGATGTAAGTGGTATGGGAGGATAATCTAAATGAGTTTTCGTCAAAGTAGATTAGGATAATAATTAAATTGATATTATAGAACATGAGGAAGTTAAGATGTAGTTGTTCAATCACAATAAAAATATATTAATGAAAGGAAGGAAAAGAAAAAGAAAGAAAGGTTAAATGAAGGGGGTATTATAATAGGTTATAAGTATTGAGAAGCAATGAAAAATGTTTCTATGTTTTGGGGTGTGTGTGTGTGTGTGCTTTTTTTCTTCTTTTTTCTTCCTTTTTTCCCCTTTGTTCCTTTCCTTTCTCGCTTTTTTGTTTGTTTTGTTTGTTTGTTGTTGTTTGATTTGAATAAATTTATGTAAATATGGGAAAAACCAGAAAACGTATGAAGCTTGATAAAGGCTTGATTCAGTAATGATGTAAATCAATAGGATGTTATTTGGATTTCTTTATATGTATATATGTATCTTGTATATTGTGTATTTAAGTTTGTCTTTGTTTTTGAATAATTTTTTTAAAAAAAAATAAAAGCAGGAAATGAACCCAGAGTCAGCTTCTTATTCATTTCATATTTAAAAAAGGAGTCTTCTGGGCCCAAAGATAGCCCAGGAGGTAAAAATGTGACAAAATCTCTCCCTTGACTTCTAGGGGATATGGATGAACATTTTTGGTCAGGTTTTTTCTCCAATTTTTTTTAAAGAAGTCCTCTGAAATTGCTTGAGAAACATGAGAGCCAAATTTCACCCACTCTTGCTCTATACATGCAATAATCTCAGTGGTTGTGTGCTGCCTTCCATGAATTGTGTACATAGGCTAGGGTATCCTTTAATGGTAAACCTTGAATCCTTTTTACATTAAAAAAAGAAAAACTCAGCAAGGTGAATGGCCCAGGTGGCTTTAAAATATTTGACACAAAAAAATTCCCATGGCCTTTATCTCACATTTCCATGTTGTTGGTATTGGCACATCCAGAGCCACTGGGACAAGTAGGAGAGTCATGTGGTAGCTAGATTGTCAATTTGGGACCTGAAAATCTCACAGGAATGAGGAGGATCCTGATCCTGGGGTTTTGGCCTGCATCATCTGAACTAGATGACATGAGTATTGTGAGAACCCGGGCTTTTTGGCCCATGCAGACAATCCCTGATTGACTGTGGATCACTTGCCTTCATCCTGACTTACCTTACAAGGTTGTTGTGAGTAAAGAGTGAGAAGAACCATGTACACTGCATTAAACATGTGGAAGAGAAGGTAGGATATAAATGTAACAAATATATAATTAATAAATATGTTATGTTGTGAACTGTGCCTTTCAGGTGACATCCTGGGTCCTTCTATCAATGGTCTAGAGTCCCTGATCAAAATGCCTTATGGATGTGGAGAACAAAACATGATCAATTTTGCACCAAATATTTATATCTTGGACTATCTGACTAAAACAGGTGACCTCCAGTCCACTCTGAAATCAAAAGCTGTGTCCTATATGAGAGAAGGTAGGATATTTTTTTAAAAAAACAAACAAGCCTGCTGTTTAAATGTGGATTTCTTTGGCAGTTTCTCTTACCTTTACTCTAATTTTTTAATTGTAGAATTGCGAGCATAGAAGGTTGTTCTGTAGGAGATAGGATGATGTTGGAAATAAGCTGATACCTCCTGCATTGACTATGTTTGCCTTCTTTGTGCTTCATTCATAGTTCATATGGTGGGGGTCAGAAGGGCAGAATGAGTGAAAACATCAGGCCTAATATAGAAGGTGATGGCCACACTTTATGTATTGCTTTGTGTGCCAGGAGTCATTTCACATCTCACACTCACAACAAACATGCACATCTGGGGCAAGGAACCGGTAGCTGTTCAAATGACTTTGACTCCCATTACCTAAGACAATATGGCTGGTGGATAGGGATGATGGGAATTAGAGTCCAATGGCAGAAGGAAGTCCACAGATTCTCCAGTCTTGCTTTGTAGTTTGTTTCTCTTCTGATCAACCTGGAAGGTTCTCTTATGGATTTCACAGCGCAATCTGACTAACCCACCACTGGTTTTCTGTACAAAACTAATACTGTCAACTACTTTGTTTTGTAATGTCACTACTTCTTAAATATATTATATATACAAGCCAAATAGTCATTTTTTTCCATTGTATATTAAAATGTTCTTGAGATTTTTACAATGGAATAACCACCTTCCCAAATAGATAGTTGATTGCCCATTAAATATTACCGTTTGAATTTTCCTTATCCATGATTCTAAAATCCAAAATATTCTAAAATCCAAAATTGTCCACATGGGTGGTTGAAATAGTGACATCTTTGCTTTCTGATTGTTTAATGTATACAAACTTTGTTTCATGCACAAAATTATTCAAAATATCATGTATAATATTACCTTCAGGCTCTGTTTATAAGGTGTATAAGAAACATAAATGAATGGCATGTTTAGACGTGGGTCCCTTCTCCAAGATGTCTCATTGTGTAAATGGAAATATTCCAAAATAAAAAAATATCAAAATCTAAAATACTTCTGGTCCCAAGGATTTAAGACAGAGAGGGCTCTTCCAGCATGGCACCTGTGCCATGGGTTTGCCATCACGGATTTAAGATAAGGGAAACTCAACCTGTATCATTTATCATGGTTTCTCCAAAACACTCAACAAGCAAGTGTATGAATATTGTTACCTGTTAATAAATAGTTTGCTATAGTCCACCCACCCACCCAAGGCCATGGCAAATATGAAAACTTGCTTGAATTCAGTTATGCTGATAATGGATCTTCAAAGCCTATAACCTGTTTGGTTTACATGTATGATCAAATATCACTTTAGCTTTCTCAGTGTTTTCTGAAGAAAATTTTCATAAACATTAAATGTCTTCCTATAGATGACTTTCACAATAAGAAATAATTAGAGCATGAAAGTAACATAATTCCCCCTTATTTTTAAGCCAGTGGAGCGTGATTTCTGGGTTGCCCATACTTTTAAGCACAACTTTATAATCACAGAGATTAGAAACTGGGAACCAAGAAAGCCAAAAATCGTAGGAAACCGGTTTTTACATTTGATACTATGGTCCAAAACACACTGCAGAAATAATCCAGTCTTGACAGCTTTATCTGCCCTGGCTCAGTGCTAGGGAATCCTGGGAATGGTAGTTTATTGTGGCACTAGATTGCTCTGACAGAGAAGGCTGAATATTTCACAAAACAACAGTTCCCAGAATTCTGTAGCATTGAGTCAAGGCAGTTAAAGAGGTCTCAAACTGGATTATTTCTGTAGTGTGTTCTGCACCTAAGTTATCTGTCTTTATGGTAGTTGTGTGGACTTCCAAGTTTTTTCTCACATTGTACAAGTTGCATCCTTTTTGAACACAAATGGCCAAATTTAATCTGTGGCATAATTCTGTTTGTTTTAGTACTGTCATGTTATAACTAAATTTGGACTCAAATCCCAGATCGGGCTCCCACAAAGAGAGGGAACAAAGGCCACCGACAACAGAAACAGTTTTGTTTGCTTTGTTAAACTCCATGGGTTATACTTGGCCTGACAACTGGATTTGGGCCACCCTAAAGTTACACAGTTAGTTTGAAAAATAATGAACATCTGTTTTTAAACAGCTTCTTTGAAGTTTGCAAACAATCTATCACTCCCTGTAGACTGATTTATACTACCATAATGTTTTAAGTTCCTTAAACATTAGTTTTATTAGAGCTATTTTTAAATGAGTCATAACTGAATTGTTAAATGAAATTCAGTGATGGATTTGTTTTGCTTAAATCATAGTTGGCTTTGGGATTTAAAGCAGTGTTCGTAGGATTATCCTGTGGACTAAATAATAGCTATTATGGTCACAAGATATCTTTAATTTTAAAATAAGTCTGTATCTTTTTCTCTTTTTTTCCTTCTTTGTATTGTTGCAAAGTAGGGAGACTTTGACACTGTGTAGTGTAACCTAAAAGTGCAGTAAGAAAGAGTGGTGTAGTGGTTTCAGGGTTGGCCTAGTATTAGAAGGCCAAGGTTTGAAATTCCCACTAAGCCATTGAAACCCACCTTGGACAAGATACACTGTCTGAGAAAAAGGCAATGACCAACCTCCTCTGAATAAACTTTGACCAAAAAACAAAACAACAAAAAATACACCTACCCTTGGATAGGGTTTCCATAACTTGAATGTGCATAACAACAACAAAAAGCCAATTGATGAAGTGGTCTGAGCATTGGACTGGGACTCCAGAGAACAAGGTTTGAATCACTCCCTCTCACAATGCTAGAAGCTTGTTGATGGCCTATTAAATGGTTGGTTGATTTTTAAAAAGGTGTTGGAATAAAACAATCAATTGTTAATAGTAGTGATGCCTGTCTATTACCTTGTGTGTCAAAGGCAGCATGGCTCTAAAAAACACATCCTGGGAATGGTGAACTGGAGAGTGCTGTTGCACACGGTCTCAACTTCTCATAGGGAGAAGATTTGGGTTGGTCAGTTTGGGAAGAATGCTGGACTTGGTGGGTTTGTTGTCTGAGTCAGTACAACTCTTCCGATGTTCCATACCATTTACCTTATCTATCTCTATGCATGCTGAGGTATTAGAGGTCTGTGTGATCCAGCAGATTAAGTTTTGACTGGAAAAAGTTCATTTCACTTTTTGTGTAATTAGTAGAGGACCAGAAAGAATTTGCCTGCTTTAAATTCTAGTAATAATTGGTCTGTGGTGATCAATAACTTGTCCGTGAAGGTGCAACTAAATTTGTTGTTGTTGTGTGCCTTCAAGTTGTTTCTGATTTATGGGGGCCCTAAGGTGAACCTATCATGGGGTTTTCTTGGCAATATTTGTTCAGAGCAAGTTTGCCATTGTCTGTCTCTGAGGCTGAGAGAGTGTGACTTGCTCAAGGTTAGCCAGTTGGTTTGCATGACCAAATAACGTAATAAGAAAATCTCTTTATGTGCTCTTTAATATTATTACAGTCCAGTCTTTGTGTTTGTGTTGTACAACAATTCAGCCTCCAATTATATTATTCACATGAATTCAACATTTTACTGTTGAATAATATCAAACTCTAAAACATTTTGCATGGGAATTTTGTTTATGGGTCTTAGGCAGTTAACTAGCAATCAGTGCTAAGAGAATGTGTGTGTGTGTGTGCGTGTGCTAAGTCTCTGTGTACTCTTCCTGGGTGATACAGATCTGTTCTTACATTTCCTTCAGGCTACCAAAGAGAGCTTCTTTACCAAAGGGATGATGGTTCATTCAGTGCTTTCGGCAGCAGCGACCACTCTGGAAGTACATGGTAAATGGTCTCTCCTCCCACTTAGTTAATAACATAGTATTAATAGTTTTGAATTATCAAGACTTATTGAAGACTTGGTTAAGAAACCTACCAGCAAAGTTAAATTCTTGCACAAGCCTTAAGCTCTTGTGTTTCTCAGAGCTAGGAAGGTGCATAGTTTTAATGCAGACAATTGTTGCTAGTTTTCTGGAATCCCTTTTGGGTATTAATGACACATACCTCATAGTATAGCAGACTGCTGAAAGTTGCCTTTCCACACTTCAGGCCTCATTGAAGAAACAGAAAAAGAGAGGCAGGAATGTGTTAAAAGAAATCTGGTATGTTTCCCAAATATACTCTATTTATATATTCACACCTTTCCCCTGTGGGGCTAGACAGAGGCTAGAACAGCTCTCATATAGTTTTCCATTTGGTCTCTTGTCCAGATAATTTATAGGATCAGACACAAAACGTATATTCATGAAAATATGCAAGATGTAAATTTAAGAATGTCATGTGCAATTAGCATTTTCACATTTTGCTTCATCCATCCAGCACACATATTTTTGATATGCAACTTAAACATCAGTCTATGTGTTAACTCTATGTTTCAAATGAACTTTTCACCCCAGGTTATCAGCTTTCGTATTACGAAGTTTCATTCAAGCTCAGTTTTTCATAGATATTGATCCATTTATATTGGAAAAAACTGCGGCTTGGATTGTCAGTCATCAGAAACAGAGTGGCGAATTTCAGGAGCCTGGAAGAGTGCTACATACTGAACTGCAAGGAGGCATCAACAGCTCTCTCTCACTTACAGCTTACATCATGGCTGCCTTATTAGAGTACCAAACAGATAAGGTAGTAGGAACACTGATACTCACTTGCCTGAAACATTAAAGCAAATACAATGCTGTTCAATAATACTTAAAATCAGAATGTTACCAAGAGAGGGACCATGTTCATATGAAGGTTATATTTGGTTAATTTAGCTTAGTCGTTGACCGCAGGGAGGGCAAAGTGTGGCTCTGGGCAAAGTGGGCCTCTTCAGTGGTTTTTGTGGCCCTCAAACCCTCCATAGTTTGGGTCACCCTTTTTTTGCACCCCCCCCCCAGATGAATGACTATTCTTAGGAGTGGCAGTTCACCCTTAAATAGGTTATAGCTCTCTCTCTGCACTATTTAACTTTCAAAGATACTCATTTTTCAAAACCAGAAGCTGACTTCCAACTTAATTTAATTTTCTTTTCATTTTTGACTTTTTTCTGTGCACTCCCCAGGGGATCGCAGGGCAGAACACTGGTCTGTGTTGTATAGACCCTACACCGAGAGCCAGTAGTTCTTTAGGGTTTCAGACTGGACTCATTCCTAGCCCTGTGTGAAAGAACCAAGGATTGACCCTGAGCTTGGAAAATACCTTTTTGGCATGATAGCGGCACTGCTGAGAGGATCCTAGAAGTTGCAGTTGAAAAGGTCACTCCTCCAAGCTCTGGACTGATCCCTGGTCCTTCTACACACACAGTGTGTGTTCTCCCACTGAGCAAGCTCTTCCCTGGAAAATGTCAGAGAATGTATTTCAGGGCTTCATCTCTTTGGTAAAACCACCATTCTGCTTGATTAATTGATGACCACAGAATTTAATATAAAATTTAATATGAACCAAAATTCAATGTAGCAAGGGATGGGGAGCTTCTGTATTTAAAGGGGAGCCTATCTTTTTCTTTAGAAAGTAGGTCCAGGCCAGGAGAGCTTTAACCAGATAAATTAAGGGCCGAAACAGTGTTATTCAGGCATATGTTCTATTTTTTCTAGATTAGAAATTGGGGAAAACAACACAATTTTTATCTGCATATTTAAAAAAAATGCATACCCTTTACACATCTCCTTCCATGTGTTTTACATGAGGTGCACTAGGGAAGACTCTGGAACAGTTTTGGCAGAGAAATGAAGCTCTGAAGTTGGGAAGTTATTTTTGGATTACTACTTCCAAATTTCTGGGAACTGATTTTAGGAGTTGTAATTCAAAAACTAACTTTTTCAACCTGAAATTGAAACTACACCCTTCCCTGACTAACAGTTTCCTGAATTTTTAGGAGGCCTTGACTAAGTATAAGTATAGTGTCTCATACGTAACGGGGGAAATAACTGCTGCTGCTACTACTTCCTCCTCCTCTTGAATGGAAACTTTTCATTCCTGGAGTCTTGACCTGTTCCAGAATTCTCTCCCTTCCTCTCTCGCTCTCTGTGCCCTTATGGAATTGTAGCAAATATCGTCTTGACATGCATACGCGCTATTTCTTTTATGCAGGGAGGGGGGGGTCCAGAACGGATCCCCCACGTAAAAGAAGGACTCACTGTGTTTTGGATTCACAGATTAATATTTTTTGATAGTTCATATTTGCTTGCCAAAGAGTTAATTTATTTTAGCCTATTAAAATTTATCTTTTATTATGTTATCTTTATTTCTACAGTATGATAATAATATAAGAAAAGCTTTGAACTTTCTGGAATTTAAATTAAGCGAAGGCATATCTGATAATCATACTCTAGCCCTTGTGACATATGCTGTATCGCTAGCAAAGAGTACAGATGCAAAGAGAGCTCTGGATATACTGAACGGGAGATCAGAACAACAAGGTAGAATACAGTGGTCTGTTCACATGTTTCTCTTTCTCATTTGAAAACAAGGCCAGCAAAAAAAATGTCTGAACTTGGGAAAGTTAATTTTTTTGGAACCACTTTTACCAGTGAAGAGCATAGTCACTTGTTAGGAGATTCTCTGTGCTTCATGTGTCCACATTATCCAAAATGCCACATGTCCATATTATGCAAAATGCAATGTGGAATACTTGTGCTTATACTGTGGCCTGCTAGCTAACCATGCCTTCCCCCAAAATAATCCATTACATGTTCTGCCCAGATTCTCTTCTACCCACCCCAACTAAAATAACTAGTTTATTATTACTATATGGCAGAGTTGGGATTATCATACCCCTGGAACCATGTAGACCTGTGGCTGGTATTGTGGTCCTCCCTCCCCCTGGACTCCAGAAAAATTATTGGGCAGAAAAAGAGAATCACAACTTCTGAAAGCTTCCAAGAGGAAGGAGTATAGTTTAAAGCAAGAAGCAGGTCCTTGCTTTAGTGTCTGAGGAAGAAGGCAGGGCATTTCCAGTCTTTTTTTTTTTTAAACAGGAAGCAAACTTCCACTTTGGTGTTGAAAAATATAAAAAGATCACATTTTGATAGGTGCTTCACCCTGTGGCAAATCCCTACAGGGCAAAACCTATACATTTTGCCTATTTCTGGTTTGTATGATGCTAGTGGCATACTCACAGCATAAATGGGTGGGGGAAAAAGCCTTCTAGTTCACAAAATCTTCCGTATTTGGTTATCTGAAGTCCAATTTTGCTAGATACAAACCAACAAGGCAAACAAGGATTTATGAACCTGTCCTAAATATTTAAAGTGTACAGATTACAAACAGGTGCCTGGAAATAACATGTATAATTTTATTATATTTGTCAGAGAGATTTGGTTGTGTACACAGGTTTCTCTTGAGAGTATACTCCATAGCAAATCTTGGTTTGTTGCTGTGGCATGTCTGAAATAGCTATGTCATTTGATCAATTAATTTGTCATTAAATTAGGGACAAAAGAACTAGCACACAATAAATCAGTGAATTTATCTTTGATGTTGTAGTCTTTGTATTATCGTCTTTGCATTAACTTCAGAAGATTACAAATTTTTTGAATTACAAAAGGCTTACTTCTTTTGTTGTTTCTGTATTTTTACCCCTTTCAGGAGACCTCAGATTTTGGATCTCACCAGCTTCTGAACTGTCTGATTCCTGGCAGCCACGTTCTATAGATATTGAGGCTGCAGGCTATGCTCTATTATCTCATGCTAAGCAACAAAGACTGTTAGAGGGGATCCCTATTATGAAATGGCTAAGCCAGCAAAGAAACCACCTGGGAGGTTATTCTTCTACACAGGTTAGAAAGTCATCTTTACAAAATTAACTGTATTGGCCTCTTTCCAGAATTAATGGCAATCTTTAACATGGTTCCAGCCACCCAGGATTTCATTTAGAGTAGACCAACTGACTTACAAAGCACCATATGAACTTTGGTGAATTTACTGCTCTGTCCTTGATTTTTGAGATGTAGGCATTTGCATGAAAATACGTTCAAAGATAAGAGTCATAGAGGTTTGGTTCTTCAAGGAAGCTACTCACTAGATCCTGCTACATTGCCCCCAAAATGTAGAGTTAAATTGCTTGAGTATGTTCTGGGGGCACATGATGGAGCAAACTAGCAAACATTATGGTAAGTAGCTTTTTTTTTCCTGGTCAGGACTTGGATGGGATATTTCTTTGGCCACTTGGGTTCCATGGTGGAAGAAAGACTGGCTAAAAACATAATAAAACAAATTCAATGGTAATGGGTATTTGCTGTGTTGAGAAGTACATATCCAGTCATTCAAAACTAAGTTTTTTTTAAAATAAACAAACAAACAAACTACTGTTTCAAAAGCACAGAACTTTCCAATTGATTTCTTCTAGGTGTAACATTACTCAGCCATCACAAGATCTCTTGACACTATACAATTATAGCACTTTCACTGCTATAGCTTTATCCTAGAAAAATCTGGGATTTGTAGTTTATTGAGTCACTGGAGCTTCCTTGCTGAGAAATCTAAAATCCAAATCCCAGGATTCCATAGGATGGAGCCATGGTAGTTAAAGTGGCATTAAGGTGCTATAATTATGTATTGTGAAAGAGACCATAGATATTGCAAGAAGGACTTTAGCTAGGTAGATATAAGTTCGCATCTTTCTTCCATAATGATAATAAGCTGATCATTGTGTCTTAGTGTGGCAGAGCATCACAAAATTGTTGGGGGAATAAAATGGGAAAAGTTACTTTTCTCTGTGAGAATAAAATTAGTAAATGTTTAGAGTCTTATTGCACAAGGAAAGAAAGCAGAAGTTCAGCCAGATAGTGGTGCCTTTCTACATACCCTACTGCATGACATTGTAGTTCTTCAGTACTCTTCCATGGGAGACAGTTGTTAAAGTGAGTCTTTTGTTGAACGGGTTTTTTCCAGGTAGAAAAAAGACTTTGCTTTTACAACTGTATCTCACAGGAAGAGCAACGTCATGTTGTAAGGCATGTAGAAAAGCGCTACTATCTGGTTGAACTTCTGCTTTTTTTCCTTGTGTGATAAGGCTTTAAGATCTTAGGAAAGATATTTTTTGTACTACAGTGGGGCCTCCGCATACGCGGACTTTTTTAAAGCGGCTTTGAGCATATGCGCTCAAGCCACTGGGCGCGCGCGGGGTGGAAGGGGCGGTGCGTCCCATTCAGTTGAATGGGCGTGTGTGCTTGTTGCGCCGCGCGCGCACCTCCACGCCACCGTGCATGAGCCCCATACGCGGCGGGATCCAGAACGGAAACACCTGAGCCCCAAGGGCATCCAGAAGGCCAACCCAAGACTTCCCCACTTAACTCACAAGACTTAAGTGAGGGTTTAAATCTCAAGCCAGCCCCAAGGCAAGTCTCTTTCCCTTCGCTTTTAGTCGCCAGACCTAAATGTGAGTTCCAGAGACCTACCTTCACCCTTTAGGAAGGTGCTGAGGTGTTCACCAAAACGTCTATCTCCTCCCGCCTGTGCCACAAATAAGGGGCAAGTGCTGAGTTGTCCTCGAAGTGTTGGGTTTAGCCTTGTATATGTTTCACTTGAATGTATGGAGGACCTGTTCTGTGGCTTGCAGGTCTGACTCTGATGATCTCATTCCAGAAAATCTGTGGCTGCTTGGATGGGGCTTCACAGATTTCCCCTTCTTGTAGATTCCTTATTCCACTTTATTTATAAAGCGCTGTAGATGTACACAGCACTGTACAAAAACTCAATAAAATTGAAGAATATATAAGGCCATGGGCAGGCTTTATATATTCTTTGATTTTATTGACTTTTTGTACAGCGCTGTGTACATCTACAGCGCTTTATAAATAAAGTTTAATCATCATCATCATCATCATCATCATCATCATCATCATCATCATCATTTCTGCCACTGAGGAGAGTGAGCATGTGACTGTGTAAAGGTGATGTTGATATTACTGAGAGGTTGCAAACACATCTTTCCAGTGAGCTGCAAATTTGGAGCAGGGGTTGTAGTCCATAGGCTCCATTTGAATTGCCCCTAAGAGTAAGAGAATGCTACTACAAGACAGGCTGTTTCCCATACAAACATTAATATTAAAAATCATTTGTTCTGACTTCTCTAAACAGGACACTGTGGTGGCTTTACAGGCTTTGAGTGCCTGTGCAATGTTGACTACTGGCATTGAAACAGAAATGGATGTAACAGTCACACCATCCAGTGAAGAAATTCCAGTTACATACAAAATCAATAAAGAAAACCGCTTTGTTCTCAAGACCAAAGAGGTATGGTAAAAAAAGTAGTAATACTGGTTCTTAGCAGTGCATCCAGGGCATTGTGTTTTTCTCCAAGTACTAAAATTTCTGATTCCTTTTAGATTGCAGCTACACAGCCAGTGGGAGTTACAGTTTCTGCAAATGGCCGTGGCTTTGGAATATTTCAGGTATGTCACAATTAGGACTGGGATCTTTCTTTCTTTCTTTCTTTCTTTCTTTCTTTCTTTTTGAGGCTTCTTTTTAGGAGTTTGCAGTACTCGAACAAGACACTCCCTTTATATTGATTCCATTTGCATTATTGGAGTTGATTCAGCACTATGTAAATAGTTTACTAACAAGAGTACCAATCAACCTAGAGCTTATCATACCCCTTTCCTTTTCAGCAGAGCTTACTAGTTGTTCCCTTGTCAACCAAAGGTACATCTTATTTCTTTTGAAATCACAATATTGACACATAGCCAAACACAACAAGCGGAGTATTGTTTGGGCCATGCAGCAGAACAGTGGGATGGAAGTGAAGATGACCCATGAGAGCATTTATGGGGCTACATTTGTGTTTAGGATCTGCCTCTATTTTTGGATACTGTCAGAAGAGACAATGTTTGTTGATCAAAGCAGTGGTATTACCACAAAACCTAGCTTGGCAAGGAAACTCCAGGGCAATTTTGCATACTTTTTATCTTTAATGGTCCTGGAAAGCATTGAACTAAGTACATAAATTACACAGGCCATATTCCATGCTGATCTGAGAGCTTCACAAATAAACAACAGAACACATTGTATTAACAAGGGAATAATTATGATTGAATATGAACAAGAGTTTCAGAATAAGCTGTCCATTTTTGTTGTAAAGTATCAGTGAGACACTGGAGTGTGACAGATTGTTTGCATTTTTATAAGAGCTGTTTCTGCTTATAACAGATTTAAAATGTATTAAAAGATAGTTTCAGAACCAGTGGTGAAGGCCAAAATTCGAATGAACATCGCAGCAGGGAATTATTTGCTCATCATCGCATTAGATAGTAGTGGACTTAACAGCAGTTCGTTCCAACAGCCATGAAAGAGCTAAATGTAAATGACATATGCAATATTTGAATTCCCCCTTTAAAAAAAAAATGGGAAAAACTGATTAGAAACCTTAAACTTAGCTAAACATAAATATCATAAATTTGAATGATTTATTGTACTACGAATTTAAATGTGTTACTACAGTGAGTGGACTTCAGCTGCAAAGTACACCATTAATTTTATTCCCTCAGAACTTAACACTGAATCTATGCAAACGTATTCGTAAAAAATGGTCAACTTGGTTTAAGGAGTTTGCATAGGATTTCATTGTTAATCTGCAGTGCTGTATGTTCATTCAGCATCGCAACCTGCTAGCATCATGAGGGGAGGTGCTTGGGCCAATATTAAATTTAGATTGCAGCTACACAGCCAGTGGGAGTAGGGTCCAGTGTTACTACACTGTTAAAGAAGGGCCTTGTAAATGGCCCTTTTACACACCGGTCTGGATCTGTGTCATTGAAGGAGGAGGAAATCTGATACAATTATGATAATGAAGCAGAGCTTGAAACTAATTATACAAACTATGGTTTGTAACATGGGCATAATGATGTTTTTCTTGCAAATAACCATTTGTAACAGTGCCATAATTTTCTAATGTACAGTTGGCCCTCCTTATATGTGGATTTTTTATACACGGATTCAAGCATCTGTGTATAAAATGTTAAAAACTATATAAATTTCAAGTATCAAACCTTGATTTTTCTATTTTATATAAGGGACACCATTTTGCTATGCCATTGTATTTAATTGGAGTTGAGCATACACAGATTTTGTTATTTATGGGGGTTCCTGGAAACAAACCCCAGCGGATAACAAGGGTCCACTGTATAACATTTACTCATTTTTCCTCATTATTCTCCCCTCTGAATTTTAGTCCATTTTCTAATTGATTTTCAAAAAAGAAGAAACAATGTCACAAAAAACAAAACAAGATACGTTTTTTCTTTTAATGACAGCAGCCTACTGAAGTATCCCTGTCCTTGTAATACATGGACACAATGAATTAATTTTGAAAAGTAACCTTGGAAGCCCTGTGATGAAGTAGGAGTATCTCCTTGCCATAGGTGGTGCTGGCCAAATGTCTAAAAATCAAACAAAAAACAAAACAAACAAAACCCCCACCAAAACTAAATAGTTATAATGGAAGTACTGTTGTTCAATTCCAGAGCCCTGCACTTTCTCATCTGTAGTTAGGCAATGCAAAATAAAAGATGATGACTTGGGAGTAATTACATTCAGTACAATTATTGATTTGCTGGAACAACCACCTTTCTTTCCTTTCACTTGGCAGGATTCCTTTTGAAGGAAAGATAATGGCAATATCCTTTGAGTCTTATTCTCCTCCACATGAGCCCATAGGTCAGGTCTGCATTTCATTTGCTAAATGAAACAACAAGTGATTGTTGTGATCTTTTCCTTTCACGACACTAATGGCCTTCTCCTATGAGCCACCGAGGCAATGCCAATAGCTTGTATGTTCTGGCACACTCATTATAACACTGGTGTGTGACAGAACAATTTGTCCCTGCAGGCTAATATATAGATCTAAACTTGGACCAGGTGCTACCACAGTTCTAACCATTGGTACATCTGTGCCAACAAGTTGCTGTTTCCCCTTACATAGCACAGCTGTTTGGCATTAGGACCTTCTTTAAGGTTGAAAAAGGGGTAGTGGAGAGGATGGTAATGACTTTTCACTCCAGGTCCTTCACATTACCTCTTAGCCCTGGGCTAGACGTTTTTTTTTTTTTTACTGTTGTACAACCTTTAAAAAGAGAAAGAGACCTAGTGGAAGACATTTCTGTATGTCACTTGCAGCAAATGCTTCTGTGCTTCTTTTTGATTTGCTGGAAACTCTTGTTTGTACTGCAGCAGGTAAGATTGTGAAGTAGGACTAGGCTGACAGCAAACAAGAGGAAGCACTTAAAGATGTGCCTTATTGGGTCATGGGTCCAGGAGACCTATGGGCATTCCTTCACAGATTGTCATCCCCAAAAGCCAAATGTATCTTGCCACCACAAGCTCTCCAGTGGGATGAATACGCCTCTCAATTTTTTCTGGCTCTGCAAAAAGAGGGGTTGGTAAGCATTTGTGAGGCCCCATTACATGCTGTGTGGGCCTCCATACAGCTTTGTGGGTTACTTCTGATTTTTGGTTACCTTATTTTATATAAGATAGGATAGACAGAGACAATTCTGGGCATTCCAGACTTTTTAAAAGAAGACCCTGTTTCCCCTCTCCAAGCTCCTAAATATCTTGCATCTTTCTAAATATCTTTTCCTAGCTGATCTTGAATTTCTTTATTGCCTTGACCTCAGCCTGTTTGAAATTTTATTTATCTTGGATAAAATAAGTACAAAGTCAAAATTGTTGTATTATTTGTGTCAACTGTTGATAAACTTACAAGCTGTTCTCCTGGCTGCAAGAGAAACATCCTTAATTCATCTCTTATGGTGAAATGTACTGATCTAGCTGGAAGTTCGGGTGCTGGCACACATAATTTCCAGAAACCTGTCTTTTCTTTTTGTTTTAGATGCTAACATCTGTTCTATGCATATACCTACAGCTAAGCAATATATCCAAATTTTTTTTTTAATATGCCTTGTTATTTTAGTCGTCAATGGGCATGAAATTAGGGTTTTATTTTATTTACTAAAACAAAATAGTAAGGTGTCTTTTGGGAGAAAAAAAGGGAGAAAAATAATCCCAGCTCTTTTACTGCTGAAAACTGACACTGCTCCCTTGAGACAGTACTCAGTTATGTGATTTATTTGTGTATCTCCCCACCCGTTTCTACAGGTGCTAAGATTTGCTGTTTGTAATGAAAGCTGGTTAGCATTCTCTTCTTCCCACAAGCCCAATTTTGCTTGCCAAACAAAATACTACCAAAAAGAATCTCCTTCTGAAGATAACCCTTTAGCATATACCTTCATCCAGACATCTGTTTTTTATGATCCCAGATTAAGGGTAAACATGGGAGAGCAAAGGAATCTTGGACTTTTGGGAAACTTTCCAAATACTTGACATGTTTCAGATGGAATATTGCAGATGTTGCTGCCAAATAAAATTTTTAGTGCTTGATAGACCTGCCAGTGACTGGCCTGAGAGGATGTGCCTTTGCTTTCCAGTGTGAATTGGGAAGGAGCTGGCAGGAAGTACATGTACTACCACTTTATCAGTGTAATGGAAGGAGCTGCAGATGCTGAACTTCTCTATACTATACATTTCTTAAAGGGACAGGAGCCTCTTTGGGTTGAGAAGTAGCAACAATTTCCATGAGTTTAGCATTATATTTTAAATTCCCATTGTATTGTCATAACAAGTTCCTAGTCATTTGGGTGAAGTTTTCTGGCAAGGTTGGGAGAGAACTAAACTGGAATGTGGGTAGAGGAAAGATCAAGTGTGTCATAATGGCAGCTGCATGTTTGCCACATAACTAGCCTATTATGTTTGTCAAACTGAGTGCCATCCCCTCCACACAGTTTAAACAAAGCGGGCCCCAACCTTATTCAGTTGGTGCAATATGCCAGCTATATATAAAGCTGGGTTTGCA
>NC_056522.1:126375270-126389946 GCF_019175285.1 Sceloporus undulatus | reverse complement strand
CAGTAAGATGTTAAGCCCACAGACCTCAAAGTATTAAAACTATTTTTTAACATTGCATTTCACCAGAAAATTCTAAGACCTGTAGCTGACATGAACAAACACAAAATAGGACACAAATTATTCAGTGTATGATGGTTGGCTGTTTTGTATTACATGGAGCTGAATTGAATTGCTAGTCCAAGTTGGAATAGACCCATTGAATCAGCTGCTGAATCAGTGTCAATACTTGTGTGAGTTCCATTAATTTAATGGATCTAGTTTATCATGATGAGCAATTGGATTTAGCCCTTTGTGTTACAAAATGAGGCAGAGGTAGCTTTTTAGTCTTTAGTAAAAAAAGAAACTTATCTCTAGTATTGGAATTAAGCAGTAGAAAAATGCTAGTGATTCAATAATTCAAAACAGATTAAAAATTTGTACAAGGAACAGCATGAAATCTGTAGGCATCAGCATAGTTATATCACTAATTCAAATATGAACAGTCTCCAGTAGATGGCCACAAAATCACATTTACATCAAATTACAAAAACAGTGGATCCACACTCTGGGGGAAGTATACTTTATAAGTGTAAAAGAAAGCATTCCAAGAACAGAAATGCAGCCTAAAAGAAAGATGTGTGGTCTTAATTACAAGGGAAGGCACTTGCATGACTTTGGTCCCACACACGCAAGGATCAAGTATGAGAAACACACCAGAAATGTACAAGTGCACTGTACAACAAACAGCATCTGTGAATATGTTGCACAAAGGGTGCTGCATTACATGGCTTGGATCTGCAGTCCACACAGTGTTGAAAGGTCCAGGTATTAAGCCTGGTTGTAAATCATTAATAAGTATGAGTTTTGGTGGAGTGAATGTATAGTGGCTGCATTCCTATTTCTACCACAAACATGTACCCTACAAAAAATGTTTCTCAAACTGTCTGGTGTAGTGGAGTCTGTTTCTCCCCACATATCATTATTATTGCATCCAGATAATTTTCCCAGAACCTTGTTGAGACCAGCAGCCGATGGCTTGTGGATCACTGTACTGTATTGAATAGTAATACACTGCGAGTTGCTGAAATGCCTATTGCTTATGATGCCTATTGGTTTGCCTTGCTTGCAGCAGAGCAAGAAGAACATGTTTTGGTCTTGAATTGATACTGAAGCTAGGAAAGAATCTTCACTCACTCCTTTGTGACCATTTTCCTACCTGGACATCTTTTTGGTCCAGCGCAAGGAGAAATGGAAAACTAAACATAAAACATCTTCCAGTAAGGGGAAGTTTAAGGGGTCATTCACTATGTTGCTCCAGATGTTCTTCTGTTGCTGGTAAATTGTTATCGTTTTGCTTTTCTTGGCAAATAGTGAAACAACAATGTTTGAGTGATGACAAATTGCTGATATGCTTCCAGTTTGATTTGACCAAATTCACAGCATGCCTCTATTGCTGAGAAAGCATGTTTGACTAACTATTCTTTGAGGACCTTGATTAACTTATTCTGAAGCTTAGGAATGCAAGGTTTTTTTGGGGACAGCAATGTGTGTTATCATGGATTTTGATTATGAATTATAGTATACATTATATGTATTTACTTTGCTAAGTTTTAGGACTAGACATGACACTAATGCATCTTTGCACCTAGTTTTTTTTAAATGGATCTATTGTGGGATTGATAATTAATGAGATTAGTTGGGCTTGAAGGAGCTATATATCATAACATATACATCCAGACAGGAACTAATAAGTTAAACTCAATTAAGTTATCAGTTACATTGGAGATATTCATATAATTAAATTTATTTTTTAATTATAACAATTGAATTAAATTGGAGTTTTAGCATTAATTTAGTTCCAGAGTTAAGGTATTAATTAATTTTAATATATTTATTAATTAGGGAAGAGACAGTGCTAAGGGGTTAACAAATTTTATATTTCCCATCTGGCTCTTCACCTGAACATTTCTTGGATTTTTACTGACTGCTTTTTGCTTTTTTTAAGTTCCTCATAATTGAAGAATTACATTGTTCAAGTTCACTGTATCTAACCACTTATTTTGCCTCATTAGATTATGATACTTTACTTAATCCAAGATTGCAAGATATTAGATTTTAAACCAACAAATAGTTCGCATAGTTTAGGAGGTGGTGGTTGTCTTTGCTCCTTGATGACCCTTTTGTGTTCTGCACCAGAGACAACATAGAGGTTTCTCAGCTGCCCCAGCAAACTGAATTTTTAAGGTTTTATTAATTCTGGGACTTTTTTTTGAGCAACATGGGAACCAGTAAATTTTAAGGAGAGAAGGAGGTAAGGGATAAATTTTAAGGGAGAGAGGAAGAGAAAGTAAAAGAAAAGGTTTTGATCGGGTGGAAGTGAAATTTGGTTTTCAAAAATTCATGCATCTATTTCCTTTTCTCCAAAGCTCAGAAGAGACATGGGTAGGGGCAGTGAAATTATGGATGGCATTTTTCATTCTCACAATGAAGTGAAAGCATTTAACTTATATTTAAATGCCAATTTAGCATAAACTTTAATCCTTGGATCCTTCCATTTGATTCAGTTGATTTTTAAATGTTAGTAATAATGATTAAATAAAAGCATTATCTCTCTTCAACTAACTTTCCTGTTTCTGTTTACATTACATGCTTTACTTGCCTGTTTGTTCATTCACTTCATCTTTATTGCCTCACCTGTGGATCTCAGAATAGTATACATAAAATATGAGCATCTACACTATGATACAGAACAACACACAGGAGAAGGAACTGTGGTGAAACTGCCCCAGGGAGGGTTTTCCAGCCAAAACAAATTATCAAAAGTTTTAAAAAATAATAGAAAAGATGCATTGAAGAAGGACAATTATTTTGCTCATCTCTCTGCCACATAGTAATCATGATAATGTATTTTCCCTACATCTGTTGTTCACTATTAATCTTGAACTGCCTTTTTAACTGCCCTTTAACTGTTTTCCTGCTTGTTTTATAGCCTCTAACATGCTAGTAAACCTGAGAGCTGGCAAGCTTTACAGATGGATGTAGTAAAACCACTCTAACAACAAGCCACTTTGGGTAGAGGGAATTCAGAGAAAGTTGAAAGGTGTGGGGAAAACGGCTTAGCTCTTTTCTCACATGCAGTTACATATATGCCCCATCTCAAGTCTTTTCTTTGCAGAGTATAAAATGCATGTTTTCCTTTTTCAAAAAGGAAGGAGGATAGAGTTGGGGGACGGGAGGGAATTCATCACCAGTCAGGGAAATATTCCTTGTAAACACTTTCAGTTTGCTTGGCAAGAGTGGCTTGTGGTTTCCCATGCCAGTACAGGTGTAGCTGAATATACTTTGAGTATTAGAGAACTTCAAAGAAGATACCCAATGAGTTAAATCATTCAGATGGCTCCTTTAATGTCTGGACTAAAACCCAGAATAGATTGCTCACTCAGTCTGACATGGAAGCTGCCAACTAAGTGCTACTTTTAAAAGAGAAGGGGGCAGTGTTAAATGGGATAGTTCATTATGTAGAACTTGCTTCTTTTAATATGCCAAGTGCGTTCTTTTTGCTGGCAGTGAAGACATCATTTTTTAAAATTGCCTTAGCAATAAAATATACTGTACAGTAGTTATCATTCCTTGCCCAAAGATAACCTGTCTTTGGTTTGCTTGCCTTCCATCACTGTATATCAATTGCTTGCAGTGCAGATGTGATTTTGATTAATTTTACAGTAATGAAGAGCGTGGCAGGCTACTTGTAAACTTCTCCGTCATTTTTCTGCCTCTTCTCTTGTCTTGAATTGCTTTTGACCTCCATCCAAAAGGATAGATTGGTCACTCAAGGATACTTTGTGAGGAAGTACAAAGTGATTTCTAAATTTATAAGACAGAGGAACTTTGAATAATTTTTAGAGCAAGCAAGGAGAAAGAAACCAGCAGAGGAAGAATATTTATAAATTTGCTGTAATTTGCTCTGCTTTTAATTTATATTCCACTTTGAAAAAGGCCACTTGAATAGCATTGGGAAAAGGGTGTCTTGTAATGTGACACATTTTCCAGGAGTTGGAAATTGATGGGAGTTTTAGGAGCAAAGTTTAAATAAAAAGCAGTCAGTATTTTTGAATGCAAAACATTTTCAACTGCATTAAAATGTCTTCAGATTTATAAAAAAAAATATTGCTGAGATTTCATGGTGTATATAGTAGATAAGAATTAGGTAAGTTCCCTGATTTGCTTGACATGATGTGACATTTTTGTTTAACCTGCACACTAGACTGTCCCAAAATATTGTATGATGAATATTGATACTGAAAATATATCACAAGGATAACATTTTCATAATTTAAACTACTCTTTGTACATGTTCACCTTTTCCTGGAAATCCGTAGTTATTTGTCTTTATGCTTTCAGTTCATTGCATTATGCCAGCCATATTTATTCTAGCAATATCACAATTTTAATGCTTGCACTTTTGTAGCTCAATATTATGTATAATGTGGAAAACTTACATACCAGCCGGAGGCGTAGATCAGCACACGATCAAGAAGCCTTTGATTTGGATGTCAGTGTGAAGGATGACAAAAAAGATATCAATCGTTTAACACTGAATGTCTGCACTAGGTAAGTAATTATGTGAAACAACCCCATTTCCTTTTAAAAATTTACATACTTCTAATAACCTCTGAGTGAGACAGGTTTGTGGTATCTTTATGTATACATTAGTTACATAATTTCTGTTGGTTATCTTACAGTGAATTCTTCATTCCTTGCTTGGCCCTCCTGACAATTCAGATGTAAACATTATCTCACCAAACCAAAAATCCTATTGAAGTCAAGGGAACACTTTGAGTAAACATAAAGCCAGATGTCTGCATAACCAGTGAAATTACTTTGCTTTTACTATATAGCAACCCATTACCTTCCATTGAGATTTATTCATTCATATTGACTGTGATCTTGCACAAGATTTTTAGTTTGCCATGTTCCATCTCATGCCTTTGTCTGACCTAACATGCATGAAATAAATATTACAGGTAGGTTTATCTGTAATTTGGAAGTGTCTTGGTTGTGAAATTGTATTTCTCTTTTACAGCAAGCACGATCCAACTGTTAGGTTGGGAAACTAGGGTTCAAAACACACTGCAGAAACAACCCAGTTTGAAACTACTTTAAGTGCTCTGGCTCAGTGCTAGGAAATCCTGGGAATTGTAGTTTATAGTGACAGCAGAGCTCTCTGACAGAAAAGGCTAAATGTCTCACAAAACTACACAGAATTCCCTCACTGCCTGGGCAGTTAAAGTGGTCTCATACTGGATTATTTCTGCAGTGGGTTTTGGACCTAGATTTCAAATACCATTTTGGGAAGCCTACTATTTGTACTCGTTTGCACATCTGAAAATGGATATATTTATTTCTTCACAGCGCTAAATTGAGGATGAAGAAGTGCAAAGTAATTTACACATTAACAACTCAATTCTGCCTTTGTATATATGGTTCCTTATAAGCAGAGTTCTTCTGCCCTCCTTAGACATGTGGGCAGGGTGTAGAGCTATTATGTGGAACTGGAAGTCTGTGTGTGCCTCCTGTATCCCCCCCCCCTTTTATCCAAGAAACGTGAGGTAGAAGGTGCATGTGTGTGTTTTAAAATGTGAACCTTGTGACCTGCCCAAGCATTCCGATACAGCCCCTCAGTGTTGTCTCGTAATCACCACACAGGCTCTCTCTTTCTATGGTTATTTTCTAGAAAAGAAGTATGCCTTTATGGTAATGACTGGAGCTCTCTTCTCATCTGCAATTACAGTGTAGACATAATTACATCCAGTTCCAATTCAGTTATTTGTTTTCAATAGCAGCTACTTTGGCCTGGCAATTCATCCCACAGATGGTTTTGTTTCCTTTTAATCTTATGAGCCAACTTCAGCCAGCAGTTGTACAGAATTTCTTTCAAAGCCATATCTGTATTTAATCAGCCATGCCGCCAGGCCCAAGAGCATTGCTTTGAAAAGTGAGTCCTCCTCTCTTGAAAATTGTCCACATATAAAAAGAAATACAGTTTTATTGAATTACTTTTAACTACTGTCAAGCAGTTAAAATACAGATAGGTGACACACTTTATTTCATGATAATAGTTGTGGTTTATTGTCCCTGCCAAATAAAATTCTTTTGCCACCTATCTAAAGAGTTCACTTTCATAAAAGGGTGCTTATGTATTACCTCATAGAAAGTGAAAGCCACAAACATGTTTTTGTAGCCTTGCAGTATGATGGAAGTTGCAGGCGTCTACACTCGTCCTTCCACATTCACTGGGGTTAGGAGCACAGGACCCCTGTGAATGTGGAGAAACCGCAAATAACAAAAACACTGTTTTTGGTTTTTTGTGGGTTTTTCGGGCCATGTGGCCATTTTCTAGAAAGAGTTTCTTCCTGACGTTTCGCCAGCATCTGTGGCTGACATCTTCAGTTTTTACTTGAAAGAACACCTCTCTAGGAATCTCTAGGTCCTCCAATGCAACTTCATGGTCAAGATCTGCCAGACATTGACCATAGAATTGCACTAGAGGAGCTACAAATGTTTAGTGGAGTGTCCTCTCTAGGAATCTCTAGGTCCTTCAGTGCAACGTTTGGTTACAGTTGACCATAGAATTGTGCTGGACGACCTAGATATTCCTAGAGAGGACATATTAACAATCAAGTCTGCAAAAGTCAAAGCCGCAAATGTGGAGGGATGAGTGTATTGTACTGTGCAATTACCATCTGGAAGAAGTTGCTTTTATGATTATTACTAAAATGCTAGGAGAGGAGCAGGAAGAAATACCTCAGAGGCTCCATTAAACAATTTAATTATTTAGGCTAATACCCTAAATCCACTTACTTGTCAATATGTGCCACTGAATGCAGAGGTACCATGTATACTCAACTATAAGCTGACCTCATGTATATGTCGAGATCAGGTTTTGGGGCCAAAATTATGGATTTTGCCATGACCCGTGGATAGGTTGAGGATAAAACTTGGCTTCTTCAGTGTGTGGATGTGTACGTATGGCAAGAGAGCCTCTCATTGAGGCTTATTGCTTCATCATTTCAGCTTTTGTTTCAGTCAGATGAGTGGGCAGGAGATGGACTCTTAAACAGCAATATCAATCAATCACCCAGGAATCTTTCTGTTTGGCTCCAGAGAGAAATAAACTCCTCTCCGCACTGCATGGGAAAATCTGAAAGAGCTGCTATCACATTACCATAGTGATCTGTAAATAATATGTTTAATTGTTAAATTCATCCATTGGAAAGTCACTCCTACAAATACTACAGAACATTCAGGCAACCAGCATTTTCCCAACAAACATAGCATTTTATCATCATTCTAGTAGTTAATGAAATGGAAAGTGTCCATCAGTTAATAGATACTACATTTGCAACTTGCTAGAGAAACTAGATTCATATAGATTTGCAAGAAAGTCAGTCCTTCAAGAGCAACTTTCAAACATCTTAGTTCTGCTTAATTCTTAGTGCAAAGTAAGAACTAGCTATCAAAAGTTATGGTTACGCTCTACAGAAAGTGAAGAAACAGAAGCTTGATTTGAATTCAATTGCTAGTCAAAACCAGAGCAGACCCATTAAATCAATGAGAACTTGGATATTTTACCAGTAATGAGAGTTGGGCTAGTTCACACAAATACTTGTAATAAGTGTGGTGAAATGTGAAATGCAAACATGATCATGCTAACAATATGTGTGTACCCTGTATCTTTGTAAGTATACAGTTTCCATATTCAAAAAACGGGGAAAGAAGGTTGTTCAGATCAGATGCATATGCAGTCATATTGCAGTTTGTACTGTCGGTATTGTGGAGATGCATGCTCCTCCTGTGGTTTTTGCTGCATTACTGGAAACTGAGGTTTTTGAACTAACCAGTACTTATACTTTTTTTTTTTTACATTGAGGATTTGTAAAAGAATGCTACTGTATGTTTATTTATTGATTTTTTTAAAAAATCTATTTTCCCCTCTCTCTTTCTTTGTTTAGGTATTTGGGCACTGCCTCATCTTCAAGGAGTGGTATGGCTCTTATAGAGATTGGATTGTTGAGTGGTTTTTCTCTGTCACCCAGTTTCATGTCAGTAGATGATCCAGTTAAGAAGGTGGAGAAAGATGGAGGCAAAGTTCATTTATATTTGGACTCTGTAAGTCAATATACAAGGAAAATATTTTTGCAAATAAGCCTCTCAGTCTGCATCCACACTGTGGAAATAATCCAGTTTGACACCACTTTGGCCCAAAACACACTGCAGAAATAATGCAGTTTGAGATTGATTTGACTGTCCTGGCTAGGGAATTCTGGGAACTGTAGTTTTCTGAGACATTAAGCCTTCTCTGTCAGAGAACTCTGGGGCCACAATAAACTATAATTCCGAAGATTCTTTAGCATTGAGCCAGGGCAGTTAAAATGGTCTCATGCTGGATTATTTATGGAGTGTGTTTTGAATCTTTAACTGCCATGGTACAATGTTACAGAATTGTAGTTTGTTGTGCCAACAGAGGTCTTTGACAGAGAAGGCTAAATGTCTCACAAAACTACAGTTCCCAGAATTCCATAGCATTGAGCCATGGCAGTAAAAGTGATGTCAAACTTGATTATTTCTGCAGTGGGTATGCAGCCTTAGTTTGACCCAAAAACTCTTAACATTCATTCTTTTCTGAAACAGCATGTCTATGTAAATGTAAATATACAAGTCTATTGTGTTGGTGAAGTATAGGTGGGTGACAAATCACACTGTACTTCGGTATGAATATACAGCTATAGGTGTTGATTAATGCAAATTTTTCTGTGTACAATCAGAGAAGGATTAATTTTAATCAGTGAGTAAAAGACATTAATTAAGCATCTGTTTGACCAGATTCCTCCTTTACAGAAGCCTGTAGAGTTCCACATGTTTTCCCTTTTCTTTTCTAGTTAAATGAAACACAGTTTTGTGTAGATATTCCTGCTGTGAGAGACTTCAAAGTAGCAAATACTCAAGATGCCTCTGTAACTGTGGTGGATTATTACGAACCCAGTAAGTCTGAATGATTTTTCATAGTTCTTGTTTTCAGTCTTATATCCAGTTGTAGTTCATGGTGAGAACAATATATCCTTTTTAAGTTAGGAAAGAATTTCATTAACTGAAGGGGCACTGAAGATTTGTTTGTTAGTTTATACTATTTCTTCTTGATGTCATAACATATTTGGGCAGATTACAATACAATCTATTGGATAAATAAATACATTTGTATTTTAAAAAAAACTAAAAAAATAATCTAGTTGTTCTAAACATGTTAAGCATGTTATAATTTTAAAGAGAGTCAGCATGGTGTTGTGGTTTGAGTGTTGGACTCTGACTCCAGAGACTAGGATTTAAATTCCTGCTCTGCCATGGAAACCTATTGTATGACCTTAGGCAAGTCACATTGTCTCAACGTCGGAGGAAGGCAAAGACACACCCTTCTGAACAAATCTTGCTAAGAAACTCCTATGATAGAGGTCGTCTTAGGGTTGCAATGAGTTGGAAATGATTTGAAAGCACACAACTTCTTCTTTTTCTCCTTCTACTACTACTGCACAAACAGTACTCATTCAGTAACATCGAGGAAAGGGAAAAGAGAGCAACAAAAATAATTTTAACAGCTGATGTTAAAATAATATAAAATTATGTATCTGTATACATTGGGTGAAGTCACTAGTATATACAGGAAGCAATGGGAATCTAAAGTTAATTTCATTGCTAGTAGTATTGGAAGGGGGTTCAGATCCCATCAGCATTAAGCCAGTGGAATTTTTTTGTTATGTACCACTTGAAGGATTTGTTTCTTCTATCACAAATATATTAAGCTATGTCAGTAATGATCTCATAAGTGCTACTTAATCTGTTTCTCATTTTCAAGAGTAAAAAGCAAACCAAAAGAGGGACTTACATTCTCCAAAGGGAACTGGAGTAATCCAGTTGTATCCATAAGTCATTGCAGACTTGGCTTGAGACTGACTTCTGTTTCATGGTTCACATGGTGACTTTCTCTTCCTTGAGCACTGCATAACTATATAAAATTTAAAAAATTGTTAGGATGTGACTGGCACTAGCAGTGCTTGATGTTATTCTTCCTTCTCTTTGAAACAGGGAGAAGAGCAGTGAGAAGCTATAACTCTGAAGTGATGCAGACTTTATCATCTTGTTCCTTCTGTGAAAAAGATGAATGCAATCTTTGTGAAACAGATGGCTCATCCTTGATTTTCCTCTCTTATGAACTGTTAGTTGTACATATAAGCTTGCTATACTGTTGGCTCATCTGATCACGTGGGCAGTCTATCCACATTGCATTCTAGGTGTTCTCCATAAAGGTAACTTGCAAACTTGAATGTGGTGCATAGGACAATTTGAGAATATGCTCAGTAAGGTTCAGAGGTTGAGAACTCTTTGCAAGAATTTGCATCTTAAAATAAATACATACTTTTCTGTAGAAGGGTGAGATTCTGCTGTAGGACATCAGAAAGGAAAGTTCCAGTCAGTGGAATTTCTTTCAGGGATTAACTGCAAAATCCTGTGCATGTTTACTCTGAAGGAGAACCCCTTGAATTCAGTGGGGCATACTCCTAGGTAAGTGGGTATATCACCGTTGTCTAAGCTTCTGTGTCCTGTGACAGAAGAAAGATCCAAACTGTAAAATTCTGGCTATGTCAGAAACATAAACATTTTTTTAAAAAAAATAAGCATTTCTGCATTTAAAAGGTCAGATTTATTTGGAAGAAAACTATATATTTTAATGAAGTTCTTTATTTGGGTATTATAAGTACAGACTGTTTTCTAAATAGAATATTTTAGTTATCAAAATGATGAATAAAAAGGTTTACCTAAGCCATACATTCAATTTCATTTGTGTTGCCTTTTAGGTTGAATTAACATTTAATCTACATATATTATTGATTTCATTGGTACAAGATCAAACCCCATTTCAGATGGGCTTAATGTAATAAGTCTTTTTCAGTCAGGTTAAAATTTGTTATCACTGTCAATTATCTTCTTAGTTATATTCTGCAGAAAAAAAGACCCTTATATGAACATGCTTATATAATAGATGGAATGGGAAAGGTATAGTAACAACATGAAAAAAGGAAACTGGCTGCTTACAAGCAACTAACCATTATTGACACTCAGGCAATCACATTCTGAAAGCAGAAGTGTTTTTTCTTTAAAATTGTATTTTGTATAGTTTTTTTAATGACAAAAAATGAAAAGAAGTATCTTGAAGTTCAAGCCTTTCTGTCTTTCATGATTTCTCATTATGACCAATGTGTCTTCTCAGCCTCAAATTTAGCAACTATTTTAATTTATGGTATGAAATATATCGCTTAAGGGAAACATTCATATGGCTGGCTGCCAAGGGTTCCTGGTAAGAAAAAGCAGTTTCCCATCAGTCCTGTTGGTATCAAAAGCTGTTGAACTAGAGGTTCAAATGCTGTTGAACTACATTTGCCCCATTGAGACTGAATAGGACTGCTGGCCACTAATATAGAACAGGATTGGAAATGGGGGCATCTATCGCCTGCCAACTCCCTTCCCCTCCATGTAGTCCCAGGACCTTCTGTTTCTCTGTCAACTAAAATGGTTTCTCCCACAAAGGATAATCCACACCCCCAGAAACATCCAGGGGGCATGATTCTCCTTTTAAATAAGTAGGAAAAGTGCAGCCTGTGGCCCACCTTTGGCCGTTGGATACCACTTTCTGGACCTTGAAGCTCCTCACCAGTCTCCCAGAGACCCTGGAGCCTTCAAAATGTTGAATTTTTTTCACCATGATCTTCAGGTCAAAAGTCATCTCAAAAATCACACCAAATGCCCCTCAGTACACACAAACATGCAAAACCTATTCCTCCCACACCCCCCAGAACCCAACACCCTCCCAAGTACTTTATTATTATTTTCTTCCATTTTGCCTTCAAAATGGTGACAGGAGATGATGTAGCATCACTCCCAGAAGCCATTTTGAAGGGGAAGCAGAGGGAAGACAATATATTTTGGAGTGGTTGGGTGATGGTGCAGCTCTTAGGATGAGAGAATAGGAAATTCTCCTCAACAAAGTTGCCACCCCTAGTTTAAAGCTATTTCTTCCTTGCCCTCACACATTGTTTCTGGGCTAAAAGAACCTTCCCCACAATCCAAAGTGAAAGTGACTGTGCAGACAGTTCCAGTTTCTGGTAGAAAGCAAATATGAAATCTTATTACTTGTCAATAATGCAATGTAGTCAAATAAATACTCAGTATCATTATATATCACCTAGCAAATCCATCACTTGTAGAATTGCACACAGACTGTAAAATACTGTTTGAAAGCAATTATTAACAAAACAAGCATTTCAATAAAATAACATTGTCTGCCCCACTAAAGTATTAATTGATTAGGGAAAATTGAGGAAATATTTAAACATGAAATCATGTAAACATTGTAAATTTTGTAAATACTGAACACCATTAGCCATGGAAAATATTCAGAAATGTTAGAAATTGTTCTTTCCGCACTGTACAGTACCAACTGGTGTGTGTTATGTACAGGCTATTGGAAAATACTGAGTTTACACCTAAATATCTATGTGCCTATTTTGCTTGTCAATATATTATGTGACCTGGATATTAGCCCTTGCTAATGTGAAATACTGATATTTTCCATTAGGAAAAAGAGAAACTGTGTCCCATTGAAAGCATCCACATTGATGACATTAACATGCCAGATAAATATATTTCAAAACATGTTTTCTGAACTTCAGAGAAATAACGTATTTAGAAGTTAAGATTTCAATTTTGTAATAATTTAGAATAGGAAAGTATTCTGCTATACTAAGAAGGATTAATATCTGTATAGGATTCAGCCTTACATTTCTCTAACTTGTTAGACTGTTCAGCCAAGTGATTAAATATATGCCTATTTTTCTGGATTCCCACCAATTGCAAGATAAATGGAAAGAAAGCATAACAAATACTTTTCTCATGCCCCTTAATAAAATATATCTGTAGGCTGGCAAGAAGCCATGGTTCTCATGATGTTTTATGTTTTATGTTTCATGATGTTTTATGTTTCATGATGACACACTCATCTGCCCTAGGCAGAGTGGCCAGTTGTAAAGTATTATGGAAATTGCAGTCCAAAATGTCTGGAAGGCCAACAGTTTTCCATTCATGCTATGGGGCTATTTGAATAAAGTATGATGTTTGTTTTAACTTTATTACACATGTTTATTCAGAAATAAGACCTACAGAATTCAAGAGGGCTGACTTGTACATAAAGACCACAGTATGGTGCAACCAAAGATATGCAGTTTTATGTTCATTTATTGTGCTGAGACAAATTTAAAACATAAAAACAATGAGATGGATTTCCTTTCTGCTTGAAAACTGTTGACTTAAAAGCTCTTTCAATAGATTGATCTCATGGATGAGGGGACCCTTGAAACTGAGAAACAAAAGTTCTGTTCAGACATTCAGAAACTCATGTAATGAGGAGAGAGTGGCAATGCATTAGACATCACCCTCTGGGCTCTAAAGTGTATTACAAACTAAATCTATAATAAAAGTTCTCCATCACACATGTTTGCCTTTGGATGCTTCAGGGATTTCAGTGTCACACAAAGAACGAATAAGGCTAACTAGTACATTGCTACTCTCCTTTCATCAGGAGAATATGAATTCTAGAACAGGGCTAATGAGCAGTCATGATCTGGTGAAAGCCAACAAAAAAGTCCTTACAAGCGACTCACTGGGGTTACTCATATGTAATTATTAAATTAGTTTGATTTGCTTAAACCTTTCAAGTAACCATGTGCTTAAACTATCCTATTGAAATGGCAAATGAAATGGTTAACCTTGGCTGTATTAATTGTTTTAGCTACCATTTCCCTCTCATTTAGAGGAATCTATCTTATGCCCACACAGGTATGGTTAATTTTTAATGTAAATTATTAAATTTGTCTTCTGGATAATTCTGTCATTAAGTCTGTCCAAACATTGCAACAGTGGCTTGATTGTATATTTTGATTGTATAGTAGACAGTAGCGATGTCATTTTCGTGAATGGATTCTCTAAAATAATTTGTTGGCTTTCAGAGTTAAACACAGAACAATTCTAATAATATTAATTGTGTAGCTACTATTTTCCGTGGTGATGTCATCTTGTGTAGCTCCCTATAACTTCCCAAGAATCATTGCAGTTGCTTCATTAAATATTCATATGTTCTGTGCTTAATTAGATTGTTATTGTTTTACTCACATATGTTAGTGGAGAGTCATCAACCCAGCAACAATGGTAATGTTTGCATTGGAGCAAATGTCTGCTTGCCATCTCCTGCTAGATCCATCACTCAAAAGTTACAAAGGATTTGGGTTGATGAATACAAGATTCAGGCTAGGTATTCTGCCAGATGGCCCATAATACTACTAGGTATTGAAAAGGAAATATGTAAAGCCTTGCTGATACAGTACTGCTGTATGTATTATCACTGGAAAATATTTTTATGTACTAAAGAGCATTATAATCATACAGAGGAACTAAAATTTTCACTCAAGTAGGGTTTTAGAGATTTATCTTTTCATCCTGGTCATAACAGCTTGTACATGATGTCTGTAACTTTATTTCCTTCCTAATCCACATGTTTATCACAATGGCTTGATTAAAAAACAGTGGAAACCTGAT
>NC_056522.1:126374814-126375260 GCF_019175285.1 Sceloporus undulatus | reverse complement strand
GACTGATATGTCAAAATTATTTGAGAGAAATATTAGGTTGTGCTTTTAAGGAACCTTTTTGGATTTGCTTAAATTTAGTGGGCAGCTATAGCCCTCCAGATGTTTTTGAACTGCAGGTCATAATCTGTTGTTATTGTTTTGGTGTACCTTCGACTGTTTTTGACTTAATAGTGACCTTAAGAAAACTCAGTGGATTTCTCTGCTGCCACTGCCGCAAGAAGAATGGATGCCAAAGGGTGCCAAAGCAGGCGGTGAAGGGAGCCCTGACAGCCCCCTGGTGGGAGGGAGGGGGGGGGGGGGGGGGGGGGGGGGGGAGAGAGGGAAGGAAGGAAGGAAGGAAGGAGGGAAGGAGGAGGAAGAGAGGAAGGAAGGAAGGGATAAGGAGGGGAGGGGAGAGAAGGAGGAGAAGAGGAATGAGGGACGAAGGACATAAGGAGTGACTGAGT
>NC_056522.1:126329734-126374778 GCF_019175285.1 Sceloporus undulatus | reverse complement strand
AAGGGTGCCAAAGCAGGCGGTGAAGGGAGCCCTGACAGCCCCCTGGTAGGAGGGAGGGAGGGAGGGAAGGAAGGAAGGAGGGAAGGAGGGAAGGAGGAGGAATAGAGGAAGGAAGGAAGGGATAAGGGGAGGGGAGGAGAAGGAGGAGGAGAGGAATGAGGGAAGGAAGGAAAGAAGGAGGGAAGGAGGAGGAGGAGGAGAGGAAGGGAGGGAGGGAGGGAGGGAGGGAGGGAGGGAGGGAGGCATGGCAGGAGAAGCTGGGGAAGCCTTTCCTGCCATGTCAAAAAGAAGCCTGTCAAAACAGGCATGTTGATTCCTGAAAGGAATCCTGAAACCAGCGCAAACATAGTGGGAACCACTGTGTTTGCTGAACCGGTTTCAGGATTCGGTTCAGGAACTGAATCTACAGGTAAGTGTCGGAATGGGCCCTAGGATAACTAATTTCAGAATGCATTGTAAAATGCAGTTCATGTTAGCACCTCTTTCAACCACTAGATGGCAACAAATTCTTGAAGAATATGAATAAAATTCTCTGCACACCAGCTGGAGAAAAGAATTTAAGACAATTGTGTATGTGTGTGTAATCTAAGACACTCCTCATCCTCTATTGTTTAATCATATTGCCCCATCTTACTTGCCAGTCTTAAAAGACAGTCAATGATAACTCCTGTATCTATTTGCCTAATAAATGCAAAAAAAAAAAAAAAAAAAAAATCCTCAAGAGAGGGTAAGTTGCATATCCTACTTTCTAAAAACACATTTCCTCAAAATCACAGCAAGGTATATCTCTGTACAGTAATATTATTTATTGCAGATTACAGACATGTCACCTGATATAATTCTACAGGCTGGAAAACAAGGTTACCAACTGATGGCAGGGGAAGAAGAAAGACAAGGATCACCCATTTCCTCCCCATCCCCAAGAATTAGGGAGTAGGTAGAAAAATAAATTAAGGGCCATATCATATCTCCATCCCACTCCAGACATGCCAAGTTTTGGCTGCGTTTCTAGGGCAGAGGAAGGGAATGTGTGACCCACCAAGTGGTGGACTGCCATTTCCAGCATCCTTCAGCATTGCTTATACTGACTAGGGTTGCAGTCCAGAAACAAAAGAAAGGGCCACCACATGTTGTACTCTCCACATCTAATTGAATAGACCATGTTTTGCTCCCGACCTACAAATACAAAATTGACTGCTGAAATGTTTTTAAAGGGTTGGTAGGGAGGGCTGAAGGAAGGGAACTGATGCATCCCTGTTTGCTTCTCTTGTGCTGCTCCCAGGATTGCTATATCCCTGCGTACCATTTAGACTGGATTGTATGGCAACCCTAGGTACTCCTGAGTAAAGACAAGTGGGTAGGAAAGAGAGAGGAGTGAAAGCAAGGGACAGCATAAATATGCACTCCAGGGATGGCTTTGATGGTTTTTGGCATCATTGGAGGGCACAAATAGGCATCTTGGGGAAACCAGCCATTTATCTTTAACTCAGAGTTTGATACGAGCAGAGAGCTGGTCCGGTGTAATGGTTTGAGTGATGGACTACAACTCTGGAGACCAGGGTTCGAATCCCAGCTTGGCCATGAAACCCACTGGGTGACCTTGGGCAAGTTGCACACTCTCAGCCTTGGAGGATGATGATGGTAAACCCCCTTTTAAAGGAACTTGCCAAGAAAACCTGACCTTGGGTTCCCCATAAGCTGGAAATGACTTGAAGGCACACAACAACAACAAGTGTTGCTAAGAGTTTGGAACATTATTCCTAATTCAGGTTTTCTGAACTTCTTGATTTTTCAGTTCAAGACTGAAAAAAATGCATTAGCTTTACAATTATTATGGGAACATTATCCTCTCTGCTCTTCCATCCTCTCATCTTGGTCCCTTCACATCTGTCCTGCACTCTGTGGTGCCAAAATAATTCAGCTCTTCTCTCACTCTTCTTGACTGCATGAAATAGCTCCTTGGGGTGTCCACCTCTGGCTTCTTGTTGTCTATCTACAGATTCTATACAAGATTCTCATGACATTAGAGGAATGGAGGCTGAAACTGTATAGCACAATGGAAATGGATAAGTTAACCAGTTGGTTAGGGACAGAATATTTGGAAATTTTAAATGTGAAATAGAACCCCAGTTTTGAAGTTTCCTTGAGAAAATGGGGAACAATTGCAACTCTGGGAATAAGGAAGTTGATAATTAAGAATGCTTTGGATCTGAAAAACAAGAAGAAAAAAATAGGAGAAAGAGAAACAACCATGATAACCAAAATAGATTAATAAGCATATATGTGTTTCAATAACAGAAATATTGATAAAGTATCAACAACAAGAATATAACAAGATAGTCAAAATGAGGAGAAGTATATGGGTAGAGGTGACAAGGAGGAAGTTTGTATGAATAGAGAGGTATGTGAGAATAATTGAATAAGAAGGGACTGAGGATGTAAGGTAAAGGTAGCAGGTGTAGAACAAAAGAGGAAAGAAGGAGTTGATTAATGATAGAGATGGAATGGTATTATGATGTCATAATACTGAATGATATGATATGGAAGAGTATGGGTTGGAGGGTAAGAAGGATGATTTGTTTTTATTGTATAAATACACAATTTGTTTGCATGTAGAAATAGATCTTGTTTGTTAATTAAAATTACCTATTGAAAAAAATATTCTATACAAGATTTTCATCTTTATCTTCAAAGCCTTCTATGGCATCACTCCCTCCATCCTCTCTGCTTTTATATCTCGGTACATCCCTGCTTGTGACTTCTGTACCACTGGCTCTACCATCCTTAGGCTGGCTGTGTAGGTCAGTAGACTCCATCTTCTCCTTCTTGCTGCCTGTCTGCTCCCTACCCTCAGAATTGCCTCCTTTGCCAATTGGATCAGAATCCTCTCCCAGCCAAAAGTGGCTCATGGTCCTGGGGTTTCTAGTGTCTGCTTTAGATATTTCTAACATAGATAATAACAAATATTGTTCCCTGCTTATGTCTGTTGTCTACTTTGTACCATTTTCTAAGACTGTAGACCCTCAAGGTAGGAGGAACATGTCTCCTTATGAGTCTAGCTATCAGGTGTGCAGTCTTCCTCTCTTTCTACGACCTCCTATCTTTCCTAGCACTATTGTGTTTTCTAATGCGTCATGCCTTCTCATGATGTGGCCAAAGTATGACAGTTTCGTCATCTTGGTTTCTAGAGAGAATTCAAGCTTCATTTGTTCCAGGACTCTTTTGTTTGGCTTTTTGGCTATACACAGTATCTTCAGTACTCTTCTTCAGCACCACATCTCAAATTAGTTGATCTTTCTGTCCATTTTCTGTTCAGCTCTCACATCTGTACATGGTGATGAGGAATATCATGACTTTGGCAATTCTGATTTTAGTGCTCAGTTGTATATCTTTACACATTAAGGCCCTTTCTAGTTCTTTCATAGCTGCCCTTCTTATTTCTAGTGTTCTTCTGATTTCTTGACTGCAGTCTCCATCCTAATCAATATTTGATCCAAGGTATAGGACATATAGCTATTCCGATTTCCTTGTTATCTAGGTTGAATTTATGTAAATCCTCTGTGGTTATTATTTTTGTTTTCTTTATGTTCAGCAGTAAGCACTGTAGATTTAGATTTAGATTGTTTTAGTTGCTATAAATCGTCTCATTATACTGAGAATGAGAGAAGTTAAAATTGTAAATAAGAAACAGGCTTTCTGGATCTTCCAGTCAATTACCTTGGGTTCATGCCAGTACAAGTACTCTGCCGATTAGAGGTAAGGTTTAAACAAGGAGGTGTGGGATGTCTATGGATCAAATAAATGTTTGTTCTGATTCAGCTGAATGCCAAATACCCTTGAGGTTTGTCAACTCTGTTATGCTGTTGCTTTCAGTGTTTTAACACTGTTAGTTATGAGATAGACTGCATGTGTGGACCAGGTCTGACTGAAAAACAGGTGTCACCCACATTGAAAGATAGATGCATCAAAGAAATCTCTTTTCCTATTTCACTGAATCTAATGGGTGGCATAGTAAAGAATGCTGCATTCCTGGAGAAATTCCAGATATGATTTGCCTGTCACGAATCTGTGTTTTATAGGAATTGTGAAGGCTAGACTGTGCATCTGCTGATGGAATTCAGATTTAAGTATTAAATAACAGAACATTATTTGATTCATGCCAGCTGTCACTCTCACAGAGCATTCTGGAAATGCAAACAGGTATTTTGTGGTTGTGCTTGTGGGAGGGTTTACCCCAAGCAACTACGCCAAAGGCGGTATCACTTATACACACTGTTTTAATCCTGGTACAGGCAAGCATTCTGAAGTGTCAATGATTTCCTTTCTTGTCTTTGTCTTACAGTTGTTTATTTTCTAGACAAATATCTCAGGATTTCTTTAGAGACATATCCTTTACATATCTACAAAAAAAATTCTTAAGAGACTCAAAAATGTCATATAAGTTTGGTTAGATGTACGTCTAAGTCAGAGATAGGTAGTAGACCCCAACATGTTGTAGGGCTGCAACACCCATAATTCTTAGGTAGCACAACAAATGGAAAGAATGATGGGAGCTGCAGTCTAACAACATCTGGAGAACCATAAGTTGCCTACCACTACTGTGCTTCATGGCCAAGACACACGTAGTTTTGAGATTTTTCCAAACATTTGTCTCAGCAGCAAAATAAAATAAACAGAGGGCCAGATGAAACAAATGGTTGGATCACATTCAACCAGAGATCTCAAAGAAGTCTGTCGGGCATATTTCAAAGAGATTAGAGTGAAGAATTAATGGAGAATGGGCGTATTTCACAGGAGATCAGAAAAAAGAAAATATAATACCGCCCCTTTAAAGAAGACTTTCAGATTTACTCACCCATTTCACTTTGCTACATAGTAAGTCATTAACTGAAGTAATAAAATAAGTAATTTAGTAATCATTAAAATACTTGAGTTAATTACCTGCAGGCAATATGACTATTAACAAGAAATAATGTTAAACAAGTTTTTGCTCTTTGATGAAGAGGATTTGAAACATTATCTGCTGGAAAGTTGTCTTGCCCAAGAGTCAACGAAACTAATGGAAACAGCAGAGAGGAACAGCTTTGTACAGGGCTCTGGCTGCCATCTTGTTTGGGCAGAGAATTGGGAGAGGACGCAATTGCCCTGTTGGTACCATGGTAGCTATACCCCTTAGGAGCAGAAGAAATGCATGGTTCTCCAGGCATCAAAGCCAAAGTCTAAGACTTACAGAATTAAGGCTTTTGGAAGGATTTTGTGATGGGATTTGGCACTCTGAAGAATTTGCAATGGGAGTGCCAAGTCTTAATACTACACTACATTTCCCTCTTCATTGTTATCTGTTCTTCCTCCAAGAGAAGGAGAAACGAGAGCTGAGCCAAACCTTGCTGCTTTCAAACTTTCATCTTTAATTGTGTGTGTGTGTGTGTTCCAAAATGGTGAGAGTTTTTTTTAAAAATAAAAAGAGTTAAAGCTGTCTTTCTGTTGGCAGCGATTGCAGAGTTGTTTCTTTTTGCTGCTGTCTGAAGTGATGGTAGTGACATTCCTTCCGTTGGTAGCCACCAATGATCAACAGCCATCTCCTCTCCTCTTGAAGTTCTCTCACAACATTGCTATGCCACTGATGTAGCACGGTTCCGGAGAGAGCCTACAAAAGAAGTATGGTGACCACTCTCCTACCAAGAAAATCTCTATCAAACCATCCTGCCAGTGTGTTTCCAATGGCTGTCTCTCTCAAACTTCCACTGTTTCTAAAACATTGACAAGATGCCTCTCATTTTTGCTCCCTGTGAATGGGGTGGCAAATCTAGGGCACTCCCAGCCCTAAAAAGTAGAGTGGAAGAAAACGTAGGAGAGATTTAGGAAGCACTGCAGCCTGGAACTACATCCAAGAGAATTCAGAATACTGGAACAGAGAATGATTATTAGATTGTTGAGAGAGGTAGCTCTGGAATAGTTCCATAGAGTTTTGTACTGGGAAAGCCACAGAGTACAATTCTACCTCAGAACTGGCAACCACAGGTGCTTGGTTAAAGATTTGTACTATTGCAATTTGAGTACTGTTGTTTAGTGCTAATCTGTAGAGGGCAACAATTCTCCTTGGATAATTTTCTGTATCCAGCCACCTGTAAACCATGTCCAGAGCTTAGAATGCTAAGTTTAAAAATGAATCTCTGCATGTTGACAGTTAGGAATGGGGAAATTACTTTGCTAATGTTTGGCCTTGGAATTTAATTTGTTAATTAACTTAGTAATGGAATCATTAGACTTAACAATGGAATTTCCAGACAATTGTATGTTATGTTGTCAGTGTTGCCTCCTAGTGGGATATTTTGTTATTGCTTCCTGCAAAAAGATGAGGGATACGGTGGCTCAAGTGGTTAAGACACTGACTCTGTTGACTGCAAGATCGGTAGGTTGGCAGTTCAAGGCCTGAGTGCCACATGATGGGGTGAGCTCCTGTCACTAGTCCTAGCTTCTGCCAACCTAGCAGTTTGAAAGCATGCAAATGCAAGTAGGTAAATAGGTACCACTTTGGTGGGAAGGTAACAGTGTTTGGCGTAGTCATGCTGGCCACATGACCACCAGAGCAGTCTTCAGACAATGCTAGCTCTTCATTTTAGAAACGAAGATGAGCACTGCCCCCTCCAGTCGGTTGCTAGACATTCATATCAAGGGACTACTTTACCTTTTTACCTGCAAAAAGGCTCTTATTGTAGTTTTTAAGTTGCTTTCCTATGTTAGGAGCTATCAAGATGTGTTGGAGAATAAAGCCTACAATGTGATTGTTGGCTTGGGATGGTGGGATTCATAGTATAATGCATCTAGAAGCTGGCAGGTTGAGAAAAACTTTCTCAAAAGATAGGATATAATAGGATATTGTTCAACTATGTTTTTCATCACTTGACTGCATTTCTCTTCTTTCTGCCCTTCTCCCACCCATTTGTCATTCAGATATGATGGATTAGTTGTCTGGGTTGGAAAATGCGAATAAAGAATGATATGTTTTCTGTTAAAAGATACTGATCTACTGCAGTACTGAAATGCAAGTTTAATGGCAACAACAAAGATGAGTTGGTGAACCAGTGGTTGATAATTCTTCAGTGTGTGCAAAATACTTTACTACAGAATAACTGCATCCTCTCCACCCACCTGGAATTTAAAAAAATGACCTAAAAAAATAAACGCTAGAGCACATATTTTGCACATGGAGGTTGTAGCAGAGTCCCATGTCCAGTCCCACATCTCCCACTTTCTAACAACCCCTATGCTGCCCAACCCTCCTTATCTTCAGTCCCCCTCTGCAGTGAATAATAAAGCAAAAATAATGAGGCATGACAGGAATAGCAATTGCTGACCAGCAAAGTTACAAAGGGAAGCCAATTAAGTATGTAATCACTGCATTTTAACTAACTCAAACAAAAATCCACCAAACAGTGATTTACTCAATGGCCAACACAGCCACCCGTGCATGTTTTCTGCATTTTAACTAATTACTCCTAATTTCTGTCAGCAAGTTCTCTTTAAAACAAGCAAACAAATTAACTAGTTAAATTGTGCTAGAGGAAGGTGGTGACTAATTAGCAAAAGACTGTATTTAGTTATTTCCAAGCTCTGGCCATGGGGCAACATGATTATAGGAAATCACAAAGGATTACTAGAGGCCTGAAGCCTGTTAATTAATTCCAATTAGAGTAGGCCCACTGAAACATCCATTGAACGGTGAGTCAACATATAGCTAAATCGCATTCATCCATAGGTCTTCTCTAGTTGGATCAATCAATAGGGTTCAGAGTCATGTTGCTACCATCACTTCAGTTCTGGTTATGTAGACATAAAACTCATTTGTATGCTTTGTTTTTAACATGTACTCTTTTAAATTTTATTAGTCACCTTGAGTCTCTATTCAGGGAGAAAGGCAGGAGATACATACATACATACATAAATACAATTCTCAATATTCTCCCCCCCCATTTTTATTTTAAAATACAACCTTTACGATAAAATTATGCAGTTCAATTTTACATTATTCTCATTATTCTCAAACAAGTGCTCAGATCAGTAGGAATGCTGTGATAACTGGTTAAATAATATGGAAATTTAGCTTAAGGGAAAGCCAGCCACCAGCTTCAGTCCAACCAGCAGTGAATTATTAGACAAGCACTCCTTTGGATGTCAAAACTTGTAAATGTTCAATATGTGTGACCTGCAGAATTATTCACCACAAATATTTTTCCTGATCTCAGATTTAGTTTTCCTACTATAGAAAGCTAAACTACATGCTACATTAATAGAATCTTAACTTCTTTCTTATTGCAAAGCAAATATGCATGGGCTGAATCCACATTTGGATCCATGCCTGGGTATGGGAGTTTTGTTTTGTTTTTAAATCTTCATGTGGTAGAAAGGCTGAATGCAGGGGCGTAGCCAAGGGGAGGGGGTTCTTGGGGTCCAGACCCCTCCTTCTATTAGAAAAATGAATGAGGTGTGCTGCTGTGCCGGCGCACCCAAGCCCCATTATAATGGTGGCACTTAGTCTGGACCCCCCCCCCCCTTTCTAAAATCCTAGCTACGTCCCTGCTGAATGTAAGAAAAAATGGTTGGTTGGGGATGGAGAGGCTATTTAGTCCAATCCATCTTAGTGCATGATTGTGGGCAAGAGTCACATGTGGAAAACATACTGAGGAGGGACATGGAGAGGATTAATTCTACTTCCTTGCAAAATGGTATCTAGGGGCAGTGGCCTGGGGCTGAGAAGTGTTGAAGGGAAGAGAATGCTAAATTTGTAGCTAGTTCACTGCTGTCCCCATTCTCCTCACCATGACCCCAAACTGCATGGTTCCAAATATGTATTTGTTTTACAAAGATATGTATGGAATCATACTGGGAAAACACATCGGGGGAGTGGTATGTTCAAGGAAAAAACTGCAAGTGTAGAAGAGTTATATGTTTTCCCCTATCCTAATGACTGCTTTACTTCATACTGCTCTCTGTTTATACCACAAAATAGAAAGAGGAAGCCATGAAGAGAAGTGGGCCATAAATTTGTATATAATGTGGGCATAAGTTCTAAATATGATAGATGAAGCAGACAATACAAAACTGTGCTGGTGTACATGGTATGGAACACATCGTTACATTTTAAATAGAAAAGCAGTATGTAAATGAATAATTCTCCTTTCAATCAGCAAATTTTAGCATCTATGCAATCTTTCCCTCTTCTTTGAGTCTAATGGAGTGTTATGCAACTGTACCAGGAAAAATATTCCACAATTATTGAATTCCATAATTCCACAATCTAATAGTTTTAAGCTTGCTTCTAATTTCCTCTTAAGTTCAAGCAACAAAAAGGAATAAAACTCATCAAACTGAGGCTTACATAAAATGGATCAGAATTTATAAATAATTCTACTGAAATGTGCTACATAAATTTATCCCAAATGTTGCAGTGATCGACAGTGTAGAGTTTCTGCATAAATTCGGTGCAAGAGAAATTGGTGTTGATTGTGAAGTTCTGGAGCTACATAATTGCTCAGATAAACACTTCTCAGCTTTGTTTTCATGTTTCCAAAAGAATGAGGAGTCACTAGGAAGGTGGCTGGAAGTATGAGCCACTGGAAACTTAAACTGAAACAGAATACATCTTGTTATGGTTTATTTCTCCTGAAAGTTATCCTTTAATAATCAACATTCTAAAGGTGGCTTATAAAAGAGTAAATGTCCAAATATTACCAAACAAAAAAATCAACAGTGAACCAATAAGCAATGAACAATCAATCAACTATTCCATAAACATTTAGGCTTTGGCTCTCTGCTCTCTGGGAGGCTGTCCCAGGGGACATTGGATATATTGGCCCTTTCCATTTGAAGAAGAAGAGAACATTGGGCTCCCTTTGTTTATGGTCGTGCAACATATTTTGCAACATTTACTTCCTTGGAATTGGAGCTCTAACATCTGCAGGATTTAAAAAGAAAGGGGAGTGACACAGATCTGCAGGGAAGAAAGGGAAGACCAAGGGATGCTTTGGATCTGCAAGAGTCCAGGCCTTTTCAGTCATCAACGACATGCCCAACACTAGGGGGAAAAAAATTAAATTAGCCCTCGCTTGGCATGAATAATTTCCCTCTCTTTTCCTGCAGTGAGAAGGAAATGAGTCAATAACCTCCAACTCCATACAAGCCCTTCTGTCCCTAACTGTTCTGCTCAGGTCCTACAGGTTCAGGGCCCTGGACTCCTTGAATGAGTCTATCCATCTAGTATATGGTCTTCCTCTCTTTCTACTGCCCCATCCCTTTCCTAGCTTTATTTTTTTCCCTAGCGAGTCATGTCTTCTCATGAAGTATGGCCCCATACAGACAGGCCAAAATAAAGCTGCTTCGGGTCACTTTGCAGGTATGTTGTTTAAATGATGAGAGTCCGGAAACCACGTCAAATTCTAAGAGTCCGGAAACCACGTCAAAGCCACATTCCAGCGTGGCTTTGGCGTGGCTTCCGGACTCTTAGCACACATGCATCATTTAAACAGCATACCTCCAAAGTGACCCGAAACAGCTTTACTTTGGCCTGTCTGTATGGGCCCTAAGACAGTTTCAGTTTAGTTATCTTGGCCTCCATGTAAAATTCAGGTTTTATCTGTTCAAAGACCCATTTATTTGTCTTTTTGGCTTGTCGTGCAGGTAAATTAGAAGAAAAGATGCTAAAGAAAGTGTTATAGCAACAACCTGACTATAGTGCCTCCCACAAGCATTTTCATCCTTTGGAATGTGTGTGTGTGTGTTCAGAGGAGGCCCTTGTGACTTGCCAGATGTTTGCAGAGTGATCATTCATGAGGAACCATGTAAGAGAATAGACATCTATCTGTTAGAAGAATGCTTTTAAGAATTATGATCCAAGTAGGAGAACAAGTAATATGTACACATGTGGAATTAATGTTCTGCACTTTCACATACAGCAAAAATAGCCAGCCAGCCAGCTAGCTCCATGGGATATCAATTAAAATCATAGGTCTGATTGTACAATGTGTTCTTAGCTTCAGTTTCAGAATGTCTGTTAAAGAGATGGCATACAACTTTCATTTACAATAGACTACTGCAGTTCAGGTATTTCTTCAAAACCATGAAGTCATCATCATCATATTGTGATTGGACAGGTCATTTTCAATTATGCATGAAAAGAGGAAAGTTTTGTTGAAATGTTAAATCCCAGATGTCCTGGCTATTCCTACCAGCAATGATAATATCTTCAAAAGAAACATTTAGTTTCCTATCCAGGACTGGTCATCCAGACAACTGATCTAGTTGCATACTAAATAGGCTGACCCTGTTTACTGCATCTTGGGATCCACATATTTTGGCCAGTGATTCCCAGAACATTCCAGAAAGTCCACTATCTATAGGGGTAGGCATGATCCAGAGCTCTAGGAGCCAATTTGTGGCTTCTAGGAGCCTCTGTAGATCACCCTAGTCCCCAAAACTGAAAATGAAAATGACTGGAAGTCGACTGCTGGCATGGGAGAAATGCTGATTGTGACAGGAGAACAGCCAAGCTAGACAGGCATAAAAAGACTATAAAAAGAAACTTCTTTGTCATAGGTTTTCTTAACTGAGGTATGGCTGTTTTTGTGAGGGTAATATTATTGTCTATAAATGGGTAAAGAAACTTGGGAAATATCACTGGAAAATATAATTGTCTATAACTAGGTCAGGATTGTTGCTGAAAAATGTTGTGTGTGGGACAATGAAACTTCCCTTTCATGTGATGGGTGGCTAATCTCTTGCTACTTACAGACAGCCACCTAATCTAAAAAAGGAATTTACCAGCAATGACAGGCTACATAACAGAGACACACAAACCCAAGGAGCAGACTGCAATTAACCCACATGCCCATGCTTTCTCCACATCTACCCAGCACACATCACAGGGCTTACTGATTCAGTTGTGAACCTTACAGCAGACATATGTTATCACCTCCCAGCAGTGCTCTTCTGTTTTCTGCATAAGACAAGTGAATTGTTAGGCAAGAGCAGCAAGTAAACACTAGAAAGAGCAACATTCAGAGATCAGTGGAGAAAAATCACAGTGTGTGTCCCTTGACATTTTACAGACATCTTTAATGCTGCTATTGTCTAGCAAAGGTCTCTCAATGAAATTTAGAGCTTATCAGAAGAGCAAGCATATTCATTTAAGGACCAGGAAATTACAGAGGAAGACTAGACAGTAAAACTGATGAACTGAATTATATTCACCAAATCCAATCTATTAGCAGAGGTATAAACAGACAATGGCTTCATGGCATGAATACACGTATTAATACAAGAGTCCTTGCCACTCTACATATAACAGAAGCACTCTTCTCAGAGAGAGTTGTGAACCAAGAGAAACTGACTTTTGGTAAGCAAATTTGTTGCTTTCACATATCAACATCAACAAATCAACTGTTTTATTTGAACTGTTAGAGGAAAACTGAGGAAAGCAAAAAAAAAATAATACAAAAATTAGGAAAGGATATGGATAGTTGCAAGACAAAAAATTTAGAGATTTTGACCTTCCACGCTTAGATGTTCATGCCTCTGTACAATTTTTTTGCATAATTAGCTGCATGGAAAGAGACTTGCATGTAGATTAGACTCTCAGGATGCATTTTAGTTTCCTTTATACATGTTGTTATGTGACTTCAAGTCGTTTTCTATTAACAGCGACCGTAAGGTCTTCAGAGGACAAAACTTAGCCTTGAAGAAGATAAAAGCAAACAAGCTCTGAAGAAATCGTGTCAAGAAAACCATGTGATAGGTTTGCCTTTGCCTCCTTCTGAGACTGAGACAGTGTGATTTGCCCAAGGTCATCCAGTGGGTTTCCATAGCTGATGATTTGAACTCTGGTTTCCAGAGTCATAGTCTAACATTCAGACCACTATGCCATGCTTGCATGAACTGCTAGATAAAGAAAAAAAAAATTATCTGGCTGATAGTAAAGATCTCAGGATGCTGGCCCTAGAATGCAAGCAAGAAAGACTTTAAAAGCTGCTCAAATTTGCCAGCTTTCTGCATTTAGTCTAGAAATAATTTCTTATTTCCTAGTTCTTTGTCCACTAAAAGCATAACTAGAAGTTATGGGGAATATGTGAGATGTGCCCACTTACATTTCTCTGGCAATGTTTTGTGATGCAGACTATAATTAGATAAGATTTGTTTTTAAAAAAGAGAGAGAAATACAAGATAGTCCATTTATTTGCATGTACCTTTGTACTATGTCCCACAAACATCAGTGAACAAAACAGAATGGGCGGGGGGATGCTTAATGCAATGGTCTGACATATACTTTGAGGCATCACTGGAGAGATGTGAGTCAGTGGTAGTTGTATCTTCCACATAATAACATCTAGAGAACCTTTAGATTAAAATATTGGAAAAGGTTCTGTGCAAAGTCTAGATTTGTTCATACAAATACCATAAGAGAGGTGGTAAAGTCTTCCCCGACTATAATATTTTGAACTGTGAAGCTTACATGACTGGACCTTCTTCCATTTTTTTAAAAAAATCCTCAATCAGTAGGAAATTTTACATGAGGGAGAAGGGTACTGCTCCCGGCTTTATCTCAACATGCTATATTTCTGCAGGCAAAGTGTGTGTGTGTTTTTTGGTGGTGTTAGATATTAATTCAATTGTGGGAATGCAGACAAAAGATATGTTTATCATCTCTTGAGTTGTCTCATCTGCTGCTTGGGACGAATAGGTCCTACAAGGGAGCTAAACATTTAGGCTTCATATGAGAAATGACCTAACCACAAAAGCCCTTGCACAAATGATGTTGTATAGATTTTGGTGGTGGGTCTTTTTGCCTCTGAATTCTTTTAAGGATAAGATCGATGAACACAGAGCCACAGAGCTTTTAGATACAGTGAATCATGACTTTTATTATATGTTGTACGATTCAGGGTTATGATGACCCTTGAAGGTCCATCCCAGTCTTACTATCATGTGACATAAAATAACTTGCCTAATGTCATTTGGACTCTTAAAGAATCCTCTCTCTAAATCAACACTTTCTGAATTGAATGGGCCACATGACTCAGTGCCACCCATGCTGGTAGGGAGATTCTAGGAGGGATTGTAGTCCAAAGAGCAACTTTTCCAAGCTGTGCCTGCTTTCGGTCCATAACAATTCATAGTAATCATAGATATTTGTACATATTCTTTGCCCCATGTCTACTCCAGATGGGTAACAAAGAGAAGCTGCTTTTTGATGGTTGTCAGATCTTGTACAATGAACACCACCTGAATTATTGGCCAGAGTCACAACCTGGTTTCGAACTCAGATAAGGAGAGGTTGGATAGCTCCACCAGCCCCATGGCACTGGAGGCAGATGTTGGGACCATCATCATGAGCAAGAGCCTGGGCTCTAACTTAGGTGGGGTACAGACCGTCGCCGCCGGCTAGTCCGTGGCGGAGCCGGAGCCTCCATACGGCGCGGCTCCACTGCGGACTGAAAAAGAAGCTCCAAAATGGAGCTTCTTTTTCCGTTGCGTTTGCGACGTAGCGAGGCGCCAGGGGCGCACTCGCTACGTCACAAGCGACGCGACGCATACGGACGCTCAGCGTCCGATATGCAAAGATGGTGCCGGCCATGTAGAAGGGCCGGCGCCATCTTGTACGGACGGAGTCCGTACTAGGCCCAGGGGCGTCTATAAGAGACGCCCCTTTTTTAAAATGGGACGTCCTCCGGACGTCCCAAAGGGCAATATAGAAAGCCCCCTAGATTCTGTTGTCATTGCCATTATGTGGCTTCAAGGTGTTTCCGACTTGTAGTGATGCTAAGGTGAACCTATCATAGGGTTTTCTTGCCAAGATTTGTTCAAAAGAGGTCTGCCATTGCCTTCCCCTGAGGCTAAGAGAGTGTGACTTGCCCAAGGTCATCCAATGGGTTTCATGGCCAAGTGGGGAATCGAATACTTGTCTCCAGAGTCATAGTCCAACACTCAAACTACTATGTTATTTACTTGCTTTTTTCTTACTACCCCATTTTTCCTCCCATGAGCTGAAGGAAACATGGCTCTTCTCCTTCCCACTTTCTCCTCATAGCAGCACCATGAAATAGGTCCATCTGAAAGAGAGGCCACCTAGCTCACTGGAGACTTGAATGTGGGCTGTCCCAGTCCAGCACACAAACCAGTACACTATAAAGACTGCCCCTCAGCACAGCATCTATGACATTCATCCCCAGCTTTGTCTTAGACTGGCTGGACAGCCCCAGCTCCAATATATAATGGCCAGATCACATCCCATGTCCTGGAGAATGATGAAGGGCTCTTAATCCCAAGACCTATACACATTGGGACCTCTGTAGTAAAAATAATAATTTCTTTCTTTCCTACCTCTCCTCAAGGCTTGAGGCACAGGGTACAGGTTTTCTATTAAAATAGAAAACACAATTAAGAACACATAAACACACTTAAAATACAACACTATTATACCATTCTCAGAATACATATACAATAAAAGTTATAATTTAAAACTGATTGGGTAGAGATATGTCTTTAAAGCTGTTTTAAAAGCAGCCAGCAGTTTCATCTGTCATATCTCCTCTGGCAGGTCATTCCACATTCTAGGGGAAGCAGATGAAAAAGTCCTCTGGGAAACCATTGCCAGTCTAGTCCTGGCCAGTTGGACCAAACATTTCCCAAAGGATCTGAGGGCAGATTGTATGGGATAAGGCAATCCAGTATATAACCTGGACTGAAACCATGTAGGGCTTTAAAAGTAATAACCGACACTTTGTACTTTTCATGGAAACTAATTGGCAGCCAGTGGAGTGATTTTAAGATTGGTGTGATGTGATCACTCCTGGATGTACCTGTAATCACTTTGGCTGCCATATTTTGCAACAGTTGGAGTTTCCAAACTTTGTACAAAGGTAGCCCAATGTAGAGCTACCAATGTAGAGTTCATTGCAGAAGTACAGCCTTGAGGTTACCAGCAAGTGCACTACTTTCTTTGGGTCCTCCAATTTTTGGAAGAGGGGAAGTTAGCATATCGGCCAAAGCTGATTACAATCACATTCATCTCAGCTGACATTTGGAGCAATGGATCCAGGATCACTCCCAAACTGCGAACATAGTCTTTTGGGATAGTGTAACCCCATCCAGAACTGGTTGACATACCTCCAGCCCCAGATTAGGACCCTTGGTAGTAAGCTCCTGTGTCTTGACTGGATTCAGTTTTAATTTGTTTTCCTTCATCTCTTCCAAGCATTCATTGAGAGGAGACACACTATCCTTAGCTGAGGTTGTTTCTAACAGCATGAAGAAGAATATTTGGTTATCATCAGCATACTGATAGCACCCTGCTCCATGCCTCCAGATGATCTCTCTCAGCAATTTAATGTACAGTGCACCCACATTATACGCGGGTGCGCTATACGTGGCTTTGAGTTTACGTGCTCAAGCCGCGGAGAGCGCGCAGGGCGCAAGGGGCAGCGTGTCTCATTTACATGAATGGGGCGTGTGCCCATGCCGCCACACCGCTGCGTGCATGAGCCCCATTCAAATGAATGGGACCCCAGCATAGGCGGAATTCACCTTATGTGGGGGTGGGGCGGTCTGGAACAGACCCCCAGTGTAAGACAAGGGTCCACTGTAGATGTTAAACAGCACTGGGGATAGAAAGGCACCTTGTGGTGCACCATATAGCAGCATGTTTTTTTTTTTTTTTTGAGGAGCAGCTATCCCCAAGCACCACCATCTGGAACCAGCCAGAGAGACGGGGCTGAAACCCCTGCCACACAATGCCTCCGATTCTCAACAGCCACCCCCCCCAGGCATTCCAGAAGGATACCGTGGTCAATGGTATCAAATGCCACTGAGAGGTCTAAAAGCACCAACAAGGACACGCTCCCCCTGTCAGTGCTAAGATGGACATCAACCAATAAAGCAACGATAGGAGTTTAAACTCTGTAACCTATTCAGCTTGAAATGGGTTCAGGTGGTGTGTGTGTGTCATCAAAAACTGCCTGGAGTTGAAAGGCAAGATTTTATACTGGTTTGTATCTACTAAGGTCCAGAGGATCTAGGGAGGAATTTTCCAGCAGTGGTCTAACCACTGCCTCTTTTAAACAGGATGGAAAATTCCCCTCCCTGAGAGATGCTTTGATAATACTTTTTATTCAAAGCCTAATTGCATCTCCTCCCTGGATGATCAGTCAAGAGGGACAGGAATCAAGAAAGAAAGTTATCGTCTTTACTTGCCCCAGCAGTGTGTCTACATCAACAGTGCTCACCAATTGAAACTGATCCAGTGTAATCCTATTCACAGAATCACTGGGTGCCTCATTATTGACTTCCACTCCAATGGTGGTATTTAAGTCAGCTCTTATGCAAGAGATTCTATCTGCAAAATGGTTATTAAAAGCGTCACAACAAGCTACTAAAGGTTCTAAGGGGGATGGATGCCTGAGCTAGACCTTTCACTACCGTGAACAGCTCAGGTGGGTGTGAATTCTTCTTTGCTGCACTTATTGACACTTTATAGGAACAAAGTTGTTCTCTATATTGCTTCTTGTTGCACAGAAGTCATGTTTTCCTCCATGTGTGCTCCAGTCATCAACCTTCTTGTTTCAGTTCTCTCAGGTCTCTATATACCATGGAGCTTGTTTACGCATAGGTTGGAGAGGACATTTGGGGGCCACATTGTCAGTATCCCTGGTTAGGTTTTGGTTCCATTTATCAGCCAGCACTTCAACAGGGTTGTCGGTGATGCTTGGACTCCCAAGAGTCCACATTCCTGTCTAAACCTAGGAATGTCCCTGGAGGGACTTGCAGAATGGAGGGAGAATACTAGGCCGCAGGCCTGCCTCTTTTAAATTTACTCTGCCTCAAGAATGGGGAGGTATCTTGGGAGAGGTGATCTGTTCCTTGGAGCAAGAATGACTCCCAGGTCAATCTTCAGTTGACTCACATGGGGTTTTCTCCAAATGTGCTAGCTTGCAAATTCCTTGTTGAAACCAGTCCAGGACAACCTTTGGCTTCCCAACAGTAGAACTGGGGTTCCTTGGAATCTTTTTAGGGTTTCCTCAGATGCTTAATGGCAGACAAACTTATCAGATCATATGGGACAATGATTTTCTTTGAGCTCTGCAGTCCACAGGGATTCCAGGGCAATTCCTGAGGGTCCAGGTATCAAACAATCTGAGGTGAAAAGAGATATTGGTACAATGTCTGAAAATCACTAACATAGGCTAGATGAACTCCTATTAAATATCTGTACTGGTTGGTTTGAACTAGCACATACTCTAAGAAGCTAACAGAGCCTACTTGAAGAAAAAAATCTGTTAATTATGAAAAAAGGGGAAATATTTATGTTTTAAAAATTCAGTGTACTAGACATGAGAAATCAAGGGGAATAAATGTCAAATCAAACGCATCTGATAAATTCACGAAGAATCATTACAGAGCTCAGAAAAGTTATAACCTCCAGAGTACAACCTCCAGAATTTCTTGGACATGCTGACCTGGAGATTCTAGGATTTGTTGTCTGAAAAACTAAACTAACAAAGCTTCACATTAGGGCAAGGACAAGGATTTGTATCCAAATGTGTGATCTGACTGCACAGAAAGGCAGACATTCTATTTGTGATGTCTGCCAGATCAAAGTGAGAACCATCGGATGCCAAATCTGCATATGAGTTTCAGCCTCCATCTCCTGACTCAGAATTAAGGGAGTTGTCAATTCTCAAAGATTCTTGAATCTGCTTTCATCATTTTGTTTTAATCACTTTGAAATCTGCTTTGAGTCTAAAGATGGTTACAGTCTAAGGAGGGCTTGCTAAAGTAGTCTTCCAGCTTGAATACTTTAAAATCATTGTTTTCCTCTGTTTTATTATTTGTCAATGTAACCTAACTGTGATTATGGAAATATGTTTGTGAAGGAACTTGACACATAAGTGGACTTTCATTGTTCTCTTTGGTCCTTATTAAGAAGAATCACAGACTTTAATTGAATCAGTGGGCAAACAGCTGCATCTCTAGTGCCTTTAAAATAGGCTAATTAAATAAAAGCAACTATTTCCTTCTACTCTTCTCCCTATCCTTCAGTTGCACCATCTTCTCTCGGCAGAGTAGCAAGTGGAAGAGAAACAAAAGAAAGAAACCCAAAACAGCTGAGCACATTGTTGGCTCAGTTTTCATTTCTCAACAAACACTGTATGTGCTGTTCAGAAATAGAGAAGGGTAACATTTGGATTTGGCCTTGGTGTGCTGTTCAGAGACCAAGCAAAGCCAGGAGAAGGCTCTTTGGGAACCAATAAGAGAGAGAATTCCTGATTTAATAACTTTGGAACATCTGAAACAAACGTAAACCAAAATAAAGCTTCTATGTTTCCACCAACAATCTTAGAAAAATTGATATTACAGAAGCCCATCAGGGACTGATAGATTGCTTTTCAGCTTGCAGGTGCATGAAAATAAAGCAGCAGAGTGAAGTCAAAGGCTTTCATGGCTGGCATCTATAGGTTTCTGTGGATTTTTTGGACTATGTGGCCATGTTCTAGAAGAGTTTATTCCTGACATTTTGCCTGCATCTGTAGCTGGCATCTTCAGAGAAAGCAGCAAGGTTTAGAACCATTCTCCATTTCAAGGGTCCTCTTCCCACTCTGCTGCTGCTGCACCTGTGTGACTTTACCATCAGCTGTGTTTAGGGTTGCCATATCCCGCCTGTGGGTGGGACTTTCCCGGTTTTGGGTGGGCCTGCACGGTCCCGCCCCTGTTTGGCCCCACCCCCGGGATTTCCCCCGCCCCCGGGCTGAGGGGAGGATTCCCTCCCTGCTTGGGCTCCGCCGCTGCTGCTGCCGTCATGGCGAGGCCGGGGCCCAGGCCGGGAGGGAAAGCCTCCCCTCAGCGAGGCTCCTATTCAAATGTAGGACACACAAAAATGTGTCCTACATTTGAAAATTTTGTCCTACATTTGTCCCGGTTTGGAGGTCCTGACGTATGGTAACCCTAGCTGTGTTATACAGTACCTCCAGAAATAGCCAGCTCTGATGTAATGTTAACTGCTGATTTTTTTCCTCTCATGTGAGCAGAAAGATACAGAAAATGTATGCAGAGTTATTCCCAAGCTCAAAAGATAGAAAACTGGTGCATAAAGGTATGCACTATGCCTAGAGTTCATCCACAGAGGGGAAAATTAGTATATCCAGTGCTTCCATGAGATTTTATTCCTAAATGCCACTGGAGCAATCAAGCTGTCTCCACTGATGCCAAATTTGCTTATGTCATGTAAGGGCGGAGTGGAGATGTGGAAGGGATCAAGCCATCTTGTCTCTTCTTGATTGGAAGCACATTTGTTGGGCACAAGTTCTGGAAAATGTGTGACACCTACCACTTTTCATGATCTTGAAGCTTTAAAACCATGTCATCACACACGGCTCAAAATGACTCATCTCATTTCAAGGAATGAGGAACAAAGCTTAGTCTAGGATGGAGAAAACCTTCAAAAGACAAAATGAATGGTCCTTCGCAGCATATACTTATGCAAGTAAGAGATATATAGGAAAAATGTAAAAACAAACTACAAGATAGTTTCAGCACTGCATATATATTATTTGATTACTCAGCAATGGTGCTTTGCATGTCTCATAGTTTCCATCCATTACTGAATAACATTGGTCCTAGTTTCATGCTATAGCAATAGCAATAGCAAGTACATTTATATACTGCTTATCAGTGAACTAGCACTCCTTAAGAAGTTTGCATGTCTAAGCCAATTGCCCTCAACAAGCTGGGTATTCATTTTACCGACCTATGAAAGGATGGAAGGCTGAGGAATGCAGAGTTAAGTGTCCTTAAAACAATGACTTTTATTGGGCACACACCTATTTCAGGTGACAGTTCACCATTTATAGGGTCTCCTTGCCATTTGGTGTTGCCATTATGGGGTAGGGGCAAGGGCAAGGGTACAGTACAGGCTATGATTTGAGACTGTGCTGATTTAAAGTTTTGTAACAGGTCTCACTTTTGCAATTTAGTTATTAACACCATAAACTGCACTGAGTGATTGGCCTCATATTTACCTGTACTTGAAAAAAGATGTTTGCTTGGTATTGCTATTATTCACTACATAGATATTTATATAGAACAATCTTTTTATAATGAATTTGCTTACTTCCTGGTTCTGTGTATTGTCTCTTGTGATTATGGCATAATCTCTACCTCGATAAAATGTTTACAATTAATTGGTTTTTAATAGTATTTGATATTGTTACACATTATTTGTTATTGCTGAATGTGATGCCCATTTTCATATTGTGATTTGTGTGGTATCAACCAAGATTATGCATTAGTCACTATTTTTGCCACTTTATAATGTAGATTTCTTTGATAGGGACAAAATAGAAACCAATCCACCCTGCCACATGTATCATTTGCCTTTCATGTGAATCACTAGTGCCTTGCAAGCCTGCTCAGGAAGTCTGATGCTACATTGATATTGCAAAGACAAAAGATAGGTCTTCAAAAAGGCAATAATGAAAACACTGGAATTCAATATTCTAGCAGTGACATTATTTGGCTTCACCAATTTTAGAGGAAGCAGTTAATGTGAAAATAGCCATTGGGACCATTAAAGATGTGAGCCCCTTCCTCTTTGCAATCTGAAGTGGTAGGAGGTCTGGAGTACTGGTTTGACATGATTACCTAGCATAATCCAGAAATATTTAGAATCAGGGCCTTGGATAACTGATATTCTGATAATGATAATTATCAGAATAATTCTACTATCGGAATTATGGAACTGAAACTGGAGGAAACTGTGCTGCTGTACACTAGATTTGGTGCACATGGATGGTTGTGAAATGAAGAACGGTTATGAATCAACGCTAGTGAGCTAGGTTATATAACACTTTACCTTTTGTTTTTCTAAACATGAAAAATGAATGATGTAATCATCTTACTTAATTGCACACTCTTTTTAAATTATTTATTTATTTAAATTATTTCTTGTAGGATTTAGGAATATATTAAGAGTTCAGCCAGCATCTTGTCTTTGCTCAAGCAAGTTGTCTCTTCCATAGGACCTGTCCAGGGTTCTGAAGAATCTGTCTGTGACCCATTCTGTTCCCTGGCCCTAGTTCTTGACCTGTTCATATATGAAACTGTCCTTGTCTTTTGCATCTTTTATTTTACTACTACTCCTGATGAATGTTCAACTTACTTCCTCCTGTATAAGAAGCAGATTACAACCTAAGTTATTAATTTATGGATCTCCCATTTTCTTAGGTTAATGCATATAGGTTAGAACATTACTCTTCAGTATTTCAGGAAGAACATCTTATTTCTTCCATGTCACACCCGCAGCTTGATTCCCTATCTATTATAGATGAAATCTTTGGAGTTATTGTGGGACTCCAGGGTGAGCAGCTCTAGCTTTGGGCCACAATTGCCATTGGTGGCACTGCCTTCTTCTAATGGGTATGATTGAAAAGGATGAGGGTTATTGCTGACTTTGTGCATATAGCTTGTTGTGGTGGGCTCTGTTCTTCATGTGAAATTGTTACATATGGTTAAGAATAGGCTTCTCTATACCTCTAACATGCCTCTAAACCATATAATAAGGAATGGTTTAAATCAGACTGAAGTGTCTGCCTCTGGTTTCATTCTGCTTTTGCCCAAAATGATGGGCAGAAGGATGGCATAAGGCCATCTGATTCAACAGAAGGGACAGGAGCCAGGTACAGAGGTGAGAGAGATATCAGCATTACATAATTTTCTCAGACAGAGTTTATCTTCTGCATCCTGCCATTGTAAAGCCTTCATAAAGGAGCATGGAATAGCTCTCAGAAATGTGGGGTGCAATATATTGTTACAGGACTTGAAGTAAGGCTTTTGCTATCTCTTGATTGTTTGGTGGGAATGAGGGAGTCAGCAAAATGTGGTTCACATCATCCACTGTCAAAAGTAGTGCAGGCACAAGGGTAGGGAGAAATGCTATTTTTCTGTGTCCCTAGAAATAACGGGGCATGTGAGAGAGGAACATCAGCCCAATTTACTTTTATTGCCAGTTGACTTGAGGGTATGCAGGTTGGAGGTTCCCTTGGTTCATGGAAGCTCTCACTCAAAAACAGCCATCAATGCCAGGTAGTAAGAATAATGATAGAGGGTCTCAGTCCATCTTTCTGGCAGACAGACAATGGCATGACTGGGCCATCAGACTGGCATACCTTCCCCTTTAAGTCGGAGAAATTTTATCCAGAGGAAGGTTTTTAATGTTAAGCAAAGTCTCTCATGGCATTAAATACTGTCTACTTTATACTTCATTGCCTTACTGCAGATTCTGGTTCATTATGTATTGAAAGTGTTGCCCTTCTTTCTCCAGTTTTTCTTCCAGTGGTGAAGGCAATTGTGAGACCTGACCACAAATCTTGTGCACTGAAGTCTTTTTTATTGTCTGGCTTGACTTTTATATAATATAGAGTATTCTATAATTTATTCTACATATAGAACTGGAATACTTCCTTATAAACAGGTTACATTGTTTTGTTGTGTCATCATTGCAGACTGTTTCTAATGAGAATGATTTCATTCTACAAAGGCTGCTAAATGCTATTCAATTTGGGGAATAGTCATACCGTGACAGGGGAGTCTAGAAACCTTAATATTTCTCACATATGAGGCAGAAGCTTGGAAACTTTAATGGAATTTGTTTCAGATGTTCCACATTTGCTAACCTGGAAATGCTTTTGTAAATGAATTTCTTGGCTCGATTTGGCAAGCCTTTTCAAACCAATTGAGTTTCAAGTTTGGAAGCATCTAATGGATGTTTTCCCAATTTGCCATCTTCCTGCAGAGTTTTTATCAATCAATCTTCATTTGTAAAGGGGGAGTAAGTACACTTTTGAACCTTTTTTCTATGACCAGGATTATTCATAACTTGAGTAAGAGAGTTTGCTTACTGGCAGCTGCCACTCTGAATGATGAATAAACACACAATGGTTACATAAATGAGAGTTCAACAATGACTTATTATCCAGATTTATCAATACATTAATTGAACTCTTCAAATAATATACTTGCTATCATAGTATCTTTGCAACATGCACTGTTGGCAGTGTTGTACTAGAGTCTCTGGGTCCATGGCACTGAATGCTAAGACTTTTGATAAACAGGTATGATGAAGTCAACCTAAGGCCTAGTGTAGATTTCAACTAGAGTAGACTCTTGTGTCACCAGTAACATGGGTAAGTTAGGGATGGGAAGACTCCAGGGTTTCATTTCGGTAACCTCTACTAAATGAATTTCTGCACTGCATCACCATAGCTCTGGTGTGGAAACCTACTGGGTGACCTTGGGCAAGTCATACACTCACTGCCCCAGAGGATGGCAATGGCAAACCCCCATGAATAAACCTACAAAAAAACCCCCAACAACAAACAAAAACAAAAAACAAAACAAAACAAAAAACCACACAAACAAAACCCAAAACAAAGCAAAACTGCCTTAGCGTTGCCATAAGTTGGAAATCACTTGAAGGTACATAACAACAAATCACCATAGCTTCCATTTTGGCACTGGAAGTGATGCTAGATCACTTCTGATTGTTTTGAGGGGCTTCTCTGTTGTTTTGAGGGTGAAAGGAATAATTGAAACTGCATTATTCAGTGATGTCTGGCCCAGATCAATGCTTTTATTTATTTATTTATTTTATAGTTGATTTTTTTTTTTGATAGCCCAGGCTGAAGGGCAATGACTGGCCCAAAGTCACCCAGACAGCTCTGGTTGACCAGGGATCTGAGCCTGAGTTTCCCAATCCAATACTGTAACACAGTATGCCACACTGGTGATTGTGTCCATGCCCTACTATATGCAGATTGTCTACACATGTCCTACAACAAAGCTTTCATAGTGTGATCACAGGATTTCTGATTGTGTGTTTTTATGTAAGTGTAGATAGGATGCATGTTTGGGAAGAGGGTGGGCCCATGTCTCAATAAGGCAGGAAGATCCATCAGAATGGATACCTTCCAGATGATATTGGACTGTATCCTCTCACCAGTGGCTATGCTGGGTATTAGAGGTACAATTCAGCAACATCTGGAGGTACACAAGGTTTTCAACCCAGCCTTAAAATGAAGGATATCATGGGAATGAAACAAAGGTTCAAGAGATTCTATTATTCCATCTTTATTTTCAGCCAACATTACTTTCACACAGAAACTATGAATTGATGTGGAAGCAATGCAAATTGGTGGCAAGCAACTTTTGATGTCACTGAGTTTTTATTATTCTTGTAGTTTCCACCTGTTTTTTTGTTTTCCACGATGGGGGGGGGGGGGGACACCCTGTCTTTTCCATAATTGCTTGAAGTGTGGAATTGCCATGTGGAGCGGAAATAATCCAACGGACTTTAGTCGCTTTTCCAGTGAAACTAGTGGCTTGCATTCTAAAACATATTTTATATAAACACAAATATTAATAGAGATATGCCACAAATTGAAAACAGAACACATTTTTGAGAAACACTATGGGCCAACCAGCCAACTATATGGTTTTATTTATTTTTTTAAATCCTTGGAATGGTCTTAGGTTGAATCCCTAAATATAATTATTTGGAAATAATTCTCACTGAACACAGTAGGAGTTCCTTCTTGGATAATCAGGCACAGACCATTGGGTAGTAGAGGATACTCTAGGTGGATGGGACTCTCTGGTTGTGCTTACATTCAAGGGCCTGATTAATGACCTTAGTAACCCTTTGTGGAGCAATGGCTAACTGGAGTTGTACTTTTTGCTCCTGATTCTGTGTAAGTGGCAAGCCACCACAGTGATCCCACAAAATGTGTGGGCTTTGGCTTTTCCAGATATTCTCATAGCTAATTTTTAAGCTTTTCAGGCTTCTACGTGCATCCAAACAAATTTATGCCCAAAAGACAGGGTGGGACAACTCACAGGTCCTATTGGGTGTTGCAGCATGCCAACAATGAATCACGTGAGAAAGGAATATGTATGACCTCCTTCTACACATGCTGAAAGAAGGCATGGGAGACAGATATACTGTGTGGATTAACCTTACTCCTGTTGTTATGTACCTGAAAGGCCAGTCCTTTGCTCACCCAGAACATTTTGGAAGGAGCTGTATACACAAACCAACACACTCCACCATATGAGAAAGGACACTGACCCAGGGAGGGAAAGAGAGAGGGCTTTATGCCTATATTTTGGTATGCACATACATCTTCTAACACACTGTGAATGTGAAAAGATAGGGGTATGTGGAGGAAGATAGTAACGCTTCTGGGGGCATTAACAACAGGAAGCACAGTTGACCTGTTCAGCCACATGACCACCCATCCATTCTTTCAATGGATATATAATCAGGGAACATTTAAGACCCCTGAATCTATAATCTTACATTCTGTATCTTAGATAATCGACAGTACTAAATAAAGAAATACTCAAGACTAATATATACAGGAGCACAATACTGTATAAAGAACTAAAAAGAAAGAGTGAGAGGCATGGTGGCATATAAATCTGAGACATGACATTATGGTATTTTCATCCTACTGTAATGAAGACCAAATAATTTTGTGACTTTTGTTTTGCTTCAAAATCCATCCACAAATAAGATTCAGTTTTGGTGTTTTAGGCTTCACAGCTGTGATTAATTCTGAGGAAAGTGCAAAGCATTTCTCTTCTGTTTTGCATTTTCAAATGCACAATTCATGCTTCATTTTCCTACTCCTTCTACTTACACTCCTCCCAGGTATTTCATTTCAAATTGTCCCAGTGACAACATTTGCATCTGCTAGGATAGGCCTCTTTGTTTATTCTTTACAACAGGTAAAGGCTTATTTTAAAGGCTGAGAGTTTGTGTCTGCCAGCTCTTTAGTTCCAGTTATCATGAACATTTTAGTTTACACTACCTGCCTGGGATGTGACAGATGAAATGCACTTGACCACTCTTTCTCTGCAGAATTATTCGAATGTTCTGCCAAACCTTTTATGCTGAATAATAGCCCCATACAGACTGCCAAAATAAAGCTGCTTCGGGTCACTTTGGAGGTATGATATTTAAATAATACATGCATCCTAAGAGTCTGAAAGCTGTGCCAAAGCTGCGCTGCAGTCCTTAGGACTGGATCTTGGCTTTGATGCAGCTTCCGGACTCTTAGGATGCACACATCATTTAAACAACATACCTCCAAAATGACCCGAAGCAGCTTTATTTTGGCCTGTCTATATGGGGCAAATGACACATTTCCCTAAAGCTTTAATAAAGGCATTTAAGCAGGTGAAATTTCACCAGATATTTTCACTGTATTAACTAAGCAAAAGGTACTATAACTTGATGGAGTGGTTGTATTGCCCTGTCTTGTTTAAAGCCTAAAAAGAGAAGTCAGGCAATTACGCCCCAATGAATGAGAAAGTCTTTATTTCCCCCAATACACTATTTTCTAAAAAATAAAGTTGGATTGAAATATGCTACGAATGAAAATTAATTTTGTGTATTTGCAGCTGGTGCTTGCAGATTTTTCCAGTAATGTTTTCCAGGATCATGGACATAGAGTGAAGATATGAAATACACTTTGCTATGCATCTGTAGAATAGAACCCTTCCTCTGACTTAATAAATATGAAGGTACTTATTTATTCCACTTTGTAAAATAATTAAAAGACATAGCTGTGTTAGTCTGGAAAAACAGTATGCAAAAGGATCTTGAAGCACCTTTGAGACTAGCTGAGCAAAATAACTTGTAGTACAAGCTTTCATAAATTTGATTTACTTCCTTAGACCAAGTCTACGAAAACTCATGCAACCAACTTCTCACCTTCAATCAGTCTCAAATGTGCTACAAGATCCCTTTGCATTTGTAAAAGAGGTTAACTTTATGTCCTTAACACACTGAGAAAGGTTGGAGACTTCCTCCACATTTTAGTCACTTTCACTGAATACAAAATTCACAAGAGCCAACATTTGCTGGACCAAAGGATTGTCTTAGCATTCTGCCTCCAACAGTTCCACAAATTGAGTTTCCCTGAATCTGCAAACATTACCACCACCATCCCTCCTAATAAATGCAGTTAAAGCCCATCATTATAGAAGAAGAGTGGCAGTGACTGAGATACTGTAGGTTATGTCAGCCCTAGGCTTAAAGTAAGGTTATGTCCATTTCGATACCGTTAGTGAGGGGCACTGTGGAATTAAATTGGTATTTTAAATTTTATAAACACATTAAAAAAAGAGACCTCAGATTTCCCTGCTGTTACTTTTTCTTTTCTGGCAGACTATGTATTGCTCAATCATGGCTACAGTGAAAGTATGGATTGTTCTTTTTTACTCATAGCAATGATCAGGTTTGCAAGAGCTAAGCAGAGCTGTTAATAACACGATATCTTGGAGGACCCTCATTTCTCATAAGTCAAGACTTTCTTGATCACACATAGCTGCAACAAACAATGTTTTTTTACCAGGAAAGAACCCCCCACACAAAAGTGGAAGCAATTTAAAATGGAAGAGAAAATATCTCATCCATATGGTGAACCATCCCTATGATTTCATTCATTTGGTAAAATGCACAATTAAAGTGGTTATTTACAAAAGAAATGTCAAAACAGTGGTGGTGTATTTTGCCTTATAGCATAGTTTCTGCAAGGGTTAGAGACTTTGCTGAAAAATGAAAGCTGGAAATGTAAGGCTTATGGTTCATGCAATGAGGCAACCATTCCCTTGCCACCTTATAAAATCACTAATGGAGAAATGGTGTGGCACAGAGAGAGAGAGAGAGAGAGAGAGAAAGAGAAAGAGAATGGGCAGTTTATCCCCTTGTGACTCGGCATGGCCCACTGCTGATATGTGCTATTCTAGAATTGCTTATTCCCAAGGGAACTTGTGTTTGTGTTTTGTTTTTCAAAATGTATTCTTCCCAGAAACATCCAATCAACATAGTTGTGTCCATTCTGGCTGAAAGATTCTGGAAGTTGTAGACCAAACATGCAACTTTCCCAAACCTTTCTCAAAGGAATCTGGTCTATGAAGGAAAAATGGTTCCCTTTCCCTGTATGGTATTTGTATCTAAGTGTACTTGAGCATAGAATTTCCTCACAAGTCTGCTCAGGACTGCAGCGTTTAGAGGCAAAACACTTGCTCCTTTAACTTGGACCACTTCAAAATATGGGTGGTAAAAAAGAACAACGGAAAGCTGTTTTGACAAGTTGCTAAGCTGCTTTACATAATCTGTTCTGACAGCCATCAGAAGCACCTGATCTGCAATTTTTTGACATAATATGTTTTGCTCTTGGAGCAAAAGTGCCTTTGGAGAGGAGACCTAAAATGAGCAAACAAAAAGAAATCCAATCATACAGTGTGACAAAAAGGAAAACGGAGCCAAGAGAGCATCTTAACCCAACCTGCTGCACCCTCTCGGTCAGTTTTTAATCAGGCTTTTGGCAATGCAGAAATAATTAGGAAGTTCTGCTCTTGTAAGCTCTGGAGCCAAGCCCTGCAGGCCATATGTCTTCCAATGCATCAGGCTTCCTACTCGGAAGGCCACAGTGACATTCCATTGCTGACAATTCCAGTGCTCATGAAATGCCAAGTACAGCTGGTGGCCTGAAGGGAAAGGAAGCTTCCCAGCAACAGAGAATCATTGTCCATTTGTAAGATGTTTGTGCAAGAGAAAAAGTGGGGGCTAGTGCTAGAGAAAAGCTTATTTGTCTATCTCCTTTGAGTTTGTCAATCAATTGGCATATCTTCATTTGCAGGCAGCTTTGAGCAACTGATATTATTCAGAGCTTGAAAAAGTTACACTTTGCAGCTGCATCTCTCAGAACTCTCCTGCCACCACAGTTACAAAAAGGTGATGCTTCCAACATGACACCTTTTGAATAAAAATATGAAGGTACTCAGGTCATAATCAACAACAGTTCATTTAAATAGCCCTTTCTCTCTTTCATGTTAGACTGTACATACACTGTTTTTATATTTTGTTTTCCAGGGGTTAAAACCTTAGTCCTATTGTGTTCTTATTTGAGATACGTTCCACTGAGACTAACATCTTCATCAGTATACATAGGATTAGGATGTCAAACAAAGTCAAGTTAACGTAGTAGTCAATGACATGGTTGTGTTGGTCTGTTTTAGCATAAAAAGATAAAAAAAGGACTCTTGTAGAACACTGCAAAAGTAATCCAGTTTGAGACTGCTTTAATTGCTCTGGCTCAATGCTCAGGATTTCTGAGAACTGTAGTTTTGTGAGACATTTAGCCTTCTCTGTCAGAGAGCTCTGCTGCCACAATAAACTACAGTTCCCAGGATTCCCTGGCACTGAGTGAAGGCAGTTAAAGTGATGTTAAACTGGTCTATTTCGGCAGTGTGCTTTGGACCTAATTGAGAAAAAGAAATTGCTAGCATAAGCTGGGACTCTAGTACAGTGTGCCCGCTCCATACATGGGTGCGCCATACACGGCTTCTGGTTTACATGGAAGGTGCGCTGCTATTAGTTGAATGGCGTGCGCGTCCACAGCACACGCACACCATGCTGCCGCGAGCACAAGCCCCATTCGTTTTAATGGGGCTTGAGTACAGGCAGAATTCACCTTACGCCAGGGGGGGAACAGATCCCCCACGTAAGGTGCAACTCCACTGTTTAAGCTTCTATGGACTTCAGTCTACTTCATCAGGTGCAACAGATATTAAGATGTATTTCCTACAGTTATCTCTTTCCCTTCCACAATGGGATTTCCACCAAGATATTGGCTTCAGAAGCCTTGTTCATCTCCCTGTGACCAATTTCAAAACAAAACTGAATACAAGAAGTGCTATGACAAATACTTAAGGGATCATCTTAGCAAAATAGTGCTAAACATATAAGTGCTTACCTCATGCATATTTAAATCAGTTTACCTCAATCCGGTTTAACTCTTAATTTGGGTGGCATCCTGATATTATCATAAGGTTTTTGGCTCCAATTTTGTCACCCAAATACATCCTGAGTCTATCCCCGTTTCCAGAGCAGCTCCTTGTGGCTCTTTTCGGATCTGGGAGTTTTCCAACTTGAAAAAATGGCCGCCGGAGCCCTCCTGGAAGTAGGGATGAGCCCGGGATATATTTGGGCAGCAAAACTGGAACCCAAAACCCTGTGATAATATCAGGATGCTGCTTGAATTTAGGGTTAAACTGGATTGAGGTAAACTGATTTAAATATACATGCAATAACCTCCATAATTTAATTCTGAATCACTCTATTGGTTTTTGGGATTTAGCACCAAACTACATAGTCTGGTGGTCTTATAGGTCTACCCTCAAGTGCAGGTTCTTTTTTAAAAAATGAATGTGAACTTTCTATCCCAACTGGAAGCCTAGTATAGAGGATTAGGTAGATTGTAACCCCTAGATCTAGGGTTGCCATACTGCCTGGATAGCTTGGTTTTACCCAGATGCTAGGCATGCCTCTTGATGTCCATTTGGACTATCATTTGGCCCAGATGCAAAATTTATTTTTAAAAAATTAAAAGTATGTCAGTGATCCTGTATCAGAAGTGTAGCTATAATATTGTAGCTATAGTCCATCTCCTGCTCCAGCCCCTGAAACCCTCCTTCAAAGCCAGTTGGCCATCCCAAGTGATGAAGTTCTGTCGTGCTGACAAGGGGGGCACTATAGGATGATGTGATCTGCTGCCTTCCAGCAGTGAACAATGGTGTTGCAGAACCTCTGTTTCTGCTCTTTACATGATTGCTTGCTGGCGGGAGGGGGGGTGGTCATATCATTCTGCAGCACCCCACTTGCCAGCACCACAGAACTCAGTTCCTTGGGATGGTGGATTGGCTTTTAAGGTGGGTTTGGGGACATTTGTAGTAATGGAAATTGTGTCACAGTTTCAGATGTGAACTTGAAATCATTACAAGTTTGTAAGTCTAACTTATGACATCATAACTACCTAAAAAGATGCTAGTCAATGTCTCCAGCCCCTCTAGAAGCTGAGATATGGGCCAAAATATGAAATCATGTTTACATCAATAATTAAATGATTGTGCAAATTATAAGGTCAGATTTGATGAAATTGAATACAGCAATTGTACCTAGATTTTTCATGCCGACCCACTCCAGTTTGAACTACCATCTCTTCAAATTGTGTTGCAAAGAGTGAACCATTCATTTCCATGGGACCTCTGGTTTTGCAATGCAATTTGCCGGTGCAAGACACTCAGTCCAAACTGAGACCATCTTGCTGGGCCAACAATTGAAGTTCCCTATCCTCATTTAGAGTGCTGATTCATATCAGATGATCTTCACTGCTCACCCATCCTGTTCTTGACAGAAGAGCTATAAGACTAAAATCCTTAAGGAGCCTGATCACTCAGAGATGTATACATCTGTGGCTGCATTTCTTTTAAGTATCAGTGCTTGTCAGAAGCCCTTTAAAGCCTTGACCAACTTGATAATAGGAAGTAGAGAACTAACTCTTACTGTCATGTGTTTTGGATGACTACTGTTAGAGGATGCAAGTGAGCAAATAGGATCAAGAGGTAATGATTTTCCTTTTAAAAACACCTCAAACTTAGAAGCTTTCATTTGATAGGAGAAGGCTTTGTCACATTTTATAGTCGTGGTCTGATTGTTGATTAGTAGTAAGTAGTGGTTTTCTAGTACATCTACATGATTCTTACTTTTTGTATGTATGAGGCTTATTGTATTGATTTACCTCTATCTGGTTTAAAGCTGAATTCAGGTGGCATCCTGATCTTATCAGATGTTTTTTGCTGCCAAATCTGCAACCCGATTATAGCTTGGGTCTATCCTTGTTTCCAGAGCTGTTCTGCTGGCCATTTTCTTAAGTCAGAAAACAGCTGGATCTGAAAAGAGCCAGGAGGAGCAGCACTGGAAGTGGGGATGGACCCAGGCTGTATTCGAGTGGCATATTTGGCAGCAAAAAACATCTGATAAGATCAGGATGCTGCCCAAATTCAGCTTTAAACCAAATAGAGGGAAATTGATTTAATAACTAATGTGATAAGCCTCTATGAAAAGCAGGGAAAGGGAAGCTGCTGGATTTAAATTCTTATCAGCCTTAATGATGAGGGATAATAAGAGCTGCAGTTCAGCAACATCTAGAAGGTTGCAGGTGTTCTCACATCATTGCTACAGAGGGCTTTTTAAAAAAAATCTTATCCCTGAGACAGGATGTATGTACAGTAATTACCTTCTGAGGGCCAAGGAGCCTGTTAAATAAAGGTAGTTTTGCATTGGGGGAAGAGTAGGGTTGCCATATCCCGCCTGGGGGCAGGACTTGCCCGGTTTGGGGCATGGCCACACGATCCCGCCCCAGTTTGACCCCGCCCCCGGGACCCCCCCCCCCCCCCGCCAGGCAGGGAAAGGAGCCTCGCCTCAGCAAGGCTCGTTCCCTGCTTGGCCTCCTCCGCCGGCCAGGGAGGCGGGCTGGGAGGGCCAGGGGAAAGGGTTTCGCCTCGGCAAGGCCCTTTTCTCCCTGCCTTGAAGCTTCCTCTGCCGGCCAGGAAGGCTTCAAGGCAGGGGAAAGAGCCTTTCTTCTTCTTTCTCCTCCTCCTCTTCTTCTGTGTCCTCTCCTCCTCCTCTTCTTCCTCTTTTTCCTCTTCTTCCTCCTCTTTTTCCTCTTCTTCCTCCTCCTCCTCTTCTTCTCCACCTCTTCTTCTCCACCTCATCCTTTCCCTCTTCCACCCTTTTTCTTCCTCTACTTCCTCTTCTTCCTCCTCCTCCTATACCCCTCCTTTACCCCTCCTCCTCTTCTTCCTCCTTTTCTTCTTCTCCGCTTCCTCCTCCTCTGCTTCTTCCACTCTTCCTCCTCTTCTGGTTTTTGGCCAGAAAGGGAAGCACATTTCTGCCATCTGTCTAGGAATAATGCCAAATGTCCTCCATTTTTATCATGCCTAAGAAACATGCATTTATATGAAATTTAAAAAAAAAAAATCATTTTTAGTGTCCTCCATTTTTTCAAAATGTGTCCTCCATTTGAAAAACTTGTCCTACATTTGTCCTACATTTGTCCCAGTTTGGAGGTCCTGACTTATGGCAACCCTAGGGAAGAGACATACCAGTTAACGGGAAGAGTGATTAATAATTTTGGCTTAAATCCTATTGCTTTATGGTTCTACTCTAGTTGGAACACAGAAAATAACATAGGCCCTCACGTTGATTCCCTCTTTTTGATTGGCCTTAGTGAAACAAACTGTGGCCTACACTGGTCTGTTGCTGCTATTCAGTGACATGTTGGTTAATTATAATATGTCCATCATCCAGGCTGTGGAAGGCTAACTTGATGTGCATAACTGAGACACAAATAAGGATGCTAGGAAATTGCTTGGGAAAATTGTGTGTGTGTATGTGTGTGATTTGATAAGAATTCCTCAATTCCATCAGCCAGCTGTAGTTCTCAAAGTAATTTTTCTAAGCATTGGCCTGTTACAGACAGGCCAAAATAAAGCTGCTTCGAGTCACTTTGGAGGTATGATATTTCAATGATGCATGCGTCCTAAGAGTCCAAAAGCTGCACAAAAGCCATGCTCCAGTCCTAAGGACTGGAATGCAGCTTTGGTGTGGCTTTTGGACTCCTAGGACTCATGCATCATTTAAATACCACACTACTTCACTAAGTCAAGCTGCTTTATTTTGGCCTGTCTGTAACAGGCCTCTGTTTTTTTTTCTAAGTTAGTGTCTCCCAGCTATGGCTTCTCTGGTATCCAGTTCAGTGCCAGGACAGGCTGGAAAACTGAGAAAGTTAAGTGATAGTGGGATATAATAATTTCACCTCTCTCTCTCCAAATCCAAGTGTTCTATCTGTCTATGCACCACTCTGGAAAATGTCTCTCTTGTGTTAAGTCAGAGGTTCTCTTCATCTCACTGCTTAACAGTCCCTTGCCTGAGCCAACAGAGGTGGTCTCAGACTGAGATTTTTCAAACCCCAGCACTATAATTTTTAAAGGTAATATATATGGAGAGCTTGGCTTTTTAAGAAGGTATTTGGTTAAGCAATTTAATAGCCCTTAAGTGTGTATTTTAGGCTTTATGGCCTAACATCAACTTTTATGACATTATTACTATTTAGGTTTTTATAAGTGCTTTACATACCAGTGACTGTTCACTTAAATTCCTCTTTAAAGAAATAGGTAAGATAAAAGTTGTGATATGAAAAATGCATTCCGCCCCTTGGATGAGATATCTCCAAGACTCCCTGTCCTTTACTGTTCAGCTCAGGTCCTGCAGGCTCATGTCTGAGCCTCTTCGATTGAGTCCATCCATCTGGTGTGCAGTCTGCCTCTCCTTCTACTGCCTTCTACTTTCCCTAGCTTTATTGTTTTTTCTAATGAAGCATACTTTCCCATAACATAGCCAAAGCACAACAGCCTCAGGTTCATCATCTTGGCTGCCAGAGCGAGTTCGGGCTTGATCTGTTTGTCTTTTTTTGTTGTTGTCCACAATATTCTCAGCTTTGTTCTGCAGCGCCACATCTGAAATGAGGTGACCTTTTTTTTTGTTGGCTTTCTTCACTGTCCAGCTCTCAGTCATACATAGTTATGGGGAATCACAGTCTTACTTGCCCCTATATGAAAAACGAAACATAAAAGCAAGAGGGATAGTCAAGGGAAGAGTTAACATGAAGAAATGGAGAGTCACAGGGGACGGACCATTGGGCAAAGGGAATTAGTCAGTTAGAAGCATGGCAGGTTTATTAACAGGGCATCTTCCCAGAAAGTGAAAGTTCTTTGTTCCAGGGGATGAGAAGGGAGACAGATGTGTCTCCTGGAATGCAGGTTACTTAGATGGTTGGGTAGGAGAGGGGAATTTCAGCAGGTGTTGCGTGTTACCTGGTTGTTACCTCTTCTACACAACCATTAAAAGCACAGAAGTCCTCTCCAGTTTTCAATCTGGAAACCCTACCAAAGGACTTGAGGCCAACAGTTTGGCCAGGGACACACAGAAAGAACAGCTAGTAAGTAAATTTGGGAAATTAAACTGTGTAAGGCTCTTTTAAAAAAACATCCTACTTGCTTTGACTGTTTCTTGAGAAATGCTTAAGCTAAATGTTCTGGAGATGGAAACCCTGCAAATATATGATGCCCATTTTATCCCTGAAATTCCTCCCAAATCTGTATTGGGAACTTTTATACATGTACGTAATGGATAAACTTTCAGATTCCTTTTCCTGGCCCAGTGTTTTAGCTGTATCATGTATCTAGTTAATCCTTAACTGAGGGAAGCTCTAGCAAATGGAAAAAACTAGATAATCCCAACATGGTTCTCCTTTGCCTGACACAGAAAGGGAAAAAAACACACAGTGGCAACTATCATAAATCAATCTCCTTTAAAGTCGGAAAAGAGACTGGGGGGAAGACTGGTGTGTTCTCCCTTTCCTAGTCAGGCCAGGTACTGGATGTTCAGTGTCCACATAAGCTTTAAAAATGGTGGTATACCATTAGTCCTAGATAATTATATGAAAAAGTTGTCCCATATACTGACAGGGCATCAATATTTTTTTCCATGTCTTGGTGGTCTCTAAGATAGAAACCATATTTTTTAAAAGTATAAGCTTACCTCAGAGTATCATCTACAGTTTGAGACAGGTGTGAATCTTGGAGCAGGCTATAGCAGACTACAGCAGATCAGATATTTTTCTTCTAGAATTTGGACCTTGTCACAAATTCCTGAAACATATTTAGCTTTGAGCAACATCCATTTTTGCCCCACAGTTTTCTAACCTTCCTGCCAAACATCTCCTTTTTAGTCTGTGGTGGAACCCTCTGCAACTGTAACAAAATAGTACTCTATTTGCTGTAGCAGACCTGACATTTAATGAGCAATGCCTGAAGCAGAACATTCTTGTTGAAAGTAAGATATGTACCTGAGCAATGCAACATGAATATGTTTTTCAGGAGTTTTTTGCCCTTATTTTTGGAACAACATCATATTATTGATTCATGTGCAGGTAGTCAAAACCTTTGCCCCCATGGCTAGAAAATGTGTGGTCTTCCAGATTTTGAACTAAATCTCCCAAAGTTCTGATAGGATATGGACTCAAGGAACATCATGAGTGACAAGAGTTTTATAGATCTGTTCCATACTCTGGATTATTCTCAGACAAAATACAATGTCAGATGCTTCTACATTGATCACAATACTCTGAGTTGCTTCCTGAGTATTATGGGCCCAAAGTTGTCCTGAATTCCCCATTAGGTCAGGAACGTAGCCAGGATTTTGGGAAGGGGGGTCTAGACTAAGTGCCACCATTATAATGGGGCTTGGGTGCAGCAGCGCAGCAGCACACACCATTCATTTTATCTGACGGAAGGAGGGGTCCAGACCCCATGAACCCCCCCCCCTTGGCTATGTCCCTGGTTAGGTGCCTCAGAGGGAGAGACTCACACCAGCAGTGGTGAATCCTAGTGTCACAATGAGATGCTGTGTAAACAACTGTACAGTATCACTCCAGAGTGCTCTTTTGAATGCATTTTAAGACAAGATGACCCAGATTCAATGTGAAACTGGTCTCATGTCATGAAGACAGTCTCCAGGTGAATCAGGACTTTGGCACAGCATCATGAAGACTGTTCATGGCAAGGATGAGGGTGGGACTATCTCATTAGCCTATGTGGACATGCCCATGATATCTTCATCTTGTTTCCCCCCACTCCCTTTTTCTTTCCTATAACTAATACTTTAGATATTTCAGCTTGTGTGTGCAGGTGCCTACAAGTCACCTGTTGACTTAAGGGGATCCTACAAATTTCATAGGGTTTTCATAGGCAAGGAACACTAAGAGATGTGTTGTCAGTTCCTTCATCTGAACTATAGCATACAGCACTTGGCATTCATTGTGGGTCTCCTATACAAATACTAATCAGGGCTGACCTTGGCTTGATCAGATCAGATGGGATCTGGTGCCTTGAGAGTGTGTGTGGGTATTATTTTATTATTCTACATTTAATAAATCCCTCTGTCATTTGAGTTGTTGTCTTGGATCATGTAGAATGATTTGTAAATGTTCAGAGACATAGCAGTGTTAGTCTGGAATATCAGTATACAAGGTAATCTGGTAGCCCCTTTGAGAACAATTGTGAGAAAGATGTTATAGCATAAGCTTTCATAGACAGTCTCCTTCATCAGATGCATGGAGTGAACTGGTGCACAGGAAGGGCTTTTATAATCAGACTGTATGAATAGCCATAGAAATGCAAAAATTGTAGGTATGGTAATAATAATAATAATAATAATAATATATTTATATTTCCTGCCTCTCCCTGAGGATTGAGTTGGGATTACAACAAAAAGTAAAATCAACAATACAAAATACAATATTATCTAAAAATACAGTCAATAAAATGAACAGCAATACTGCTACCAATCATTAAAATGACCCAGTCGTGGTCTGTTTCCTATGCTATCAAATAATAATAATAAATTATTATGTAATGAAGTGACAAATTCAGTTTTAACAATAGGTGGTGAGAAACAAAGGCAGGAGGAAAGATGCTGACTAAGGCTGGTGTGAGTGGATGACCATGAATAGTGGAGCGACTTTTGGAAAAGGGATGTGTGCAGGCTGGGAATGGAAAGTGCCTTTATTATAAGATCCCCTTCCCCCTGTCTCCTTATGCTTTTCCATACAAGCTTATTTTATTGGAAGGGACAAATGAGAAATATATTTTATATTTTATTAATTAATTAAGGGTGGAAACTGAATTACTAAAGCCACACTGACATCATTTTTTAAATGGTGGTTGTGGCCTGGTATTAAAGCAATAGAGGCGATAGATATTTCCTTCACAGTGCTTGAGTAGAAAAATTGCAGCTGGGACTAGCAATTTGTTGAAAACATGTATTAAATCATGTCCAGTGATGGGAACCTGTAGCCTTAATACTGGGGACTAAAGAGGAAAAATGAATTTGATTATGAATGGCTGTATTAAATCATTGCTCAAAGGAAAAACAAAATGCTTGTGAAGGAAATGTGCAGCTGTGGAGGAATAGAGAAGAGGAGATGGGAAATTCTGGTTTTCCAGATTTTGAAGGGGGATTAATAGAATAAGGAAAATGGCATGGGGACAGTAAATGGCTATGTGAGCTGTCAGGTCAATTGGAATAGATGTCTTGAATACATGAGATGTTGCAGCTGTGATGAAGAAATGGTTGGGGATGTGTGCTTTGTCAAAGGCCTTGGTATAAATGCAAGGTTATATGGGACAACCATGCCCTCCAATTTCAGTGGAAAGCAAACAGCAGGAGGCATTTAGTCCCCACAGAAACTGGGATGTGTATGAATGTTCCCATCTATACAATCCACATTTCCAGACCTCTTCCCTTTTCCATTTTCATATCTTGCCCATGTCCTGTTTTTGTCTTTTTGTTATGAGACAAAATCTATACCCAAGGGATATGTTCCCAACTCAAACAAATATCCTTTTGCATGCATTTTTTAAAAACTGTATACACTGTTTAAATGGCGGTTTGAATGCATCCTTCTGACTACTGACCCATTGAATAAATTATATATAAGCAGTGTTTTGTGCACATTTGATCTGTGTACATTTTAATGTGTATTTTTCAAATGTGAACATTTTTCTCCAAAGCTATCTATCAACATGCAGATTCTAGCAGACATAAGGCATCTGGTCTGTAGATAGTCTGGGAACTACAGACTTAAGCAAGCTCCACCAGCATAAATAAACAAACATATTTAACAACTGTGTTGTCAAAGCAAATTCCTTGCATGCTCCTAGTTGCAGAATTATAATTTTGTCAGTAGTCTAATACTCAGGACTCAGCAGGTGAAGATACTCCATTCATGAAGGTGTGATACCACTTGCTAACATGATATCAAGTCAAAGGGCCAAATGATTTTATTTAGCAAGGTGTGTGTGTGTGTGTGTGTGTTTGCATATAGATATGTAGCACCTCATATCCAATGAGCTCAGTGTGATGTACAATAAATTCAGTCTAAACAGTTTAAAACAATTTTGAAAAGTAAAAGTAATTAGATAAAAACATATTAAAAATCTAGCATACTAAAGCTGGATGATTTTAAAATAGTTAAAGCAGCTTAAGTCAATTTAAAACCATTCACATGTTCAGATTTAGATGAAATTAGCTAGGTCCAAAAAAGCTTTAGTCAAAAATGAATGCCTATTTGACACCAGTGCTGGTGCCAATTAGGCCTTCAAGAGGTTTTATCCCAATTGTGTCATTGCAGAAAGTCCTTTACACATGATATTAGTCATGTTTTTAGAGAAGCAGCCACTTCTAATTTGTAAGAAAAAGAGACATGGGGAAAATTTCTCCTTTTGCTTCCCTCTGAATGTACTGTGTATTTCAAACAGGTTAAGAAAGAAAGAAAAAATCCAGTAAAGCCAAGTCCTAAAAACACATCTCAAAAACAAACAAAAATTGTGACTAAATGCTGAGTATTGCAATGTGTATCTAAAGAATGCCATTAGTCTGATTTAAGCATACCAAAGGAGGTAGAGTTGGTGGCCACAGCAGTGTTGCTGTTGCTGGAACTGTTGGCTCCCAATTGCACTGGCAATAATGTTGAATAGATGCGGTGAGGTTTGTAGTGATGATCCAAGCAGGATATGTGTGATGAGACTCATTAGAGGTACCAATTTTTGCTGTCAGGTCTGTAAAGCTGGCTGGAAAAATGTTAACCTAAAGTGACAGCATGGACAATACAGATATTGCTTCTGCTTACAATGCTTAGCGTTGTCACCACATCTATAGGCTACCATGGGAAACCTTCTCTTGAGCAACTGACTCATTAGGAGTGATATCAATGACCTGATGGACTTACGATAATTCTTTTTTTTAAAAAAAACAAAACTGGTGCATAAACATACAATTGATGAAATATCCAAATAACATGCAACAGCTCGAAAGCAGAGATGGATGTTCATAGAGGAGAATATTCTAAGGTGATTATCACACAGAGGCTTACTGTCCTTAAAACATGGCTAGATCATCCCTAAAGTGTGAGGGTGTGATCACCATTGCGCTTGTATCCCATGATGAAATTATGTGTTCCATCATTAAAGTGTTCATGGAGCCACCATTTCTCTGCATAATGGAAGTTCCCGTTATTCAGAGAAATGATGGCTCTGCAAAAGCTTTAATGTCAGGATGCCTCCATGACAATTTCATCATGGGAGACAAGCTCAACCAGCAATCACACCTTCACACTTTAGTGATGATCTAGCTATGCTTTAAGGACAGTAAGCCTCCATGTGGTAAGAGGCTCTGTTTGGGCTTCAGTTCCTCTCACTGTTACCACATTGGCAAGAAATGACTCATTTGTAGAAGCTAACCTTGGAAAGTTAAATATTGTTTGTTAAAAATATTGTGACAACCTTTGTTTGAACAATAAAGATAGGGAGGTATGATAGTACTTAAGACAAGTGGAGAAGTAAACAAATGCAGTTTTAAAAGCTAGGCACCACAGACAGTCTAGAGGCAGCCAAGGAATTACTCATTGATGCTGTCAGCCATTACTCCATTTTTTAAAAACCCTAGAACCAAAACACAGCCGATTTGTTTACCTCTTAAACTGGGGCTTTCCAAATTGTCTTCACTTCCCTCCCTAGCATTGAAGTACTATCAGTTGAGGGCATGTACTAGTTCAAACGGAATATGCACAGGTCAGTTTAGCAGGATTTCACATTTCTTGTAAGGCTGGTGTATGTGTGCACAAAATAGAAGGCTATAATTGCTTTCCTTGTTCTTAAATTTCTGGTAGGTAAGGTATATTGGTCTATTACAGCAAAAACAATAAAAGTTTAAAGTTCTGTAGCACCTTAAAGATGAACAAGTTTTCTTTGGCATAAGCTTTCATGGACTGCAGACCTTTTCATCAAGAACTGCAGTGAAGATGGAGTGGGATGTAGTCTATAAAAGCTTATACCAAATAAAATTTGTTATAGTCTTTAAGTCACCTTACACATATCTGACATTAGAAAGACCAGTTGGAGAACATTTCAGCCTTCCTGGACACACAGTAAGGGATTTACAGATTGCATTTCTTGAACAAAGAAATTACAAAGGAATTCTAGAAAGTGAAACAATTGAACAGAATTAAATCCACAAATTCCAGTCCATTAGCAGAGGTATGAACAAAGACAATGCCTTCACGGCACCCTACGTATATTAATACATGAGTCCTTGCTACTGCACACACAACAAAAGGAATCTTCTCAGGCAGTGTTTTGAACCCATTGACACTGACTTTGGGTAAGCAGATTTTCTGTTTTCATCAATATGAATTGACCACTGTAAAGATTTGAAAGACCTGTAACACTGCACCCAGCCCTTTGAAAATTTAGGGCAAGGAACATGATTTGCATTTTTCTGGAGATTATTACATTCTATCCCATTCCACAACTGTATAAATACACTTTATACCTGAGGCTTTAATAGCACTCTGTACTATATTGGAAGAAGGGCATTTATACCATGGAAAGCTCATGCTAAAATAAAAAGTAGTTAGTCTTAAAGGTCCTGGCACATTCCTTTTTCCCCTCTTCCTCTTTTTTAGACTTTTCACTGGTTCTCTTTCTTGATTTTCTCTTTATTGCCACTAGATGGCTGCATATTGCCACAGAATCTAACTATATCTTAACACTTTCACAGGTTTTTTAGAATGGAAGTATTTCCACTGAGCTGTCTTCAGTTCTAGATGCTGGCACTAGCTCCTTACTTTCTATAAAATCTGTAGGCCTCAGGTTTCCAAAGATTTACAAAGACATTGCAAATACATTCCATGGAATGTGCCAGCCAGATATTTTTCCACTACGACACCTAACCTTAGACTGACCTGCAGTCTCCTGAAAAGGAAAAATAATAATAATAAAGAAGGAAAATGAAAAGAAGAGAAGAGAAAAGAAGGTAAAACTGAGTGATGCTTTAGCAAGTTTCTCTGACAATTGTGGAAGGCAGATATGAGCTTGAAGTATTGTATGCTGTAATTTAAAGAAAAAATAATGATAAAGATTATGGTCAGAATCCTATTGGGAAGTTATGAATGCATAACCTGGAATTACACAATGGTAACTGTATCATATTCATGATCCCCACACATTCCTTCATTTGGAGACTCATGGATACTGTAAAAGTTTTCTAGTCCCCATTTACTGGGTGGCAGCAGCTGCGATCAGCAGCATTGCTCTTCCTTGTCAATTGGGAAGAAGCTGACCAAAATTTTCATCCACTTCCTTCATGTGAACAATCTTCAGTGTGAGGGGGAATTTCAACAGGGTTCCTGTTTCTGCCTGTAGCAACAGAGCAACAGGGAAACAACCTCCCATTGATTGCAGTGGCTTCTGCCCAGAAAGGTAGCACTGGGAACGTTGGGCCAGCACTCACTGTGTAGCTCTGTAGCTACAGTAGTTACACATTTGTAACTGCTCAGTAGGATTCCAGACTATACTTAAAAACAAAAAAACCCCGAATTACTGCCTACCAATTAGTTTGAAATATAATAACAAAACAAAACAAAAACAATCTGCCTCTTGGCAATTTATTGAAAAGCCCTCTATTTGAGGAAATCAGCACTTATTAATACTTGTACATTAGTAGACTATCTTAGCAATTATCTACGCTAATTTCATAATTACTCAGTATTATTCAGCAATATTCCTTTCCATTAAAATCATCTCATTATATGTTATGCATTAAATTAAATATTAGGCCCAGGCTAGACATGATGTATAGTGTCCACATGTATTTTAGCAACTCAAAGGCACTCATGGAAGACAGAACAAACAAATGGGGTGTGGATATGCACATAAAACCATGTGTATATTACATTTATTGTTTGAAGTTGTTTTAAACTGTTTAAACAGATTTTATTGTATGCAACTCTGAGATCTTTGAATAAATATCACAAAAATTCCACCCACCCACCCATATACCCATATATATGGATGCTTAATCCTTTCCCCTTGGGCTAAACATAACCACTTCCCATTTCGCAAAGCTGTTTTGATTCCTGTAGGGGGTAAAAAGAAATAGGCAGGGATCCTGTTAGTACCATATGCTGTAGTATCTCTTTTGCAGAGGGAGGAACTGAACATCCCCCTTGCTCAAGGATGCCCAACCCCTTAAAATCTTTCTGTCCCACACTGGGCCCATTAAGACCCCAACACCAAGACCATTTAGTAGGTGGTGGAGAGTGGGCAGTGGGAATGGAGGAGGAGCATCCAGCAGAATAATGAAGGCATTCTTTGAGGTTCCTGGAGGACGATTTCACATTGTGAATAGAGACAGCATGATGAAGTGGTTTGAGTGATTATGGAGGCCAGGGTTTGAATCCCTGCTTGACCATGGATACCCACTGGGTGATCCTGTCCAAGTCACTCTTTCTCAGCCTCAGAAGAAGGCAATGGCAAACCCCTCTTGAACAAATCTTGCCAAGAAAACCCCTAGATAGGGTCACATAAATCCAAAGCGACTTGAAGGCACACACACACAAAACAACAATCCAGCTATACTGACATAGCCAGATGCTCATTCTCCAGCTCCTGGTCTCCACTGGCCACAAAACAGCTATACTAGGGGATCCCAGCATGAGACAGGTAGATTTTAAAAGAGATGAGAAAGGAGATGGGGCATTTTAATATCTAGACAGAATGTTATCTCCTGTTTTCAGATGCAGGATCTTGGCCACAGGCAATCCATTTTCTTAAGTGGAAAATAGAAAGTTAAAAAACAACTCCTCTCCCTCCTTTGCCCTCCTTTGCTTTGTAACTTTCTGATACCATTTTTGTTTGGAGAAACATTCAAATGAGTGATAATGCTCCAAACTACATGCTAAACAAAATTTCTTTTGATTCCCTTATTTTATTATATTATATTTGTTGAATTTATCTCCTACCTTTCTGCAAAAAAAGGCATTCAAGGCTGCTAACAACAGAGAAGTTCAAATAAAAACACACACAACTAAAGCATACAGAGAGGTTAAAAAGTGATTAATAAAAAGAAAAGAAAAAACACCCCCTCCTTTCAGCTATATCCCAACTCCAGCGCCAAATGTCTGGGTGAATAAAAA
>NC_056522.1:126327601-126329634 GCF_019175285.1 Sceloporus undulatus | reverse complement strand
AAAAATAATAATAGTAATTATTTTGTTGTTGTTTTGCAAAATCGTGTTGGATTAAGTGGATTATGGGGGAGGGCAGGAAATGATGTTTTTGCTTTTTGAGACCACAACTGTTGTGGTGTTAAATATTAACAGTGGTGTCTGCGTTCGTCATTTTTTCTTTTACTGTGTTGGAATATCCTTCCAGATCCTCAATTTTGGTTACATTTGTAATATTTAAGGAAAAAACGGGATGAAGCTGTGTAATGCTTTGGGACGTGTGAGTGTGTGTGTGTAAAAGGCAACAGTTTGGTTTTGACAAGGGACAGGAAGAGCAGCCAGGCAGAGTGAGAGGAAGGCCGAAAGTCCGCCCTTCTCTCCGCCTTGAAGCGGGGTTCCTCCACAAACTGAGGAGGGCGCCATTTTTGTGAGGGAAAGAAAGAGGCGGTTGGAGGGGCGGGGCTAGAGAAGGCGGCGGCGCGTGAGGAGGAGGAGGAAGAGAAGGGATACTCCTCTCGCGAGAGGGAACGCGATTAGGTGAGAAAGACGTTCTATGCACTGTATCCCTTCCCTCCTTAGAAGCGGCTTTCGAAGGGCGGGGCTAGACAGGGAGGAGAAAGGATAGAGAAGGGAGCGCCGCACGGAACTCTGGGAGGCGTGACGTGTCTCCGTTTCAGAGGCCCCGCCCTCCCGGCGGCTCCAGCTATATAAAGGGCGCCGCTCACCGCTTCGGTCTTTTTCGCTACGGGTTTTGCCGCTGCTTCAGGGGTGAGTAGCGGGGGTATGGCGGGCGCCACGTGCGCGCGCACGCAGGCAAGGGGCCGGGGAGGGGGTTGGATGGAGGGGGAAGGGTCCGGCTCCGGCTTGGGGCCGAGGGAGTCCAAATGCCCGCGGAGGCCCACGTGCGCCGGGCGCGGACAAAGGCCGCCTTCGACGCCTAGGGAAGGGAGATGGCGGCGGAGGAGGAAGGGCGGTGGGGAGGGGATGGAGAAGCCGGGTTTGCGCCATTCCTCCCGATTTTCTGCGCGTAACCAGGAATCGTCCCTCTCTATACATAATGTATGTATAGGTGTAATATATGTATATATATATAGAGAGAGAGAGAGTGTTTGCACACACATACATATATTGAACTTTGATTGATTGAAATTTTATGTATACAGTATACCGCCGTTCCTATGATATATTTATGAGAGTGTATGAGGGAGGGGAGGGGAGGGGTGGGTCTGGGGTCCTAGTAGGGCCCGGGGCCCTTCCTCTTCTCTCTCGGGGACGCATCGGATGGTGAGGAAACGGGGTCCGGGGATCTCAAGAGACAGGCGTCTGGGTTTCTCGTGATCGGGGAGTGCATGTCTCCTCCGTGGAAGGAAGGAAGGAAGGGGGGGTTCGTCTGGGGCTTTTCCTCGTCCCTTCGTTGTGTGGCGAGAAGGTGTGACATGACAAGCGGAGAGCCCTTTCCTCGGAGGAGGGTGCCCCGTTCCGTCCCTTTCTCTCCATTATTCTTACGCCGGGGCCCTTTCCCTCCCTGTGTGCCTCCCTGAGGAGCTGGGCTTCCTCCCTGGCGGGTCCCTTCCCTTGAAGCGAGGTCCAGGGTGTTTCCCAGAGCTTCCAAGCCGTTAATAGTAGTGTTCTGCGGATCCCCTCCCTGGAGCCATCGCATTGTAATCTTTTCCCATCTGAATTATAGTTCAATGGGCGACCTTCGGGGGATGCTCTTTCCCAGCTGTGTGTTCGTCTCCCTTAATGGGGAATGTCTGTGTGTGTGAAGGGAAAGTGGGGAAAAATGGCCGCCCTCTCGGCACAAAATGGAGGACGCGGAGAAGCAAGCGGGAGGGAGGGGGCGGGGCGGGGCGGGGCGCGTGCCAGACAGCCTGCCTGCCTGCCTTTCCCTCCAGGCCCGCCCGGGCCGCACCACTTCCCTTGCAAATGGGGGGCGGGGGGCACAAAGCAAAAGTCATGGTCTCTCTCTCTCCCCCCCCCCCCCATTGATGCCCCGGTGGTTGAAGTGGAACGCCCCTCTGACGCAACGCCACCTCGGCCCAGGGAGGGAGAGGGAG